>NW_028153154.1:0-75178 GCF_951799395.1 Argentina silus
CTCCCACACTCATACTTTCCCCAAACTTAACCAGCGGACATTAGAGTGGTAAAGCAAGTCCTGGTGATCAGCGTCAGTTTCTTCAAGAAACATAATAAACTGACAATGCTGAAGTCCCCTCGCTTGAATAAAGTTAACGAGTTTTACAACTGGCTTCACTACGTGGTCAAGCTGCAATACGGATTTACACAGTGCTTCCTGGTGGATTATGCAGTGTAGGAAAATTACCTCCTGCTCAGGGTTGTCCTCTTTCACCGTCTCCTGGATTCTTTTGAGCAGCCCGATGTTTTTTCCAGTCAGATTTGGCGATCCATCTGTGGTAACGTTGGCGAGTGTACTCCAAGGTAGCTTGTGCCTCTTGATGACCCCCAACACGCTGTCATACAAGTCCTCTCCCCGCGTTTTCCCCCTCAGGGATTCCATGGCCAAAAACTCCTCCGTTATCTCAAAATTGTCATTAATCCCTCTGATAAAAATTACAAGCTGAGCGGTGTCCTTTATGTCATTACTTTCGTCCAGTGCCAAGGAATATAATGTAAATGACTCCGCTTTTTTGTTTAGCTTGCTAGCTAAGTCTTCGTCAATTAGCTCAACACGGCGAGTCACTGTCCTGCGTGACAAGCTAATTTTTTCAAATTTGTTCTTGCTCTCAGGACACAAGATACCTGCTGTCTCTACCATGCACTCTTTGAGAAACTCCCCTTCTGAGAAAGGCTTGCTGGTCTTTGCTAATTTGAATGCCAGCAAATAACTTGCCTTCGTGCTTGATTCTTGGATGGCAGTTTGTCGGATAAAGGTGTTTTGCTGAGCCTGCAAACTAGCTGCCAACCTCAAAGCGGTAGCTGTCCGTTCTTGCGTTGACTGGTTGTTAGATAGATAGATAGATAGATAGAAACTTTATTTATCCCAGGGGGAAATTCAGGTTCCAAGTAGCATACAGACATAGGGGTATCACACATAACATACACATACAACATACAACATTAGCAGTATTTTATACAGGCGAGGTGCAGTTGTAAATGTCTTTGCAGTTAGGTGAGGTGCAAAAAGGTAAGGCAGACAGTGCAATTATAGCATTAAATACTAAAAACTAAATACGGGCTACATAAATATGGACTATTTTTAAAGTGCATTTAGTCCAGGCTGGTGGAGGGAAGTAGGGGCTGTGTATGAGACCTAGCATAGCTAGTAAACATTGTAGATAATGAGGTGAAACAGTGACATGATGGTGATGTGATACAGAGGGTGGAGGTTATGCAAAGAAGTCCATCTCTTTGCCCTTGATTGACCTATTGTAGAGTTGTATCGCTCTGGGGACAAATGATTTAGTCAGTCTGTCAGTTTTGCTTGTCAGTGCTCGTAGCCTCCAGCTGATCAAGCTCTTCTGCTGGATGATGGTGTGGTACAGTGGGTGACCTTCATTGTCCATGATGGTGAGCAGTTTGCTCAGAGTTCTTTTTTCCATTACTGAAGTGATGCTCTCCAGTTCAGCTCCCACAACAGAGCCAGCTTTCCTTACCAGCCTGTCCAGTCGCCCGGCATCCCTCTTCTTAGTGCTTCCTCCCCAGCACACCACTGCATAGAAGAGAACGCTGGCGACCACAGACTGGTAAAACATCCCTAGGAGTTTGTTGCAGACATTGAAGGACCGCAGCCTCCTCAGGAAGTACAGCCGGCTCTGTCCTTTCTTGTAAATCGCATCAGTGTTGGCTGACCAGTCCAGTTTATTGTCCAGGTGGACCCCCAGATACTTATATGTGCTGACCATCTCCACATTGACTCCCTCAATGGAGACTGGTAGCAGAGCGGGCTTAGACCTACGGAAATCCACCACCATCTCCTTGGTCTTTGTAGTGTTGAGTTGTAGGTGGTTGAGTTTGCACCATTGCACAAAGTCCTCCACCAGGCTCCTGTACTCCCCCTCCTGCCCATCTCTGATACACCCCACAATTGCAGTATCGTCCGAAAACGTCTGCATGTGGCATGACTCTTTGTTGTAGCAGAAGTCAGACGTGTACAGGGTGAACAGGACAGGAGCGAGCACAGTTCCCTGTGGTGCTCCGGTGTTGCATACCACAGTGTCCGAGAGGCAGTCCTTCAGTCTGACGAACTGTGGCCGCCCTGTCAGGTAGTCAGTGATCCAGGATACCAGGTGGGCGTCCACACCCATCTGCAGGAGCTTGTCTCCCAATCTGAGGGGTTGGATGGTGTTGAAAGCACTGGAAAAATCAAAGAACATGATTCTCACAGCGCTTTTTCCTTTGTCCAGGTGAGAATGCGTCCTGTGCAGTAGATATGTGATGGCATCGTCTACTCCAACCTTCTCCTGGTATGCAAACTGTAGTGGGTCCAGTGCATGGCTAACCTGGGGTCTGAGTGTATGTAGAAGCAGTCTCTCCATTGTTTTCATAATGTGTGAGGTGAGTGCGACAGGCCTGAAGTCATTGAGTTCTTTTGCGTGTGGCTTCTTTGGGACAGGGATAAGACATGATGTCTTCCACAGTGTTGGGGCCCTACCAAGACGTAGACTCAGGTCAAATAAGTACCTCAGCGGCTCTCCCAGTTCGGCAGCACAGGTCTTGAGCAGTCTGGGACACACTTTGTCTGGACCCGCTGCCTTCCTGGGGTTAAGTCGCTTTAGTCCCGATCTCACCTGATCTGCCGTGATTGTCGGGGGGAGGGGCTGGGAGGGAGGGGGGGGGTGGGTGGTGGGGTGGCTCTTTGTCCCTGGGCGCTCCAGTAGACAGTGGCTGATGGCTGGTGATTGAGGTCGGTGACGCGTTTGATGATGGGGGGTGTTGTGAGATGGGGGGCTGTGTGAGATGGGGGAGAGGTGTAGAATGGCCCTGCACGCCGACAGAGACAGCTCCTGGAGAGGGGGTGGGGTAGGCCACCGCAGCTGGGTGGTCGAACCTGTTGTAGAACTGGTTCAGTTCATTTGCCCGGTCTCGACCTCCCTCAACACAGCTACTGCTCTTCCTCATGCCCGTCATCATCTTCATCCCATCCCACACCTCTCGCACGTTGTTCTGCTGCAACGTCCTCTCTACCTTCCTTCTGTATAACTCCCTTGCCTCTTTCAGCTTGACTTTGAGTTCCCCTTGTGCGTGCTTCAGCTTTGCTAGGTCCCCCTCTTTGAACGCCCTCTTTTTCTTATTGAGGAGGGCCTTGACATCGCTGGTAATCCAAGGCAAGTTAGCGTAATTAGCATGTTTGGTGGAAAAGTGACAGCTGATGTTGTATTCCTTTAAAACCGCAACGGTTTCTTGGCAAATAAGACATACAGCCTTTGACCGAACTTCAGTAAAAAAGTATTTAGTTGCCCATTCCTTATTAAACACTCGGCACTCACTGTCGACTTTTCTTTTCTTTGGCCCACTCATTGGTCCACTCATTGGCAGATGGGTTCAGAACAGTAGCAGAGTAATAACAGAGAGTAGCCCGGGCTCCGCAAAATCAAGTCAATGTATCACTGCCCCTTAGTGCGCCACCTGGTGGAACGCCAGGCATTACAGGACAAGGTCAAATGAATGCAGTTTAGTAATTTAATTAATATTCAACCCTCAAATCTGTACCAATCTTCGGCGGGCCGGATTAAAAAGACAAACGGGCCGGATGTGGCCCGCGGGCCATAGTTTGCCCACCCCTGCTGTATAGGGTCTCATGCCGGGAGACAACGGCCACGTGCAACATTACAAACATTAACCACAGTGGGAGAAGGTGAGCGAATTGTAGTGTATTTGGTATTCATAATAATAATAACAATATTACATTCAATATTTATAACACTTTCTCATGGACTCAAAGCGTTTAACATGTCAAGAATATGGAAAAAATGCAAAATAATAATAATGGCATTGCCAACCGCTGCTGCACCGTATAGAACAAGTAATTTGTAGTTGCCTGCTGTCTGTATTTGACTGTTCTTTTTCACCTCTGTCCGTCATACAATTGCTGTAGCCTTGGACGGTTGTTGATATGTGTGACATTCTTGATCTGTACACATTTTGACACATATTTTGTGTGTAGTGTGCAAGTTTGAGCTCCACTTACTACAAGCTCAAATCGTTTCCCATTAACAAACATATCTAGCCACTGGAGAGATACAATTCAAATGATCCCACTCCTTCCCTAGAACAGTAAAGTAAAACGAAACTCACAAGTTCTGTGAGTTCATAGAGATGTATGCAAACATTGATTTTACTGTAGCCGTTAATGTTACATATTTTTAGATAACTGCACCCCCCCTTTCGACGTGCCTGATCATTTCATGCTTTTCACTTGCACTAACCACTACGTTATTCTCCCATCAACCGGAATGTGATCAAAACGTCAGTGTTGAATAAAAAATCAAAGAACAGCAAAAAAGGTGGGTAAATAATGTCTGTGGGTGCTTGTTTGAGCTCCGCTTACAACAAGCTCAAATAATTTCCGATTAATAAACAAAAGCATGACAATTTATCCAGCACACTCTCCCCCTTCAAACGATCCTTCATAATATTATTATTACATTGTGCGAATGAGAGAAGGCTGCCCTTGCTGAAAATGTGGACATTTAAACCCTGTTATGACGGTTTTAATGATAAGAACTGGATGCTATGCTATCCTGTCTCAATCCCACTAAAACCCCAAATCCTTACTCCTGTCTCACATGAAAATTCCAAACTTTCAACATTCTGTGACTCACGCTTATTCATGTCAGACTGCACTAGAACATTTCCCCCTGTTTCTCTGCGCTGTGAGAGAATGTGTGATGACGGTATGAGAGTAGATTGGAGTTGGTCCCACTGCTTGGTCCTCATTAAAATAACCTGATATTCAAACCATTTCTGCTCTTCATCTCTGCGATTCATGAATAAACTTGATTTGCCAATCTCTTGATTTGCGAAACTCTTTTCAAACACTATTCACAGCTCTTGTCACCTTGTAGTGGCTTTTGGCAACACTTCACACCGTGTGTGCTGCCGCGGCATTGAGGTTGTCGAAAGTCTGGCCCTTCCCCAACTTACATCTCCACCTGAGCAGGCCGCTCAGAACTCCAGAGGGGGTATTCAGCACTTAAATCATGGTGGGTTATTAAGCCAGCGGGGGGAAGGGAGGATGGTGATGTTGGTGTTTCTCTGGAGGACCTCCCTGACCTTCCTATTTCCGCTCCAGTCTCTGAGGTGGGGCAGGTGGTGTCGGGAATGGCGGATGGGGGGGTGCCTTCACCGGTTACAGAAGAATATGTTGTGGGGCTTCTTTTGTGACCTGGAGTACCCACTGTTGGATTTTGATACTAAGAGTATGTTCTACTAACAACACTGAAACATAATCTACTAAAACACACTATATACTACTGATGTTATGTATTACTAATATGCTAAAGTATAACCAGCAAAATATATTGTATACTACAAGTGATATGTGCTACTAGATCTGGAAACCCTGGATGTGGTGATCGACCAGAATTGTACTTTTTGATATCTTTCCTTTCTTTTTACTTGGAGATCGGGAGAATTTGGAACCCACGGACTGACAGCAATTACTTGTTATCCTTATTCTTTAGTATTTTTATTCTTTTTCTTGATATATCAATTTTATTGATATCATGTATTATCCTGCTGTCATATTTAATGCTTTAATAAAGAACAACTCTGAAAACCAAGTAGAAGTTTTAGTAGATTTATACTTAGCAGAGTACTTAGCACCTGAAATTATGTGGTACTCTCCTTGCTAAACATAAAAAGATAGATTACACTGTGTATATTATACCAAAGGATCTGAATGGTTATTCTAGCCTCTGTATTGAAATATCCCCTTTGGATGAATTCTCCTTCTCTATAAATTAAATTCCTGCAACCACACCAACTGGCACTCATATAAGAATAGAGCCGTTGTTAACCATTGGGGCTTTCATATGCTGAGTTCTGATTTGTAGATCACTTTCAGAGCATAACATTAAGCTGCAGCAGAGGAAACTGTGGGAAGTAGACGGTTAACAGCAGGGTGAGTCTATTCGACAGCAGCCTATATATATATATCTTTAGAAATCTATTAGGGTAAGACCATTTAGGCAGAGGATAGATGGAGGGCTGGACTGGGACTTCTGTATAGGGTCTAATACCGGGAGACAAGGTGCACCCTGCTGCGATGTCGGTGTGGTTATGTGCACCCCGCTGCGATGTCAATGGTTATGTACTGGATAGTATACTTACACAGCAAAACACTTTGGAGGCCTCATCAAACTGTCCAATCACTATCCGTATATCATTTTCCTGTTAAGGGGGAAGTAACATATTTAGAAACAAGCAAAAAGGCTACATTTCAATCATAACAGTATAGTATTGGAAACCAGTTCTGGTTGTTACAATGTTTACTCTTTCCTGTATCACTCAGCCTCTCTGTATTTCACACAACTCTCTACATCAAATGAAAGAGCAAGATCTCACGTTTAATTTGGTATCTCCTTTCACCTTGTGTGTCAGAGTAAAGATGTTTAATGTTAAACATGTGTTTTTTTAACGAGTGACATCTAGCCCAGACACTTGGTCAAGTCACGATGTATTTTGGGTGAACTATCCCTTTAAATCCAATATATTTTGCCATAATAACCTTGTCCCCAGGCAATTGCGCACAGTTCATATAAGCCTGGAATAACAACGACTCAAATCTGGCCTTAGTGAGAGTGAATTTACTGAGTAAATTGTTTGATTTCAGTAAATCACACAACTGCGAGGTGATTGATGTGAGGTAAAGCCAATAGCTATGCAACTGGCAGTTTCTCCTGGTCTTTCTATTGGGTAAAAGTATGTGACTCACCTTTAGCTTCCTTAAATTGATACAAGGGTCGGGCGAGAGACTTTCAGTTACAGCAATCTTGATATTAGCCTTCTTCAGTTTTTTTGTCAGATCACTCCTAATCTGTGAAGAGGGACAGAGGATAATTTAACATTTTGACATATTCTTAGGGCATACCTGCCAGAACTGCTGTTTTTCCTGGGTTTATCCCTTACTTTACCCCCTTCTTCCACGCTCCTGCCATTTTATATTGTTACAAGTTAACACTTGACTACCAGAATAACCCCATAGTCACACTACACATTTACTGAACTATAAAATGCATTGTCAGAGTTAGTCCTACCTTTGAGAAGGCCTGCCCACCCTGAGTGAGGATTCCAACTCTACTCCACTTGTAGTACTGCAGGATCTTCACTACAGCTTGATTTACTGTGTTAGCTGAGGGGACTGTGCGGAAGAAGTTGGGATACTTTTTTCTATCAGCCAAAACAGGTGTTGTGGCAGCGAAAGACAGCTGAAATATTTCAGGAGGTACATAATGTTAGTGGAGAAGAGTACAATGTCATCATTTGAAGTAAGCAATGTGAGTGGTATCTTACATACAAAACAGGGTAATAAAAAAAGAGATGAATTAACTTCAATGCTTTGTTCTATGTTCATGGTCATGATAAAATGAGAAAAAATTGCTTATCAATTGAATTTAATAGATTGTTGAGTTGAAAAATAGGCCTACATTTTATTTACTTTTGTGATACGTTTGCTGTCCAACATATGGATTGAACCATTACAATCAGGAAATCTAAGGGCGTACCTGCACAAGATTCCATTCCTGTAGTGATTCAGCAATGATGGACGTTATTGTCGGACACACACCTCCAAAGATCATTAGGTATTTTGGTCCATAGCATATGGCATCAAAGAAGGCTCTCAGTCCTTTGGCATTTTCACACTGTAAGAGGATAGAGAGTCAAAAGTGAACTACTGCACACCCTGTCATGCATTAATGCTTACATCACACACTTTCAAAATTGACTTCCAATGCTTGCACCTCTATGACTGCAACACAGTAGTTCCAATTTCCACAATATATAGCCCACAAGATATAGCCCTCCCTCTTATGTGTTATTGAAGAATAGGGAGGCTTGCAAATAAGAATTCAATTGTATTGTCCCCAGTATCCCAGTACAGTAATATGACAATAAAGCTTTGAATTGTATCAGATCTCTGCCATTCTTTTGAATTGGCAATGTTAATGATGATACATTTTAAATAAAAAGTACATTTAGGCTATTTAATAGCAACTGACCCTATTTCAATGCTGCTACATACAGTATATGTTTTTCAATTATTTTCAGCATCACTTCAACATATGGCCATGACATGAGCAATGTTATACAGTGCCCTGCGTATGTAATGAGACAATGAAGCATTTTTTCTTCTTTTATCTTTACATTCCAAAAGTTTGGATTGTAAATCAAACAATTGCTATGAGGGAAAAGTATTCTAAAAGTATAGACTCTCAGCTTTATTTGATGTACATATTGGTTTCACCACTTTTTAGACAAAGTCCCCCTATTTTAGGCCACCAAAAGTGATGGGACAGATTTATCAAATGTCCAAATTAAGCACTCATGTTTAGTATTTGGTCGACAATCTTTTATATGCATTAACTGCCTGAAGACCTATTGACCCCACCAAACACTGGGTATCTTCTCTGGTGATGCTCTGCCAGGCCTGTACTGCAGCCATCTTCAGTTGTTGTTGTTTTGTTGTTTTGAGGACTTTTTGCCTTTAGTCTTCTCTTCAGCAAATGAAATGCATGTTCAATAGGATTTAAATCTGGAGATTTACTTGCCCAAGCAAAACAAATATATACTTAAAGTACTTAAAGTATACTTAACTATTATAGTTCTAGTATACTTGAGTTTAAATATACTAAAGTATATTAATTGATTAACTTGAACCAGCTTAAAGTGTACTAAAGTTGTATTTAATATACTAAAATTGTAAATTATGTAGGTTTTAAGTATATTTGAAAATGTTAAATTGACCTCTTAATTCATATTTATATGAATATATACTTAATAATAAGATTATCTGAAATGTACTTTCCACACAATTAGAATGTAATTTTAATTATATTCAAAATGACTGTCAAATAGTATGAAGTATATTACAATTCAATTATAATATTATAATAAATAATTAATAATGTGTCATTAGCATGCTTCTGTGTATACTAAAAGTACACATAAATTACATAGAAAACACATTTTATGTTGTAGTATTTATGTTATTTTTAATATGTAACCTTTATTATTGCATGAAGTCCCATTGAGGGGGACATGTAACCATTCACTGTAACAGCAGCTCAACTGTCAAGCAAGGAGGCCCATTGGCTTCTGACTTATACATAGTGCATACCTTATCTTGGTCCTAATTATGGTCCTAATTATTTACAGTTATGGTTAGCAACTTAAAACACATAATCGAGGGATAGCAGGAATCAAAGTATACAAAACTGAAGGATAGCACTGTTAATACATAAATGAGCATTGAATCTAATAAATAACCGAACTGTAAGTTGTTAACAAAAACTTACATTTGAGATAGGAATGCTGGGTAATATGTAAATTACATAATATATATGAAATATATCAATTAACATGAAGTATATTAACATTATATTCTAAACCTACTTCATTTCATATTTGTTATTGGGATTGTTTCAGGATATTCTACAAATGTTTTTACTCAAAGCTGTTGCTGAGAGGGTTTACTCATGTCCCAAGATGACAAAGATATATGTAAAGTTGAACGTGACATTCTTCTGAAGTGAAATAAATGTATTCAATTAATTGCATTTTTGTCACCATGTGCTTTTTAGATTTTCAAATGACATTCCAACCCTGCTGAAACCAGCATAAGATGTTCTTGCCAGTGACATGCTGGTCTATGCTTTTCAGCAGGACTATCTGTTCTTTTTACTAAGCTGCCCTTGCCCAGGTCATCTGTCTGGTTAAATAAATATAATAACAAATACTTTCAAGAGGTATATTGGATAGAAAATAACACAACATTAAATTCATATGTACTTTTTGGAAATGTACTGAAATACAAATGAGTGGAAATGAAGTATATTATTCAAATATTCAATAAGTATATTTGATTAAAATGAACAGCATGTATACTTTTTGGAAGTATACCTAAATACAATTAAGTGGAAATATATTCAAGTAGATTCTCAATAAATACATGGAAGTTCAAATTTAGTATACTTTCAATAAATATAGAAAAACATGAATATATTTGAGAATCAGAATCAGAATTATTTTATTTGGCCAAGTATATTTGCACATACAGGAAATTGACTTGGTGAGGTTGGTGCATGGACATAAAAAACAATGGCAAGTATTGACAGAAAATTTACAAAATAGCAAAATATGAACAAATTTACAAATTTACAAAAAAGAACAGCAGAACAATACATCTTGTAGGCTGTGTGAGGCTAAGTGGCAATGAGGCTAGGGGCTGTGAAATGGTTATGGGGCATGTACAATATAAATTAGAATAATTTTAAATAATTATAAATTACACTGTCAGTGCATTGTGTATGTGACAGGGGGGGGGGGGGTGGAAGTCCCAGAGTCAGTGACAGGCAGGGGGCTTGTTTGTGAGCCCCACTGCCATGGGGAAGAAACTGTTCAGGTGGCGCAAGGTTTTAGTCTTGATTGACCGGAACCTTTTGCCGGATGAACGTCTATGGAAGAGGTTGTGACCAGGATGAGAAGGGTCAGCTATAATCTTTCCTGCTCTCTTACTGGTCCTGGAGTGGAACAGGTCCAGTAGAGATGGCAGGTTGCAGCCGATGACCTTCTCGGCTGACCGAATGATCCGCTGCAGTCTGCCTTTGTCCTTGGCAGTGGAGGCAGCGAACCAGGTGGTGATCGATGAGCTGAGGATGGACTCAATGATGGCTGTAGAACTCGACCATCACTTTCTGCGGCATGTTGAAAAACATCCTCTGCTGGGCCTTCTTGATGGTGGAGGTGATGTTCTCCGCCCATCTGAGGCCCTTTGAAGTTATTCCACAGTGTTAACTGGGGAGTCACACATGATGAGTGGGGCGGTTGGAGCTGGGCTTCTCCTGAAGTCTACTACCATCTCTACAGTTTTTAGGGCGTTCAGCTCCAAGTAGTTCTGGTTGCACCAGGAAGCCAGGCTGTCAACTTCCTCTCTGTAGGCAGCCTCATCACCATTGGAGATTAATCCAATGAGGGTTGTGTCATCCACGAACTTCAGGAGTTTGACAGAAGGGTGGCTAGAGGTGCAGCTGTTGGTGTAGAGGGAGAAGAGTAGAGGAAAGAGCACACAGCCTTGTGGGGCTCCGGTGCTGATGGTCTGGGGCTCCGAGACAAGCTTGCCTAGCCGCACCTGCTGCTTCCTGTCTGTCAGGAAGTCAGTGATCCACCTGCAGGTGGGCCCAGGCACGCTCAGCTGGGATAGCTTGTCCTGGAGGAGAGCTGGGGCGATGGTGTTGAATTCAGAGCTGAAGTCCACAAACAGGATCCTGGCATAGGTGCCGGGGGAGTCTAGGTGCTGGATCACTCAAAGGCCTTTCCAGACTGACGAGGAGTAGTTGGCTGCAAATTGTTGTTCTAGCTTCTTTGAGTACTGTCGTCTGGCCTCCATAATCTCCTTGCTAAACATGTACTTAGCCAGTCTAAACCTTTCCTTGTCTCCACTCCTGAAAGCCCTCTCCTTCTCCAAACAAAGCTGTTTGAGTCTTGCTGTGAACCAGGGCTTGTCATTGTTGTAACTCACCCTGGTGCATGTTGGAATACATCTGTCCTCACAGACGTTGATGCATGACGTCACAGTGTATTTATCCAGGCTGTTGGAAGCAGTCTTAAAAATGTCCCAGTCTGTGGTATCTAGGCAGTCACGCAGCTCCTCCACTGCTTCTCTGCTGCTCCAATTCTTAGATGTCCGCACAGCAGGTTTAGAAAGTTGTAGTTTCTGTCTGTATGCCGGAATCAGATGAATAAGAGCATGGTCAGATAGTCCCAGAGCCGCGCGGGGAACTGCGTGACAAGCTCTGCTGATGGTGCTGTAACAGTGATACAAAATCTTCTCCTCCCTGGTCGGGCATTTGATTAACTGTTTATATTTAGGGAGCTTGTGAGTTAAGTTACCCTTATTAAAGTCCCCAAGGACAATAACTGGGGAATACATGTTCTCTCTCCTTCTCTCCACTCCTGATATTTGGTCGACGAGTTGACGTTGAGCCACTTTCACATCAGCTTGCGGAGGGATGTAAACTCCAGCCAATATAAAAGAAGTGAATTCACGTGGAGAGTAAAACGGTCTGCAGGTGATGAAAAATGATTCCAGGTCAGGAGAACAAGTTTCACGTCGTTGCACCAGCGTTGATTTATATGGAAACAGATCCCTCCACCTTTCGTTTTGCGTAAAAAAATCAGGTTGTGATCCGCGATCAGCTGAAAGCCGGGCAGCTGTACAGCAGAGTCTGGTGTAGATTCCATCAGCCACGATTCTGTGAAGCACAAAACCGAAGAGAGAGAAAAGTCTCTATTTGTCCTGATAAGAAGATGCAATTCGTCCATTTTGTTGCACAGTGAGCGGACATTTGAATTCAGAATTCATGCTGCTGCTGCCAGACATCATCAATGAAGACAAGTGAGCCAGTTCCAGTGGAAGCCACACATGCCCAAGCCAAAATACCCCTCCATCATATTTCACAGATGAGGCATGCTGTGGATATTGGGCAGTTCCTTTGTTTCTCCTTGCCTGCCCACACAATCTTTTTTAGGTAATTTTTAGCCAACCGTAACCTGGCCATCCTGTTTTTGTGGCTAAATTGTATCTTCTGGAGAGTGTTCCTGATCTGTGGGACAGATGTTTTAGTTTTTTTCTTAATCATGGTGAGCATTCTTCGGTCATCTACTTTAGAAGTCTTCCAATATCAAACTTATTGAAACATCCATTGCTGGCAAGTTTTAACTATTCCTACAAAAACAGCAAACTATCCGATATGCAACAAGAGAGTCTGATTTAGCTATTATTAAAACAGGATCCAAGAATGTGGAAATGTATGCTCAATCCAAAATTACAACCAACTGATTGCAGCCTTGCCGCAAAATTGGAAGAAGAAAATTGGATCAGCATACCAGTTTCATTTAAGGTAAAAAAACACTAACCGCTGCGCCATATAGGATACAAGAATACTGGGAACAGACATTTTACATTAACTATCCCTTGGCATCAGGTTGATGAATCAATATATACAACAACAACTGACTCAACACTTTGCTTTTTTTCAATTTAAAATACTGTATACAATTATTGCAACCAAAAAAATGCTCAAGATATGGGGCATTGAACAATTGCCACTATGTAGATTTTGTAGTGAGGAAACCGAAGCAATAGCACACCTTTTTTGGTATTGCCTTCTTGTGTCTGACTTTTGGTCGAAAGTTCAGGAATGGCTGGCAAAAAACGATATTCAAAAAAGAACCTTAAAAAAAGCACTATTGGGTAGTCCTAGCAAAAATATTCATTTTTAGCTTAAAATCTGTGCAGGCTTCAAGAGTTGAACGTTTCAGGAGCTATGCGAGAAATCACAGCACAATTGAAAAATATGGTACAAGGAAACCAAGAGGGGGTGGTATTTTGAGAGAGGGATGGACTGGGAGCAGCAGAGAGGTGGAATTAAAAAATAAATCTAAAGTAATTAAAATCGAACCTATTAGATAAAATATATTTGTATGATATTGTAACAAGTCCGTGACACAGAGGCCGAGTCGAGGTACTGTTTTCTGGGAGTATCCCGTTTATTTTCATAAAATGTTCGTAATAATTCCACTGTTCGTAATAATTCCACTGTTCGTAATAATTTCAATGTTCGTAACACCACGCCACTCGGCGACTTTCCAGTCGCCCTCCTTCTCTCTCGAACGCCGAGGCACACACATCTTAAACCATCTAGTCAACGAGGCTTCATTTGCAACAGGTGTGCAACGGAGCCTCGCCGACGTCACCCTGGCCACGGTCCTGTAGCTCCCTCTACAGGCCGAACGCTGCATGTCCCCCCACAGATATATATAACATATCACATACTAAACCAAAACATGAACTTGAACTGGTCATTTGGGTGGTTTTGTGTTGTATTGGCTGCCAGTTTGTAGTTCTTTTGGGTACACTGGGGTTGTGTTGGGTACTTTTGGGTACTATTGGCTACCTGTTTGTGGTTGTTTCGGGTACTTTTGGGTACCTATTTGGGGTTGTTTGGGGTACGTTTGGATACCTGTATGTGGTTGTTTGTAGTTCTGGGTATCTGTAGTAGTTTGAGATTGTTTGGGGTTATTTGGGGTACTTTTAGGTCCCTGTTTGTGGTTGTTTGGGGTAATTAGTAGGACCCCTTCATACTGGTTTCATTGTGGTTGCTTTCCTGAAAAATAAAAAAATAAATAAAAATGAAAAATATAAACTATTCCTTCAGATTTATGAGACTGAGACTGTTTGATGTTTCTTAAGGAAGCTCTGTTATAAATCCAAATTTCCTTAGTAGTGCCTCCAGGTAATCTGTTATTCATTTGAATAATAGTCAGAACAATTAATGAATAGTGAGAGTAATTGAAATATTAATATTCTGGATTATTAACATATTCACAAGACTACTCTGGTGTCAGAAGTGGAATGGCAGCTGCGAGGCCATTAGAGAGGCTTGTCCATTTTGAAGCGTGGGGACACTATGATCACTGCTACACATGCTTTGTACAGGAGAGATCTGGCTTTGATCCCCACGAGTCCTACACTTTACTCCCCTGTTCACTACAATGTGTTCTGTTTAGTTATCAAAATACCATCACATTTCAAGACCTCCATCATCATACCTGTGCCAAAGAAATCCGCTCCATCCTGCTTCAATGACTATCGCCCGGTAGCACTGACCCCCATCATCATGAAGTGCTTTGAACGGCTAGTCATGTCTCACATTAAGTCCATCCTCCCCCCCACCCTGGACCCCTTTCAGTTTGCATACCGAGCAAAACGTTCCACAGAGGACGCAATCTGCTCTGCTCTCCACCCAGCCCTCACCCACCTGGAAAAAGCAGACTCATATGTGAGAATGCTTTTCATAGACTTTAGCTCAGCATTTAACACCATAATCCCGCAACAACTGATCTGCAAACTGGACCAGCTGGGGCTCAACACCTCCCTCTGCAACTGGCTGCTGGACTTCCTCAGCGAGAGACCACAGGCAGTACGAGTCGGCAACAACACCTCGAGCAGCATCACACTCAGCACAGGGGCCCCCCAAGGCTGTGTGCTCAGTCCCCTGCTCTTCACCCTGCTGACTCACGACTGCACATCAACCCACAGCACCAATCACATGGTGAAGTTTGCGGACGACACAACTCTGGTGGGTCTCATCTCCAAGAACGACGAGACCCACTATAGAAAGGAGGTCAACCTTCTGACCACGTGGTGCAGAGACAACAACCTCCTGCTGAATGTCAGCAAAACGAAGGAGATTGTGGTCGACTTCCGGAGAGGGCACACCGAACACCCACCACTGACCATCGATGGTGCTGCTGTGGAGAGAGTGAGCAGCACCAAATTCCTGGGGGTGCACATCAGTGAGGACCTCTCCTGGACCACCAACACCGCATCACTGGCGAAGACAGCCCAGCGGCGCCTCTACTTCCTCCGCAAGCTGAAGCGAGCGAAAGCTCCCACACCGATCCTGACAACATTCTACCGAGGCACCATTGAAAGCATCCTGTCCAGCTGCATCACTGTGTGGGGCGGTAGCTGCACCGAACACAGTAGGAAAGCACTGCAACGCATTGTGAACACAGCTGCTAAGATCATTGGTGCCCCACTCCCTTCCCTGCAAGAGACTTACTCCACCCGCCTCACCCGAAAAGCTACCTCGATTGTGAGCGACGCAAGCCACCCCGCACACAGTCTGTTCAGCCTCCTGCCTTCTGGAAGAAGGTATAGGAGCCTCCGTGCCCACACCACCAGACTCACGAAAAGCTTCATACCCCAAGCTGTCAGGAAGCTAAATTCTCTCCCCTCACTTCCCCCAGCCACATCCTCCTAGCTGTCAGGAAGCTGAAACCACCACCCCCCCCCTCCCAACCCTTCAGCCCCCCCCCCCCCCCAAAACACACGGACTCTGGACAATCCACTATTCTATTGCTACAATGCACTATTGCACTATTATTTTTTTATACATAATACACAGTATTTGGCTGCTATTTTACTGACTTTACTGTCTTTACTGACTGCTCTTTTTGCACTGTTTAAATTATTTTTATTGAATGTTTTACTTTTAGTATGTGTTATCTGTTGTGCCTGGGCACTTTATCTGTCTCACCGTGGGAGAGTGAGAAACGTCCTCTCGATTCCTTTGTATGTCTTGACATGTGAAGAATTGACAATAAAGCCACTTTGACTTTGACTTTGATACCCATCGTTAGTTAATCAGAATTTATCTTCCTGGGTTTGTACACAACACACAATGCAGTAGGACACAGTTCAAAACTATACGTTACATCACATACCAGTTAGAAATGTATAATAAAACTCCTAACCAACCCTCTGTCACCACCTTGAGGCCTCAGCGATCATTGCTGGAGCGTCCAGCTCCCAGTCGGCAGCGCACTTGTGCCCTATTACCAATCAGCACACCTGCGAACCATCCCCAATCAGCACCCTATAAGAACCCTGCCCGGTCATCACTCTAGTGCCAGAACGTACTGTGACTAATGGTAACTAACTCGTGACCTGCAGACGCTTCAGCCCTCCAGAGAAAACCCAGTGAATTCCTTGTGTCTTGTTTTCTCCTTGTGACCTACCCTGTTCTCCTGTGCCCCTCCAGAACCCTCGTCTTCCTCGGAACCCCCTTGTCAACCCATTCCACAGACCTTGCCCCTACATGAACTTCAGCCCTCTACCCCTCTCAGCTACTGGACCTCCCGCTAACGACCCCTGGACCGAACCCCGACTACCCCTTCGGATTATCCCACGGCTCTCTTCCCTCCCCCGAACACTGGACCTCCTGCTATTGACCCTCGGACCAGACCTCGACGACCCCCTTGGAATATCTCTCTCTCCCCTACCCCTCTCCCTATTCTTTATTATTAAATACACCTTCGGGCTAAACCCTACCCTCTCTGTGTGCCGTCATTTGGTTCTTCAGACGTCCTGTGTAACACTTCAACTCCTATGCATGAGCAGCATAGTGATTTCTGCATGCAGGGTCACCAACAAAATTTAAGCAATGGGAAAAATGCATTTAAACTTACAAATAACACTAGATTTCTTTCCACAGGAGGGACATGACATAGTGAAGCGTGTGGACACTACGATCACTGCTAAGTGAGTTGGCTATGCTGTATTAGCACAAAGGATAGTGCACACGCCATGTACGAGAAAGATCTGGCTTTGATCCCCACGAGTCCTGCGCTTTACTCCTGGCTCTCCTGACCTGGCTCTTAACACCTCCCTGTGTAACCGGATCCTGGACTTCCTGATTGGCAGACCCCAGTTGGTGGGGGTAGGCAGTATCACCTCCTCCACTCTGACTCTCAACACAGGGGCCCCCCAGGACTGCATGCCCCAGCCATACAGGACATCTACTCTGGGAGGTGCAAGAGGAAGGCCGGGAAGATCTTCAGGGACCGCAGCCACCCCAGCCACGCCCTATTCTCTCAGTTACCGTCTGGCAAATGGTACCGGAGTATCCAGACCTGGACCAACAGGTTCCGGCACAGCTTCTACTCGCAGGCCATAAGACCACAAGAACATACAAATAACACTAGATTTCTATGACCTGTACTTTTTCAAAACATTTGTTAAAAAGAATCAACAAAAACATAAACAATACAGTCATAATTATTTTTTGCTTTGGTGATTATGTGGTACAGGGCTTGTTCTCAAGAAGTATATTACTTCTTTTTTGTATTTTTTATTACTCAAATAGATTAATTAAAAAGACTTGGTCACCCCCCCCCCCAAAAAAGAAAACATGTATACAGAATTAAAACAATGTACACAAACACAGCAGCTTGCTGGGGATGAACAGCCGTCAATAAAAACAACAGAAAAAGTTACCTCTGAATCTATTAAGTGAAATTGTATCTCATAGTTTCTCAAGGGAGGCGGTTGAGTTCTCAGGTCATGTAGAGCCAGCTGGACAGCTGGCAACACTGATTCTGTGAGATTTCCCTTTCCTGGGTTGTTTGTAAGTGGCATGATCCATAAGACTGGTAGTGGGTGGCGGACTTGGGACAGAGATGGCAAAATGAGCAGCCATGGTAGAACCAGAACCTTTCTCATGTTTGCCCATCCACCCATTATTTGTTTTTGTCCCTCGTCACTCTCTCGGTCGCTCCTGTTTCTCTCTGCTAATTTTTCTTCAAGCTTGCCGACTCTTCCTGCAAGGAAATCTGGTCCGCTTTAAGTTGACTTGTTAATCCTCATCTGTTCCAGCCAGCCTACTTCATGCACAGAAGGGTGCTGCCTCAAGGGAGTCCATTGAGGGGGATGAAGGGATTAAGAACTGACTACAGCTGATTACCTTCATCTGTTACTGTAATCCCAGACAGCATGCTTTGCTATGCTTTGGTTTTGTTCTAAAGACATTACTTGAAGAGTAAAGTGAAATACTTTAGACTTTACATTTCCAAAAATCCTGCAGTTTTCCATATTGAAAAGCACTAGGGATTGGGGCTACAGTAAGTATTGGTACAAGATGTAGAGAGAAAGCAACATAATAGAATATTATAGCAATGTATGCCATTTAGGTGACTCTTTTATCTAAAGAGTAAGTGGCCACATGGACACCGAGACTCAACAACAAATATATTGCATTATTTCAAAATGCAAATAAGTGAGAAAAAAGCCTTTTATCGGACCAGGAGGTAATACGTCCGGATGATAAAGTCCTACAACCTTCATAGTGCTTTGCGCCTCCCAGCCAGCAATGGAGGTGTGTCTAAATGTCATGTTAGTTAACACAAGTGATATATGTATGCGCTACTGTGGTGCTGATGGATGTAAACAAACCAGGCAGTAGCTAATCTGGGAACGGTAAGCTCACTCCTCCCTAAAGCTCCTTGTAGTTTTCAAAACCATGTGATAACCACTAAATACTCATGGTCGCTGGGGGTAAAATCCTCAACCTAGCTTTTGACCGACATAACAGCTTCCAAATGTGTTTTCACATGTCCACGTGTTCGTACGGTGATCTGGACAACGACTTTGAGGTAGATTTCTGTGAAGTATCCCTTTAAGTCTGAGGCACCTTCGGCCTCTTGCAACGTCACTCGCATGTGAGCAGCTAAATTGCGGTACCTTCCCCATGTTAGAAGGTGGTAACAGTGCATGTGCCATTTATTTTCCCTCTGTTTCTTTTGTGCATTAAATAGATGCTTATTCTGTGCTGAAACACACACCTATAGCTGCACCACTTCCTACATTCCTATTCAAGCCAGTGAAATGTCTCATGCAAGATGCAAGTTTCTCACATTACCTAACTCCTATACTTTTCTGATTAGGCTACGTCGAGAATAATGATGTCGTGGGTTAGATGGGATTGACAATAAATTAGTTAATGATGAAATAACATGAAATATCGTGGCCATGTTGAACCTAATCGCTTGGTATATTTTGAACACCTAGGCAGATTAGGAGCTTCTCATAAATAATACAAAAAAAGGATTTGCTCAAAATCTGAATGAATTACACTATGGGTATCTTTGTCTTACAGTCAATGATCCTAATAGGGCATAAATGATTAAACGTCAGAACAAAATAAATATTATCAATAATTATGATGTAGGCAATTTATCGCTTATATGTAAGAAAAGGGACTTCTATAGCGGGTATTGTTTTATCAGCTGAATTGTTTTCTGGCTGAGGTGTGTTCCCATGTGCTTCTTGTATTGGTAACCTAGTGCTCATGCTTGATCGGCAGAGCCTACACGTTCCCATGTGCCTCTTCTCTTGGTAACGCAGTGCGCATCATCGATCGGCAGAGGCCTGCACAGGGCCTTTGGCTCACATGTTCTTCTCGTGTTTTTCTAGACAAAAGCAAATACTGAGCATGTTCAGTGGGTAGACAGACCAAAAACACAACAAGGAAGTACGAATTTCGTTGGCGAATTAGCAACACAAGCTACTATATTGAAATTAATCGGGTGTACTTCAACGTGTCCATTCCTATTTAGTCATTGGTCATTTAGTCTTTGGCGCAGTTGCATCAAAACATAGTACCAGGAGTAAATCAAAAATCATAGTTGAACATGGATGCTATCCGCTAGCCAAACAAGTTGAAGTTGACGGGGAATGTCACCGTGAACTGGAAAGCCAAGAAAGAACAAGACCTATGAGAGTTATGTTTTCCATAACATAATGCAAGCGGGGAAGTCCAACAGCCAGTCATGGAGCTTTGGACATCTGAGGGATGATACAGGACAATTGGGGTACATGACAAAAAGGTGAGGGTAATGGACTTCAGTTTAGCATTTGCCAGGCATAAGAGAATGCTAAAATACAGATTAAGACTTCTGATGCTGTGGAAGATGATGCTATTAAGCTAAACAAAAGGCGCAGCTAAACAAGAGGCTGCTATAGGTGCTTTTGACTGTGAGCAATATGGCTTCAATCACGCACAATGAAAATGCCCTGCATATGGGAAACAATGTAGAAAATGTGGGGGCATGAACCACTATGCCAAGGGCTGCACTCTCCGTATCCTTGTGGGAGCAGTCACAGAGGAAAGCTACGAGCAATGAATGGATTGCATATCTATAACATAAACGGCACAACAGTCCCCCTAAAACTGGATACTGGGGCGCAGGTGAATATCCTACCATGGAAGAAATTTCTACAGCATTAGAAAAAAATAAAAATCACAGAGGAAAATCAACCTATAGTGATGAGCCTATTCCCACAAAGGGTATGTGTAGAGTATCACTTGTTTGCAAGGGAAAGGGTTCAAACAAGATTTGTGATTGTAGAAGAAGATAGGCAGCCTAGGTTTACGTACATGCAAGAAACTTGGACTGATTAAGAATGCATGTTATTGACAGAAAGCTAGCGCAGCCAGCCATGGAGCTGACAGAAGAGGCCCAGCAGATTTGCTTCACATCAGAGTTTAAGGATGTATTCAAAGGGATAGGCAAGCTGCCAGGAGTGTATAAGATACAGCTAAAGGAAAATGCAGAACCAGTAATTCACCCATCAAGGAAAGTGTTTTTTGCTCTAAAGGATAGACTGAAAACAGTGCTGCAGAAACTCATTGAGCTAGGAATGGTGAAAAGAATAAAGGAGCCTAAGGAATGGATTAACTCACTTGTGATAGCTGAAAAGAAAAATGGGGACTTGAGATGGTGTAATGAGCCAAAAGACTTGAACAAGTGGATTAAAAGGGAGCATTGCAGACAAATGAAGAGACTGCAAAACTGTACTTTCAACACTCCACTTGGGAGGCTCTGCTTCCTTTGGGATTTGCTCAGCACCTGAAGAATATCACAGAATTGTACAACAGCTGTTTGAGGGCATTGAGGGTGTGGGTGTGTTTTAGATGGTGTCATCATATGGGGTAACAGTCTGTCAGAACACAATTCCAGAAGACAGGTACTGGGACAGACACAGAAGGCAGGGCTCAAGCGAAATAGATTGAAATGTGAGTTTGGAGTGACAGAGCTGACTTACCTAGGAGACAAGCTATGAGCATCAGGGGTTCAGCACGAATTAGAGAAAGTGAGGGCAGTTGAAGAAATGCCAGAACCTACAGACAAGACAGAGTTACAGCGTGCATTAGGCCTAGTCAATTGCATCAGTAGGTTTATCCCTAACCCGTCACCAAACACCAGGGTACTCAGAAGCTTTCTGGAAAGGGAAACAGAATGGCAGTGGTCACATGAGAAGGAACAGCGGACAGAGCTTAAAAGCAGTCTGATAAAGGAGCCAGTGCTCAAGTTTTTACAAGTAAGCCAGTGAAAGTGTCCACAGACAAATCCAAAGATGGACTGAGCGGTGTTGCTCCAGCATCCATGTGGATGCAGTGAGAGCACGGCTGCCAGAGACAGAGAAGAAATTGACATAAATCGCAAGATAGACAGAGAAGGAGGATGTCCTATGTGATGTAATGGAAAAGTTACATAAGCCAAGACAAGTGAGGTTGAAGAAACCATATCAGCACTTTCAGGATGAGCTGACAGTGTCACGCCCTCCATCTAGCCTGCAGTACCCCTCCTCTCCTGCTCTCGCTCTCTCCCTGATTTTCAGAAGTGGAGTCAGGTGTGCGGGAGTCAGGTGACCAGCTGTTTGTCATCTTCCCATCATTAGTCCTGCCATAAAGACCCGGTCCAGACGCTGCCAGATCGTAGCTTCAGTTATCTGCTAAGTTGTGCTTCCAGCCTTACTAAATACTGTCCCATCAGTATATTGATACATTTATTAATACCTGTTTCCCTGTTCCAGCAGTACCCCAGCCTGCCTGGCCCTGTCTGCCTGCCATGTCCACATGCCTGCCTGCCCTGCCTGTCCAGCCACCTCTTCTCTGCTTGCCATTCCACCCTGCTGTTCTCCCCTACTTGCTCATCCTCCCTCTAATCTATATTTGGGCTCAACCATCATCTGCCTTTGTTCTCTGTTCTGCATTTGGGTTCACTAGCCTGACCATTACAGACTCAATGGCATCCTACTGAAAGGGACTAAAGTTACCATACCCACCTCAATGAGAATGGAAATAGAAATGCTGGCACATGAAGGCCATTTAGGCATAGAGAAATGTAAGAGGCGCATCAGAGATGTCTTGTATTGGCCATTTACTGTATGAACAGAGACATTGGACATGTACTACAGAAATGTGAAACGTGCCAGTGCCACAGATACCAGCAGCAAAAGGAACCACTGTTGCTGCACAGCAAACCAGACAGGCCCTGGAGTACCATCACTCAAACTACCCTGAGTTTGCATTATTGTCAGACATAACAACAAAGCAGGTTATCAAACACACTAAATCTATCCTTGATAGATTGAGCAGCACCATTGGAGTGTGGGCTATCACCAGCAGAGCTCCTGATGAAGCGCAGGCAGCGTGCGCAGGCAGCGTGCGCAGGCAGCGCGCCAGACTCCCATCAGAGCACCTGCTGGAGAAGACACTCTCACAGACAGAGAAGTAACTATGACAGGACGGTCAGAGCTCTGCACTCTCTGGCAGAAAATGATAGTGTCAGAGACTTAGACTGGCCATGTGCTTAAGACGGAATAGACGGCATCTCTATACCACAGGCCAGTTTAGGTGCTATGGTAACAAATGACAGGGTCAAGGACACAACAGCAGGAACTATTAACACTGACGGAACACACAAAGGTACCCCAGATGAAGGGGCCAAACAGGCGGTGAGTGACACGCCACACGTGACAGAAAGTTGTTAAAAATTGGCTGTGCCTCTATGACCGCAACACAGCAGTTTCAATATCCACAATATAGCACACCCTCTTATGTGTTATTGCGAAGAGAAGGGCTTGCGGGTAAGAGTTTAATTGCACTGTCAAACTCTCCTGTATCTTAGTACATAGAGTAATACTACAATACAGACAGCATGTATTCTGTTATTCATCAGCAAGGCCATTTCTTCTAATTGGTAAGCAATAATGATGATACATTTGAAATAAAATATATATTTAGGCTATTTAATAGCAACAGACGCTATAAAGGCAGGGTAAATGACCAAGACCAAAAAATGATATGCACTACCACAGATAAGGGTTGCAAGTGCTATTTCAATGCTGCTACAAATGTTTTTCAATTCTTTCCGGTGTCACTTCAATAAATGGCCATGACAAAAGCAATATTACATTACCTGTTTAATCAACCATCATCCATAATATACTGATAGCAAAAGATGCAACTTCACTCTCCATGAGCAGGGAACATGGAGATTTTGCGTGTCAAATATCAGATGAGAATGCACGTATTTATGATATTTTGAGATACATCCATCAAATGTGAGTTTTTCCGCCCAGTTGGCACAATGGTTCGTACTGGGTATAAGTGGCCGTTAATGGGATGGGGCAGTGAAGCTTGTTCACATGCGCACATTTTTAAGATGGGTCTTATTCATAATTAAAAACTTGCGTATGTGTTGAGCATCTCAATATTTTAAGGCGTGCGCCTTTTTTGAAAACAAGGCGCATGCACATATTTAGTGTGAAATTTCCAGAACGGTTATAAATGAGGCCCCTGGTCTCTGATAAAACAGTAAATAAGCAGATTTTTACATTGGATAAAAATGTCATGTATCAGCAACTTACCAAACATATAAACTTACAAAATATTTCTATTACAGTCATGTACAGTGCCCTGTGCGCTCACTCTCTCTTCACATTCAACTCTCTCAAGCCAGCAGCAAATTTCCTAAACGCTTCATAGTACTAAAACCAAAAATGTATGTCCTTTGTATACAATGTCCAATGAAGCTTTCAGGAAACTCACCCAAGTAAAGTTTTGTTTACTACCTGCCAAGGCAGACCCCATGGGAGTCTACGAATCGTGAGTCGTTAGACACAGACGACTCACGTCATCTGACTCTCGCAAGCGACAGAAAGAGTGAAAAAGCTTTCTTCTGTCTGTCCAGAACCATCCATCACGTCACAGCTATTCAGTATGAATGTAAATGCTTGCACACGAACATGTCACACTGATCAAAACGTAAGCCTGAAATGCATTTGCCAAAACTACTGGCCTCTATTATAATAACGCCAGTCAATAATTGCATCTGACAACCCCAAGCTTCCCTCCCCTCCCGCATTTGCAAGCAGTCATTGCAAATGAGACACGCATAGGTTTTGAAAGCAGGCCCATAACACTGATAAGAAAACAACATCTGCTGTAATTCCAGCTGTCAAAATATGAACCAAAAACACATTGGCTAGTAATGTTGGGCTATTGTAAATAAAGGAAGGTATACATGACTTTCATTTTCTCAGTAATTTTCTTTATTTTTAACAAAACATTGAAGATTCACTAGAACTGATGACTCTTAGCTGAGTCAGGGACAGCCCTACCACCTGCCCTTATATCTGAAAGGGATTTAATAGGTGTGAGCAATTTGAGTAGAAATGCCACCTTACTAGATAATACCTCTCAAATCTACACAAGTGTTCGGGTCAATTACATTTCAATTCAGAAATTGATTTTGAATATATAATTCAAGAATGGTAAAGCTTATGACGTAAAAAGTCTCTTTCAGTTTATTGAGGAATCATTGAAAATAAATGCCCTATTTGCAAACATTTTAATTGTAATTTCAATTCACTTACTGAATTGAAACTCAACTGACCCCAAACCTGCCACATATAAACAAAGGGCCTGTTTTGGGATTGGGTATTTGGATAGAAAATGAGAGCACATTCATCAGCAGACAGGGACTGTTCTGTGCTCTTATGAGAGATGTGTTGGTCAATATGTGGCCCTTTCACACCCAGTGTCATTCCTGCCATGCTCCACCTCAATTCTGGCCTTTGCTTGGCTCTCTGGGTCGTCCAGTCCATCTTGCGGAGCCTCCCTTTCCTCTACCTCCTCCTCCACCACCTCCCTCCCCCCCTCTTTTCCTTCTATGCCCATGCCTATGTCCTCCAGCTCCCCCTGCATCCTCTTTGGCAGCCTGTACCCACAGTGCATCAGCATTTCCAGGTGCCTGGTACCCAGGCAGGCTAGCATCCAGGGGGTCCTTAGAGAGCAGAACCCAGATGGCGGGTACGTTCCTGCTGACGGTGAGGCTGTCCAGCCCTGCCTGGGGCTCCAGGGGCTCCCAAACCTCCAGGGCCGTGCTGTAAGTCAGCCTGGTGTTCTGGTGCAGGCCCTTCATACGGCGCTTTAGAATCTCCACACATGTAATCACCTTAGAGACGCTTTTCCCCATCCCAGTGAATACAATCTGCCGACTTAGTGTCTTTTCCAGCCCTTGAGAGCAGCCTACTTGTTGTGATTCAATGGCACTACGCCCTTCATGGCCCCTAGGCTGGCCCCCATCACCCTCTGCCAGCCTGGGCTTCCCCTCCATGTGGCTAAGAGCGTAGCGCATGAGGTTGCGGATCTTGCTGCCATCTTTGACTCGCACCTCAGGCGTGTCACTGGGGAGGCCAGAGAACGGGCAGGGGCATGGCTGCTCCACCGTCCGCACTTTACTGTAGTTCTCCATGGCAACTGCACCTCACTTGAAGACAGACACACACACTTTAATAAATATATCATTAGTAAAATACAAGCCTACGGCCACTGATTCATTTATATGAAGCAATAAACTTAAACTTTTAAACAGTAAGGGATAGGCGGGGCCTAAAGGTTGAACTCTCAAAAGTCTAATTTCCTTGCATCATCCACCCTCACTTTCTGATTCACCATTTTTAAAAATGTATTGGAGGAAAATGTGTGAGTTGGAAATAAAAGACTTTTAGGATGATGCCCTTGATAGACCACAATGATCGTTGATCATCAGCAGGTGTATGGAAAAAGAAATGATGCCTCATGCTTTACTAAATTACACTTACAGAGCATTTAGTTAAAGAGGAAGCAGGGAATGTATTTATGGCAACCTAAGAGAGGTACAATTGGACACGGTACACCCTTACAGGAATGACTGTAACACGAAAGCTGCGTGTCCAACTCCGACCTTAGTTCAAAGAGTATAGCTACTGAACTAGTTTTAATTCCCTGGGCAATCTGGGGCAATCATTCTGGCTTGGACGCAGTATAGGAAGTCTCATAATCAACCGTAGTGAAACAAACAGAAACAATCAATAATTAAATCTTACCAAGGACAGTAGAAATGTTACGCTTCTACACTGACTACGATTAGATGTAGCGTTGCAGCAGAAGTAAAGACCAAGGGGTTTTGGTAAGGGTCTTCGTGCACATATTGAGATCTTATCGCATTCTAGACTCGTGTGAAGTCAGCAATACCTTCCGGGTCACGTTCGAGCAAATTTCAAGAATCCTTCAAAATAAGAGCACAGACCTGTACACGATGTTAACGAATAATGAAGGCTAAAATGATGGGAAAATAATGATAATCACCGTCATATGTTATTGTAATTATCAACAAACCTTTTTTTGAATAGTTTGTTTATTTTCTAAGCTTAGTTGTGTAAAGCGATATACTCACCTACATGGGCAATTGACATATAGTATTTGTATTTAAACAAGATTATGTTCACTTAATGTTATCTATACCCTGGTAAAGTAATCTGTGTTCTCTGAACGACAAAAAGCGGCAGGTTCCGTCAATAAGACTTCCGGTTTCGTTTTTGCTAAATGTTTCTTTCCAGAGATGGTGTGGGCGGTTTAATTTTTTAAGCAAGCGGTCACCACGCCAAACACGAGTTCTCACATCACCGGATCAGTTGCGTTTATTCACTTACTACAGTGGTTCTCTCCCGGGGGGGGCGCGAGTAGGCTACAGGATGGGAGGGGGAAAAAAATAAAAAATAAAATCACGGACTAACTGGCTATTAGTAGACCTACAAAGGACATGCAACAGATTCCCCCCCCATGTCGAAATGCAAGTGGTTGGACTATTATAACACACAAACAAATCAACCACACAGTTTCATTTCAAATCTACCAATACAGGGGATAGTATTTTGAGCCTGTGACGCAACGTCACGTAAGTGCTACTATATAAGCGTCCGCACACGCGTCGTAGCTCCATTCACTCTAGTCTAGTCTCTTGCCAAGTTTGCTTGTGCCAACTCTCGCTAGTCTATCTGTTATCAATCTCGATATCGATTTACTTAGGCCTATACTTCAAAACCAAAACAGTCTTTTTAAAGACTAACCCCACAAACAGTCTTTTTAAAGATTATCCCCATCTCAGCCCTAGCCAGTAATTTTGTTAACTGCTAGGCGTGCACTTAGCTAACTAGCTAGCAACTTTTTCACCGTGTTGCAACACAACTGTACGACCCACGCGACGAAGACACACACACACTCACCCACTCACAAAGGACTACAATTGTTAAGTCTTAAAATAAAATCTGCATTGCCTGCAAAATCGTTATTGTGTACTGTTGTATTAAAGATCGTGCCTAAGTCCCGACTGATTAGCCCCCGATACTAGTTTCTCAACATAGCCACACATGCACACATCGTTACATCATAGCCTAAACTTTATTGAAAACACAACTAATCCACATCCAAATTATTTCAAAACCAAACAAAAATGGAGAGATTTCTAGTGAGGACCAACAAGGCAACCGACGCACCACCAGCTGCAAAAAAGCTTCGAAGGTACGATGAATCAAATACCGCAAATACCGCAATCGTGCACAAATCAAGGATGATTTGAGGCTATGTTTATCAGACATTGCGCCAAGAATTGAGGATCTTTGCAAGGCAAAGCAGGCTCAGGTCTCACATTAACATCGCCAACCTGCAAGCTTCTGTAAAAAATGCAGATGATATGCCTACTATTAGGCCTAGTAATAATAACAATAATAAAGCATAAATTCATATCAGAGGTCTGGTGCCAATTCCCAATTATAGCAGTAGCCTAGTAATGATAATAGGCCTACTGATGATAATGATAATAATAATAATAACAACAACAATAAAGCATGTAACCTCATATAATTATATAGCAATAGCCTAGTAATGATAATAGGCCTACCACTACTCATAATAATAATAATAATAATGCCTGCAAGCTCACATTAGAAGTCTGGTGCTACTGCCAATTACAACAATAGCCTAGTAATGATAATAGGCCTACCTACTGCTACTGATGATGATAATAATAATAATAATAATAATAATAGTGTGGGCCTAACAATAATAGCCTAGCCTAGGGCTATCTATCTATCTATCTATCTATGCAAGGTGGTGTAGTGGGGGTGGCGCCGGGAAGGGGGGGGGGTGGCGCCGGGAGGAGGGGGGGCCCCAACTGCAATGAACCAGCTTTGGGGGGGCCCAGCTTGCAAAAGGTTGAGAACCCCTGACTTACTATATCAGTCAAAGTTGAAAGTCACAACATGATATGGACATACACAACTGTATGAAGTATTTGTGTGCCAATTGCTTATTGTGAGACTATTTGGAAGTGTGTTTTTGAATTTAATCATCAGTTAACATTACTTCTTTACAGTTCAGGTCTGTACTTGTTCCATACAGGATTCCCATATATGACTGTATTATGGTGTAATTCATAAATATGTGTTGAAATAATGCATGTTGAATTAAAGTGTCTTGTGTTATGAATGAAAAAAAAGAAGAAAATCGACCCAAACTTTCAGTGGTCCATGTGTTATTGCTGCAAGCCAAGATGTGTCAGTAGCCCTGTGTGCCCTAGTTTGAATAAGTTCTCAACCCTCTTTGCAGATTGTATTATAAAACATACATATCTACTTCATGCCCAGCTGGCTCCAGTCCAACATGTTTACATTTACATTACATTTATGGCATTTAGCAGACGCCTTTATCCAAAGCGACTTACAACAAAGATATGTGTTTGAGTAAGTGAATCATCTATCCAACAGTCATCATAAGACAGAAGTAAGAAGTAGTCAATGCTCACACCAGGGGTCATTGGCAGTCATAATGCCAGAAGCCTTTTTTTTTAAATTATTATTAACAGGAGAGAACTTGTAGAGGGGGAAAGTGGGGGTGAAGAGGTCTCAAGGGTTGGGGTAAGGGTTAGTACAGGGGGGATAGTGGGGGTGAAGAGGTCTTTAGGAGGGACTGTCAAGATGTAGCCTGAAGAGATGGGTCTTCAATCTACGGCGGAAGATCGGAAGTGACTCTGCAGTCCCGACAGTGGTGGGAAGGTCATTCCACCAGTGGGGCGCCAGGACAGTGAAAAGCCGTGACTGAGTGGCGTGGCCACTGCATCCACGTAGAGGTGGCGGTGCCAGGCGGGCAGCCGAGTTGGAAGAGCGGAGTGATCTGGCAGGGGTTTGGGGGCTAACCATTGCTTGCAAGTAGGGAGGGGCTGTTCCCTTTGCCGCCCGGTAGCAGGCATCAGGGTCTTGAATCTGATGCGAGCTGCTACCGGGAGCCAGTAGAGGGTGCGGAAGAGGGGCGCGACATGGGAGAATTTGGGGAGATTGAACACCAGATGAGCGGCAGCGTTCTGGATGAGCTGCAGAGGCCTGATGGCGGGGGCGGGGAGTCCGGCCAAGAGTGCGTTGCAGTAGTCAAGACGAGCGTTTACAAGTGTTTGGCCCAAAAGTTGTGCTGCTTCTCTGGTGAGAAATGGACGTATCCATCTGATGTTGTCCAGGAAGAATCTATAGGAGCGTGCTGTCGCTGTGATATTCACAATATTCTGATTATGATATTCTCAATTTTGTCCCTCATTGAGAGTAGCCCTGAACAGCCATAATATCATACTTATCTCTTATTGTATCACTAACCTTACATCTCTCATCTCTTTTTGGTGATGACCAGGCTGTACAAGGGCACTCTGGTTTACCAGCTTGTGGTCAAACTGAGAGGGGGGATTACCCCCAGACTCTCTCCTGATCAGAAGCCCTTCATCTGGGAAGCTGTACAGGTCCATGTTGGATGTGGTGCTGAACTCCCAGAACTGGGCCTTCATCTCCAGGACATTGAGGAGAAGAGAGGCCACAGAAGTGATCAGGCAACAGAGTGCGGTCGCATCACCCCGGCATCGGCCAGTGGACGACTTGACGATGGATCTGCACATGCTGGCACTGGAGCAAGATGAGGATGATGATGGTGCAGGGAGGAAGATGAAGCCAGAGGAGGATCAAGGCTGGGGATTGGTCTCAGTACGCACCCGCTCGGAATCCACAGCTTTCCTGTAAACAGGAGCACAGTGGCTGGGATTAAGGGACTGTCCCATACACACATCAAAACAATCAGAATGGCAATAGAAATGCAGGGAAGATTATTTATTCTAAAAACAATGTTAGTAAACTTTTAAGCATCTCCAAATGTTGTATACATTTTAACAATGTCAGTGAATATGAATAATAATAGATTTTCTCTTCCAATCTTTGTCTTGTTGCTGTTGTGAATTGTCTGTGTTTTGAATGGTCCTCAACATCAGCAAAAACTTCTAGATGTAAGATGGAAATGAATGTTTTCAGCGATTATGACATGTTATTGCTGTTTTGTATGCTGTTAAAAGATTTATAAAATGTCTAAATTTCATTTTCAGTTTTATTCTAATACCGTCTCAACATACTGTCTTCAGCTGTGTAATACACACACAAATCATACATTTAAAAAAAAATATATATATTTTGTCAGTCATGATACAAAAGCATTTGAAAAGAAAAAGTAATTTTTCTATAGTAATGAGTTTGCGAACTCAACAGCCACTAGTGTAAGTACAGTCATTCCATTTCCTTAACCATAACACAAAAGAGTATTTCACAAAAAATGATTAATTGGCTACTATGTTGAATCATAAAACACATTTCTATCTCTTCCTTCATAAAGAAAGCTAAACATGAAATGTGCATGATATAACCACCGCAATTCAATACAATACAAAAAAACAACCTATAAGTTCTCTTTACAAAATGGAAAATTAGGAGATACCTGATCTGAATATCAATAAAAATAAACCAGTTAGCGTATTGCTTTGTGAAATACAACTCCGGTACAGTATGTCTGACAGAACCCACAGAAACTGCATCAGACTAGTGCAGCAGGACAGGGTGAGGTCCGAACCTGCTGAATACAGTGGACATTGAGGGCTCACCTTCATATTTGTGTTTTGAGGACCTGCAATGCATGGTTGGTCCTCATCCAACTTCACTGGCTCCCGGTACATTACCGCATCCAGTACAAAAACCTTCTTCTCACCTACAAATCCCTCCACAATCTAGCCCCCACTTACCTCCGTGACCTCCTCCATGAATACACTCCCTCCCGCTCCCTTCGCTCAACCTCTGCTGGACTGCTAACCATCCCCACGTCACGCTTCAGCACCATGGGTGCCCGAGCCTTCAGCTGCTCAGCACCCAAGCTCTGGAATTCTCTCCCCCCACACATAAGACAGTCAGACTCCATCACAACATTCAAGTCCCAACTCAAAACCCACCTGTTCAAACTGGCATACTATCTATAAATTGGACACTCTGCACTTCACTTGTTTTTATCTTGATGTGTTGTTTGTTTTGTTTTTAATGATTGATGTCATGCTTTTGCTTTTACTTCTTTTCTGTAAGGTGACCTTGGGTGACCTGAAAGGCGCCTCCAAATAAAATGCATTATTATTATTATTATTATGGTTGGTGAAAGAAGAGGTTGGGAGGGGGTGAGTGGGCCAAAAAAGAGACAAAGTAATACTACAAACCAAATAACAAGTGTGTAAATTACCCATTTAAGATGCACCCATCAATCAATGTCACTGCTGATGTCAACCCAATATGGTGACATAGAGGGAACCTTACTCACTGCCAAACTGCAGGAACACAAAATACCAACCAGAGGCATCAATGCAGTTTAATGCTTTGGACTCTGGAAATACACATGGAAATACACATTGATTAATCTGGGATTTGTTCTGCTGTATTGTAGTCATTTAAATTCAGCATAATGAGCTGAGTATAATTGTGTTATACAGTAAGACTGATTGTAAACAATGTCTTTGTTAACAAAAGCACTACAACTATCAATTCACAATCGTGGACTGTACATTCTAGCATTCAGAGCTCTGTCTATGAATGGTGAAAATAGTCACTTGAATATGTAACAACATACAGTGCCCTCCATAAGTATTGGAAAAGGGAAGCATTTTCTCTTGTTTTAGCTCTGTACTCTAACAGTTTAGATTTATTTCTTTTTTCAGATTGGTTTCACCAGTTACAAATGACAACCCTTTTTATACATAGTCCCCCTATTTCAGGGCACCAAAAGTATTGTGAAATTGGCTTGGGAGGTGTTTCTGGTTAGTCATGTGTGTTCTGTCGCATCCTTTGTGCAGGCATAAGAGAGTTGTCAATGTCTTGTACTGATTCTAGGCTTTGCATTTGCCTTTAGAGTCTACTATTGATGTCTGTCAACATGGGGACCAAAGAGATGTCAATGAAAGTCAAGTAAGCCATTATGAAGCTGAAATATCAGAAACATAGCCACAACCTTAGACTTGCCAAAATCAACAGTTTGTAACATATTTAAAAAGAAAGAAAGCACTGATGAGCGCAGCAATCGCAAACAGGCTGGTTGGCCATGAGAGACTTCGACAGTGGATACTGAAGAATGCTCACGATAATTAAAATATTATCATGTATCATGTTGCTACAGGAAAGTTTGGAGAAAAAAAGATCTGCCCAAGATTTACAGTGTACCACCTCATCTGTGAAACATGGTGGAGGGGGTGTTAATGTTAGGGCATGTATAGCTGTCACAAGAACTGGCAAACAGCAGCAGAATGTGTTCTGAAGTGTACAGAAACATCTTGTCTGCTCGACGCCAAGCCAATCATCAGATTTAAATCCAATTGAACATGCATTTGATTTCTTGATGATGAGATTTTAGGCAAAGAGACCTCAAAACAAACAACTGAATATGGCTGCAGTACAGGCCTGGCAGTTTAACCACACCAGAGAAGATACCAAGCATCTGGTGGGGTCAGTGGGTCACAAACTTCAGACAGTTATTGTATACAAAGGAATGTCAACCAAATACTAAAACATGAGTACTTTATTTGGACATTATATGATTTTTTCCAATTGAGAGACTGTTGTTTACATCCAAATATTGACATGCTACATCTGGGGAAAGGACAAACACTCCCTGTTAGTGATAAAGGTTCAGGGACTTGGTTCACACATAGGTTTATGGTTTTGCTGCACATTACATATAAAAGACAGTGATCAATCAAACAATCATAATAACTTGACAAATATGCATTGAAGTGTTTGTATTGGTGATATATATGCCATAGCTGGTGCTTTTATCCAAAGCAACTTACATTGCAGTGAGTGCATAAATTTTTCAGTATATATGGTCCCAGCGGGATATATTGTTACGTTTGTCTGTGAGCATGTGATCCTTCTGGAATCAAAGTATTTATTAGTTTAAAAATATCTATATTTTAAGTTTGTATATACTGAGTATACATTAACTTGGTACTGATTCTGATGATTGATGGTCATTATTATTCTTACAGACAGGTAATTTCCTGGGTCTTTAGTTGCTAGTCTGACACAAAGGACAAAAGAGTTGTCGGACAAATAGAAGGCAATGTTTATTAATCATAATTTTTAGTAACTTTTAAATTACTCCATACACAACTTCTGTACAATACAATGAAAAAAAGCTGAATTACAAGTGACTATTTACAGCAGACACTGTAGGGTTTCAAAGGGTGCAGATTTAATCACTATGCTTCATTTACATTTACATTATTGTGGGGGGACATGCAGCGTTCGGCCTGTAGAGGGTGCTACAGGACCGTGGCCAAGGTGCGGAAGCGAGGCTTTGTCGCACACCTGTTGCGAATGAAGCCTCGTTAACGAATGGTTTAAGATGTGTGTGCCTCTGCTTTCAGTAGAGGGGCTGGACGACAGCGACGAAGAGGGAGAAGAGAAGGCTGAAAAGCTAAAAGTCTGAAAAGTCGACGAGGACCGGAGAAAAGAAGCAAAATTCTAAATAAACGGGATATATTCCCTTATCACCACCACCGAGTCCGCCTCTGTGTCTAGGACCTTGCTACAATTATATTAGCCAATTTACATTTGGAGGACAAAACACAACAACAAAAAATAAAATACAATAAAATGAGGACTTAAGATGCATCAATATGTGGACACATCTACTAGCTTAATTGTCCCATCAACAGCAAACAAAAAACAAAGAAACATGCCACAGAATGAAAACCAATCAAATTGATTAATTGAGAAAGAGAACACCTCTCCAAAGCATTTCTTAGTGATATAAACTAAAGAAATAACAAGCTAATAGTCTGGGTATAAGACCAGTGATGCACAGTTGATGGTGAGGTTTAGTAGCTGTCTGATGTCATCACTAACAGGGTTGGACACTGAGCACCTGAACGGCCCCTGGTTGTAGTGTCGTAGAATTTAAGTTATAATACTTTGGAATAAAATACCATTAACCAGAGCTGTTGATTCATTCAAAAAGATCTACATTTCGTCATCAAGGTGTGCGCCACCCACTGGCTGGCGCCCGTTTGTCTGATCAGGCCTTTTGTTCTGACTGTTTATGACTTTGTTTATTACTTAATTACCCTAACTTTTAATTACTCTATCCTTTGTTTTCTTCACCTATAGCAAACCCCTCAATCTGACCTCACCCCTCTCTACTGCATTCTCCAAATATTCTAGGACCATCTGTTTTCTTGTGACCTCTTCCCCTAGGTGTGGGATTACAAACCCTTATATTGTCTTTAAATTTACCATAGTAGCAGGTCACACTGCTGATGGTGAGAGTTCTGCCTCCATCACTAAGCTGAATTCCCTCATTGGCTGTGACCTAAGAGCTGCCATTCAGCCAGAGGTAGAAGAGGGAGGAGCCAGAGGACTGACAGAACTGTTGAACTCTACTAAGTCAGTGACACTGGGAGTTATCACCACATTGGAGACTGGCTCTGGGGGTTAAAAACACAAAAGCAACTTTACTTAGCAAACAATTTAATCTAATATACATTCATACAGGAAAGCTCAACAGTAGCAAATAAAACATGAAATGTCCTGTCCATTTCTCTCACCTACAATAATCTTGACCATGTTAATCTTCATTAGTATTTATGTTACAAAGATCTGGATGACTGACACCACAGAAATCCTGTGTATGTTGACTTAACTTAGTATAGTATAGAGTTTAGTATCACTGAGAGAGTGACTTTTGATGGGCTAAAATGCATAAGAGTGTGGGGGACATGCAGCGTTCAGCCTGTAGAGGGAGCTACAGGACCGTGGCCAGGGTGACGTCGGCGAGGCTCCGTTGCACACCTGTTGCAAATGAAGCCTCGTTGACTAGATGGTTTAAGATGTGTGTGCCTCTGCGTCCGAGGAAGAAGGAGGGCGACTGGAAAGTCGCCGAGTGTTTTGGTTTTACGAACTTGATAAATACGAAAGTATTACGAACATTTTATAAAATAAACAGGATTTCCCAGACCACACAACCTCGACTCCGCCTCTGTGTCACGGAACGTGTTACAAAGAGATATTCCATTGTTCCATTCCATATTTAATATTTGAATTGTTCTAATTAAGTCAGCTAACAGTGGGTGAGTATTATGGCACACTTGGCTGTACACTTGTATAGCTGTGCCACACAGCCTTTCTCATTAATATGAAATCCAAGGCACTCTAAGTGGACTTACAAATTGTTTGAGCATGATCTGCCACAATAATGAGAACTTACTTTAAACCCCCAGTGTCCATACTGCTGTTGGTCCCCACAAGCTAGTGTTATCACAACTCTGTCATCACTGTCACTCAGGGTCAGATCCCTCAGCTCCAGAGATCCAGTGGAATATATATAGATAGATAGATAGATAGAGAGATAGATAGATAGAAATATAGATATAGATAGATAGATAGATTACTATATCAGTACCATTATCTGTCCACAATATTGTTATTGTGGTCAGTGGATATCAATAAATGGTGCATTACAATTCAAATGAGGGTATACAGTGCCTATAGAAAGTCATCATACCCTGTGAAATATTTACCTTTTGTCACATTACACCCAGGAAATTAAAATAAATCAAATCTAACTTTTTTGAGCTGTATGTACACATTATAACCCTCATCATCAAAGTGAAAATAAACATTTTTTAAATTCTGGACAATTATTAAACATTAATGAGTGAAATACCTGGTTTGGTTAAGTGATCAGCCCCTTAGAGTATACCATTATAAACTTGCTCAGGTGCAACCAATCAACTTCCAGATCAAACACCAGGCTAATTGCCCCCCACCTGAAATCAATTGTAGTGGTTTTGATTACTTCAGAATAAAACCAGCTGTTTCTTGAGGATACCACGACTAGAAGTGCATGGTTCTTCAACAAATTCACCATGGTTGGAAAAGTACATTCAAAAGGCCTCCGGGATAAAGTTGTAGGAAGGCACAAGTTAGGTGAAGGCTACAAAAAGATTTCGAAGGCTTTAGCTATCCCTCTGAGTACCGTTCAGAGCATCATTAAGAAGTGGAAGGCGTATGGCACCACCAACACCTTGCCTAGATCAGGCCGTCCGTCCAAACCGAGCCAGGAGGACATTGATCAGAGAAGCTACCAATAGGCCAAAGGCAACTTTGAAGGACTTACAAGTCTTTATGGCTGGGACTGGTCTGTCTGTACATGTGACAACAATCAAAACTAAGATTTAACTTTTTGAACTGAACTCCAAGCGCTATGTTTGGCGAAAACCAAACACAGCACACCACCCAAAACACACCATACCTACTGTGAAGCATGGTGGTGGCAACATTATGTTGTGGGGATGTTTCTCTTCAGCGGGGACTGGGCAATTGGTCAGGATTGAAGGGAAAATGGATGCTGCCAAGTACACCCAAACTATTGAGGACAACCTGCGTCCCTCTGCTAGACAGCTGAAGATGGGCAGGTCATTTACCTTCCAACACGACAACGATCCTAAACATACCGCCAAAAGAACAATGCAGTGGCTTAAGGATAGAAAGGTGAATGTCCTTGAGTGGCCATGTCAGAGCGCTGACCTAAATCCGATAGAAAATCTGTGGATGAACTTGAAGAGAGCAGTCCATCGCTGCTCACCACGGAATTTGACTGAACTCGAACAATTCTGCAAGGAAGAATGGGCAAATATTCTCCAATCTAGGTGTGCAAAGCTAGTAGAGACATATCCAAACAGATTGATGGCTGTAATTGCAGCAGAAGGTGGCTCTACAAAGTATTAAATCAGGGGACAGATGACTTTTCCAACCCTGTTGTTCTTGTTTTTCATTTTTTATACATTTTCAGAACTGTCGCCTTTTTTTCATTAGTTTGATGTTGTATGGCTAAATTTGTAAATTTTTGTAAATTTGTAAAGCTGGAAAAAGTTTTTTTTTTTTTAATGAGTTTTAATTTCAGGCTGTACGACAAATATAGTAACTATTTCAAAGGGGTATGATGACTTTCTATAGGCACTGTAACTCAAAGAACAACGGTGCTGATTTACAACAAACAGATACCGCCATCTTGTTAATTATTTACAGTATCAGCTGATCTGCTCCATTTAGCTGTTAGTGTGTGGCATTCAGAACTGTGAGCTCCAACTTCATTAGTGTCATTTAGAGTCTGATAATAGTATTCTCACTGATAAAGCTTTGCCTATGCAGTCGTCTCACCACGGCCAGGTGTTTTCTTGATGAGGTTAGGCTAAGCAGTGATGTGTAGAACATTATAAATCATATAAAGAAATCCTTTCTTCATTTCAAATCCTTTCTTCATTTCACCAGTCACTACTGCTTCGCTCAGTATAACCATACTGATTAACCTTTTAATTGTTTTGGTCTTTCTATACCTCCCCTTTCTCATCTATCCATCCATTTAATCTATTCATTCATTCATTCATTCATTCATTCATCCATCCATCCATCCATCCATCTAATAAACCAAACCATCTTTAACTTTATCCGCAACCATAATTATCTCACTTTCTTTTAACTACCCAGCAAATATACACTCACCGGCCACTTTATTAGGTACACCTTGCTAGTACCAGGTTGGACCCCCTTTTGCCTTCAGAAGTGCCTTAATTCTTTGTGGCATAGATTCAACAAGGTGCTGGAAACATTCCTCAGAGAATTTGGTCCATATTGACATGATAGCATCACGCAGTTGCTGCAGATTTGTTTGAGACCAGTTTGAGATGATGTGAGCTTTGTGACATGGCGCATTATCCTGCTGGAAGTAGCCATCAGAAGATGGGTACACTGTGCTCATAAAGGGATGGACATGGTCAGCAACAATAGTCAGGTAGGCTGTGGCGTTTAAACGATGCTCAATTAGTATGTAAGGGGCCCAAAGTGTGCCAAGAAAATATCCCCCACACCATTACACCACCACCACCAGCCTGAACCGATGATACAAGGCAGGATGGATCCATGCTTTCATGTTGTTTATGCCAAATTCTGACCCTACCATCTGAATGTCACAGCAGAAATCGAGACTCATCAGAACAAGCAATGTTTTTCCAATCTTCTATTGTCCAATTTTGGTGAGCCCATGCAAATTATAGCCTCACTTTCCTGTTTTTAGCTGACAGGAGTGGTCTTCTGCTGCTGTAGCCCATCTGCTTCAAGGTTTGACGTGTTGGCATTCAGAGATGGTCTTCTGCATACCTTGGTTGTAACGAGTGGTTATTTGAGTTACTGTTGCCTTTCTATCATCTCGAACCAGTCTGGCCATTCTCCTCTGACCTCTGGCATCAACAAGGCATTTTCGCCCAGAGAACTGCCGCTTACTGGACCATTCTCTGTAAACCCTAGAGATGGTTGTGCGTGAAAATCCCAGTAGATCAGCAGTTTCTGAAATACTCGGACCAGCCCGTCTGGCACCAACAACCACGTTCAAAGTCACTTAAATCATCTTTCTCCCCCATTCTGATGCTCGGTTTGAACTTCAGCAGGTCGTCTTGACCATGTCTACATGCCTAAATGCATCGAGTTGCTGCCATGTGATTGGCTGATTAGATATTTGCGTTAACGCGCAGTTGAACAGGTGTACCTAATAAAGTGGCCAGTGAGTGTATATATCTATCTATTATCCAAACCATCGTTAAATGTGTTTCGACTACCAAAATAAGACTTTGCAAGCCAACAAAGTTTTTTTTTTTTATCTGGAACTTATTTTCTAGTTGATGACATGTGGAACAATGGAGCATCAATATCCATGCTACAGTAGCACGTACCAGACTCCGCACTATGGGTGACAAGGCTTTCTCATCTGCTGCTCCTCGCCTGTGAAATGCTCTCCCCCACAATGTCAGAGCCGCTGACAATATTGGCTTTTTAGCAAGACCTTGCTAAAAACTCACCTGTTCAGGCAGGCTTTCATTGTATAGGGTCCTATGTTATGTATGTTCTGTGACTGTCCTCCTATATTTGTATATATTTTTTATTTTCTATTTTTCATATTATTTACATGTTAAGCGCTTTGAGCCCACGAGAAAGCGCTGAACAAATGTAATGTATTATTATTATTATTATTATTACCTACATTTCCAAGTTAATGTCATACATAAACAGTTCAAGTTGATAAGCCTACCACAAAGCAACACACTTAATATTTAATTGATTAAAAACATAAAAGACATGCAAGAGTCCTGATACATTGCATTCGTCATGTCATGAGTTAAAATCATTAAACAGAGAGGGCGCAGAAAGAATTGGTGACTGTAGCGAAAGTGATTTGGAAACACGCTGTGATCACCTCCCGCTTTTGGATGCGCTCAAGTTAATCTTTGGGCCATTTATACGACGAATAAACATTTTACACGATAAGCGTACTGTTGCAACTTTGAAGGTTTATGTGACAAATAATACTAAATGGTTTTACGTACGATGTGTGTTCATTTGTACCAAGATGTTTGGTGCATGCAGACAGTCATAGAAAATCTGATTGACAGAGAGAAAGTTTATTGCGCAGAATAAGAAGCTCGGCCTACAGTATATGGTGCTGAATCCGACTATTGTGTGTCTGATAAGCAGTCAACAAGCATTGAAAGAGCTGTGTAAAAGAACCAATTAAAAAAGCAACAAAATAAGTGTTTGTGGCAAACTTGGAAAATAACACAGAAAACCATCCCCCCATGGTCGTGAAGATATATCACATATAATATGGCTTCGCTATATTGTGGAAATATACATAAGACTGCTATGTAGTATGGCTTTGATTCATTAAAAAACGTTGAATTTGAACTGTGTTATGGAATGTAGTGTCTTTGAGTACCGCTAAACAAAATAAATGCATAATTATTATTATGTTTATTTGTTTATTTAGAACATTAAAATGAGGTGCACGCTACCATGGATGATATCTCCCACGTCATCTATTATGACCTTGCGTTCCAGTATATTTGGATATGCGCCAACAAACTTAAAATCTGAATTATTACTTTGTACAATTTACAATTGTAGCTTTCATCGACAAACTTCAAGCTCTATTAACGTCTAGCACATACAAAGGAATATCTATAATGGAAAACGTGAGTAATATATTTGAGTATTAACAAATAGCCAACAGTTATTGTTGGACAATTAGCCTAGAAACATTTTAATAGCAAAATTGACAGGTAATAGTATGTAGACTCTATGCCACTTTGCTTGTAAACTTAGAACAATCTTTCCCAAATGTGTCAGGTAAAAAGAAAGCATGGTCTTCAGGGCAACAGTGGCCCAATGGTCAAGTCCCTCCAAAGGGAATAGCTCAGCCACAACTTTGATTAGGTGATAAAACCCAGACTCCAGTCGGTTAGTGTTAGACTCCAGTGGGAGTCCATCCAGGTTGTAAAACCCAGCAACCCACTGTCATCAGGATTTTGAAATTGTAACAACGCTATTATGTTAAAAACAGACATTTAGGAAAAGTCAGGAAAGGGGGGGGGGGGGGTCAAGGGTTTCACAACGAGTTATTTTATTCTTATTTTTATAGTGTCACATCGTATCCGTGGATCTCCTGTTGGTAAAACTAAACAAACCATATTACTGGAATATAATAGAAACACTTTCTGTTTCTCTCTTCAGTGATGCTTTCAAAGTAAAGTCAATCATCAGCAGACACTGATAAAAGATTTATAAAAAATTTAATGTACACGTTTATTCTCATACCGTCACAACATACTGGCGTCAGCTGTGTAATACACACAAATCATAAATAAAAAATAATAAAAATAAACATCGAATTTGCCAGTCAGTCTCCTTATTGTTTTTCAACTAGTAGCATAAGACCAAAGCATCATGGACTTTGAGCATAGCTGATTTTACCTTTCATACAGACTGAAGCAGAGAGAGACAGCTTCACAAAGATAATCGGGAAAAGAAAAAGTATTGAAAGAGTTTGCGAAATCAACGTAGCCACTAGTAGTCATTCTGTTTCCTTAACCATAGCACAAAGGAGTATTTCACGAAGCAAAAATCAACTGGCTCCTTTGTTAAACTTAAAGCACATTTACAGTGCCCTGTGTAAGTAATGAGACAGTGAAGCATTTTTTCTTCTTTTGGCTTTAAGCTCATATTAATTGTTTGATTTAAAATCCAGTTAAAAAACTTTTGGAGTATAGAGCCAAAAACAGAAAAAATGCTTCAATGTCATTACACTGTATATCGCCTGGTTCGTAAAGAAAGCTACACTTTAAATACACATGGAATAACTATTGTAATTCAATACAGTACAAAAACGATATGCTCTCTTAACAAAACAGAACATTAGAAAGACCTGATCTGAATATCAATCAAAATAAGCCAGTTAATTTATTGCTTTGTGAAATACAACTGTGGTATGTCTGACTGTACCGAAACAAGGCCTCAGAGGCTCCTGAAAGGAGAGCAAAGAGAAAATGTGCTTAAGATGGCCATTTTAGGCCCAGAAACACAAGAGATACAGTAGGCAAGATGTACTGTATACTGTAGGACCAGTGCATTATGTGTGGGCCATTGGGACAGATACATATTCACACTTTCATTTGACTATGGACTGCACAGGTTAACATACTGTAGCTGGGTGCCCTTTGTTTCAGACAACAGTTCATTCCCAACAAGGAGAACTAGACATGTTGGCTAGACATTGGGAGTTTAAGGAAGTAGGGGGACAGTGGGTTATTGTTTGGTGTGTGGTGAGGTTAAGGAGGGGCCATAACAATATCATTTCAGATGAGGAAACAGGCTCAATGACAGCAAACCTTGGGCATATGTAAAAGATGGCACAAACAGACGTGTTTAGAAATGGGATCATACCGGTCAGTTCTAAAATGCCATAAATACTTGCTGTGCTGTGATCCACCATGTCTGTACAGCTATACTATTTTGAAGACAGAAACGTGTTTGAGAACTGAATCCAAATAAGAAATGACTTATGCAAGAACTGTTCTAGTTAAGAGACTGCATTTAATGATATCTCCATCAGCGGAAAAAGGAATGGATGTGACTTTGCCAGGACGCCCACTGTGCTCCTACACACAACTCCTACTATGGTCATAGTCATGCCAAACAGTCTGGCCTCACAGTAATCACAATGATTACATGCAGACAGATTTTACACAAAGTCGCTGATTGGTTGTTGAGAATAACATGAACTGTTTCCATGACAACAATCTAAGACTCATCGGTTCGTAATGAGACCCTGCAAATGTTTTAAGATGCCTAAGAGACTTGTATAGGATAATGTGCAAACATCCAAATGAACAACTAGCAGCACCTGGCTGGCTGTCTTTTCCAGTAGACAAATTGGCTGGTAATATGTACTTTGTATTTGTATGAAGAAACTGAAAAACTGGTAACTTGTTTCCAATTTTATTTGCATAACCCTATGCGATTAGAGGGTAGCAGTGGGAATGATCGAATCAGGATCAAGTCCTCCTTACGGTCATTACTGATAGGATATTAGCAAATTGAAGGCAGACTGTTTGGCAAGACAGCCCAAACAGTCTGTGGCGACCAGGCAAGGTGTGACTGTGGTGTGATTGTGCCACATGGAAACACGAGTGGAATCACACGGAACATAAAACCAAGTCCACTTGTGCTCAAACCAAAATGTTTTCCTTCCCTATCTTTTGAAGAAAAAATATATTTGTATATAACCACAAAAAGCACAATATGTAGTGGTCAACTCCTCCAAAAGTCTATACCAAATACCAAACAAAACATGACAAAAAAAAGGATTGCACACATTATCAAGCAATAATTTTCAAAGTTGCACACTTTTCCTTGATAGGGAAGATTGCTAGAGTGAGGACAGCTGGAATGCATGTTGCTGTCATATCCCTAGATCCACAAAGCTATGGTCAGCCACCACGGCAGAAACACAAAAGAACTAGAAGATAACTCCTTTACCCTCATGAATCCCAACAGTTGGTCTATTCCGGATTGTGACTGTAGTACTTAGACACCAGTAGCCAATCTACAAGCAATTACAGTTCCAGACATAATAAGTTGTTCTATAAACAGTGTCTCATAAATAAAGCTTGAGGTCTTGGAGGATGGTACAGTCTCAAAGCAGCACGCCAAAGCTTCTCATGGTGAGGGGTAGGGGTCAGTGCAGGGGGGCACCGTCACCCACATCCAGTGATCCACGAGAGAACAGCAACCAGCAGCTGCCACAGTTTCCTCTCCAGTCCGTCTTCAGACCTACAACCCACCCACCCATCTCCCCCCTCTCGACAACCACAAGTCCCTGCTCACCCTCCCCAACCCAATCTACTCCCATCGTCTATCACACATAACGCAATGTGCGTCATACATCATGGAAGGAGTCATGGGCCTCTGCAGTTCTCTCAGCCCCCCTCCACCTCTCAACCTTCTTTATGGCCTCGGAGACCACACAGACGGAGGATGTGAGACCCACCAGGAAGAGCAGATCTGCAGGGCAGAGGTTACACTGTTAGGCCCGAATCACATGATTTTATTTTATTACTAATAATAAATATTAAAGGGGCAATCGGGATACAAACAAAAACAAAGGGGTCTCCCCTACACTTTTTTTGGTAAACAGCTGGAGAAATGTAACCAGTCTCAAATTCAAAGAGAGTTATGGATGGTTTTAAAGCTTTACAGTGTTTGTTTAGAATTACACTGTTTACAAACAATAGAGTAAAACAAGCTTATATTTTTGGTTTTGATGGTGTAACACAGTTGGACTAAACTCATTAGAGTTATATTCTTTAATAGCTATCAATGGCTGTATATCATGAATTTAAAAGTACAAAAATGGATGTACCAATCCCATATTGCCCCTTTAATGTTGTTTATTATTCGATTCAATTAAAAGTTTATTTGTCATTACATAGGAAACAGGGTATTCAATGCTTGGGTCAAGAGCTCTTCAACAATATGACAATCAGTCAACAAAAAACTGTGTAAATGCAATCAAAAAAATAAATAAAAATAATAATAATAATAAATAAATAAATAAATAACAATAACATAAGGTAGCAAGGGTATAGCAGCAGGAGTGAGTTATATAAGTTGCCATAAAATGGGACGTGGTTGAGTGCGACATGGTGACAGGGTTGTGGTGTTTCTTACCCAACACACTGAGACTCTCTGTCTGAAAGACCCTTTGCAGCGGGGGGAAGTAGATGACCAGCAGCTGGCCCATGAAGGAGCCCAGCACGGCGTAACAGAACATCGGGTTACTGCACAGGCCCATCTCATGCACCATCCGAGTCTAACAGAGAGAGATAAACAACATAAGGTTACGGTTGTGTGTGTGCGTGTGTGTGTCTGTGTGTGTAATTAGCTCATTCATCCCCTCTCCTCTCCCCTAGGTCGTTGCTGCAAATGAGAATATGCTCTCAGTTCACCTGGTAAAATAAGGGTAAGATAACTCTGACTAGACCTGTAAAACTTCCCAGCCCTAGTTATAGGCACTGTTAACTCGAGATCGGCATAAACCATTCTAGGCGTGGTTGGAAACATTGAACAATAGGAGGTAAGGAGCCTCATGACTGATATTCATACAGAGGAGTGATTGGCCCCAATATAAAAAACCAATGCAGGCTTTGTAGCCATGCCAAGCTATCTTGTGCACTGCGAGACCTGTGTTGTCTTAGAAGCATAGAGAAGTTCTTCCACTCTTGTGCAGGTGCAGACGGTACCCACCTGTGAACGCGAACTTAGAGCGTTGAACATGTCAAAGAACACAAAGCAGGTGAAGGTCATGGTGGTATCTCTAGGAGTGATCAAGTTGTCCCGAAGCTAAGGGGAAGGAACACAAAACATATGAACAAGAAATCCCAAAATCAACCTGCAGTTATTCTTCTTTTTTAATGCTCCCTCCATAATATCTTCAAAATATTGAGTCTGTGCTGTAAACGAGTTGTGTCGAGCAGCTGAGAGGAAATGGAGGAAAACTGACCATCCTGACGACCTAGCATCTTATCACTCTCTCCCCCTGAAGTTCTCCTCCTCTGTGACTGCTGCCAAAGCTTCATTCTACCATTCTAAAATTCAACCGTCTGCCTCTGACCCAAGGAAACGGTTTGCCACATTGTCCTCAACCCACCTTCCCCTCCCCTCCCTCTTCCCTCTCTGCAGATGACCTTCACCTACTTTGTAAAGAAGGTTGATGACATTAGCAGCTCTTTCACACAACCTTGTGCTATCACTACTACTACTACTAGTAAATATGGCTGTAGTTTATCATCTCGTTCCCCTCTCACCCCTGATGATGTCCTAAAACCACCTGTCGGGCAACCACCTGCACTCTCATTCCCATCCCGTCACCCATTCTCCAATCCATCTCGAACAACATCCTTAATTTCCTTACCACCCTCATCAATTCCTTCCTGACCACTGGCTCTGCCTTTAAGACAGCCAGAGTCAAAGCTCTTCTCAAGAAGCCATCACTTGACCCAGTTTTGTTGTCCAAAACTACAGACTGTTATACCTTCTTTCATTCTTATCTAAAACTCTTGAACATGCTGTTTGTAAATGACTCTTGCATTATCTCTTTCAGAACAATCTCCTTGACCCACATTAATCTGGCTTCAAGGCTGATCACTCTACTGAGACTGCAATTCTCCTGTGCGGCTAACATCACTGCGATGGCCCACTCCTGTAGATTCTTCCTCTACAACATTCGAAGGATACGCCCATTCCTCACGAGAGAAGCAGCGCAACCCCTGATCCAGACACTTCTGGCCGGGCTCCCTGCCTCCGCCATCAGATCTCTGCAGCTCATCCAGAACGCTGCAGCCCATCTCCCCAAATTCTCCCATGTCACCTCCCTCCTCCACACCCTTAACTGGCTCCCAGTAGCAGCTTGCATCAGATTCAAGACCCTGGTGCTTGCCTACAGAGCGCTAAAGGCAACAGCTACTCCCTATCTCTTCAACCTCTGCTGGCTGCTTGGCACCGCCATCTCTACGAGGACATAGTGGTCGCTCTGCTCAGTCTGGAATGAGCTTCTTACCACTGTCAGGACGGCGGAGTCACTATCTATCTTTTGGGTACACTATCTGACTCTTTTGGGTACACCTGGGTTTTTCCTCCTCAGACCTCTCCACCCCCTAACAACCTACATTACCACTACATTAGTAAATATTCTTCCTTTCTCAAGCACTGTGACTGCTGATGGCTCTTGTTCTTATCGAAGGTTTTACTGATGATGACTGTTGTATAGTTGATTTACTTTAATGTACTTATTTGTAAGTTGCTTTGGATAAAAGCATCTGCTAAATGACGTAAATGTAAATGTGTCTGCCCTGTTGACATTAAACAGGCAAAAACACATATGGTTGCGATAACATTTTATTTGGATTACGCCCCTTGAGATTAAATGTGTGTTATAATGATCTTTCTCGTAATTAATTCCTTTTCAATCAAATCTAATCAAGTTATACACAAAAACATGGGCACCATGTTCCCCTTCTGGTTTTCCCTTGTGCATCCTTTGATCTCACTCACAACACTCTCTCAACTCAGAGAATACTTATTAATAACAGGGCATAGACTAACAATCAAACATCAAAGACAGATATATATTCAAAGAAGGCAACAATGCCCCAGAGATATCATTATTTGTAATTGATAAAAAAAATGAATTGCTTAATTAATTTGAATGAGAGCAGGAGCAGTCTACTGTTGGATCACAAGAAAAGTCATGATAGTATGCCTTTTAAGCCATTAGTAATACATTCATTAATGCTTTGCTTCATGAGCAATATCCATACTACTGTATCTACTCTTCAGTTCAATTTGTTTTCAAGTAGCTTCACTTGCTCACTATCGAGGACCCAGAGAGGTTGATAGATGTGTGATAGACAACTACAACTATACTTTGATAGACAACTATGGTAAATTATTGGTAAATTGGTAGTGCATTATGTCATTTTGTCCAAGCATTTAGAACAACACCACTGAACCCAACAGAAGTTGAGATATTTTCTAAATAAATTATGCAATTCAATAATTTAAGTTATTGTTTAGCTATTACTGTCTCACCATATACAATCTCAGTAAATGGATATACACAGATAATAAGTGGACTGTAAAATAAAGCATCTGTAGCTCTCAGTACCTCTCTCCAGAAGACAAACAGCGTGCCGCACACAATGATGAGGGCCGACAGTAGCACCTTGACCAGCAGGCTGCGGGTGATAATGCTGTCCCGCACGTTCCGTGGAGGCTTCCTGATCACGTCCCTGTCCACCGGCTCCACTCCCAAACTATGGAACCAGGCAACCATTCAACAGCTACAGTGACGTGAAAAAGTATTCACCCCCCATGCACAATTTTCAGATTCTGTTGTTTTGACTCTGAAATTGTATCACTTGAATTAATTCTTTCAAACACAATCATGGGTTTGAAATGTTTCTGTTTATTAGTTTAGTCCTATGCTCAATGTTGCCTACATTCTTTTACACACTGAGCAAAATAAATATCTACTTCCGCCTTGTGCAGAATAGACATATTTACCATAACCTACAGTTGATAGTAATAAACACATTTATGAACCATAACCTACAGTGGATAATGACTGATACATTATAATCTGTTATATCAATTGATTTGAGCGGTTTTACATTATATATGTACATCAAAGAAGTAATGAGATATTATTGTTACATTTTATCTAACATGTATTTAATTGTAGGATACGTATATGGCTTTCTGGTGTTGAACTATTCATGTTCAGTGTTTGATCCAGATTTGAGGGGGGTCAATATGGGCAAACAACATGTGAAAAGTATTCATTCAAGCAAATTAGATCACAAACGTACTGTGGCAATGCAAAATATCAGCTAAGCAACCATTTATCTACAGCTACTTGCTAAACTGCACATAATCATGGGCCTAATGTTGTTAAGAACCCATTGGTAGTAGGATATAGACATATCAGAAAGCATATCCAAGAACAATGCAGTGTTTGCATATTTGAAATATCAGTATTCAGTTGACTTGTTACCAGCACTCATAATGAGACACACTTTGTGTAGGATTTCCTGCCAACAGGTTTTCTCCGTTGAGTCAGCGCACGTTTGAGAGAGTGCATTAGAGGAGCAAGAACTATAACACAAATAGAGCAATGTTGCCCCGCACGCACGCAGCTTAGAGGGAACATCGCCTATGATAGGTCACCTTTCCATCGGAAAATGTACCATTGTAGAATCAAAATAATTAAATAATTGAAAAATCAAGATAGAAAACCTTGACGGCTTTAAATATTAAACCCTACTAGATTTTTCAGGGGATTTCGAACATGAATATAATAATGAATTTAAGAATAATGAAAGAAAACAGAGCAAAACTACAGTAACCACAATGCACTGTGGGCCTAATACCTTTGAGCTGGAGGACCGTCCATGATGATGTTAATCCACAGGATCTGCATGGCGTTCAGAGGGTTGGGGAAGTTCATCAGTGTTGCCAGGGAGATTAGCGTGAGCGCTGCAATGCTCCTAGGAAACATAAACAGGAGGAGGAGGAGTTGACTCAGCCCTGCTTTGTACTATGGCTGAACGACAAGAGTTGCCCAAAGTACACATTTAACTTCTTTTGCACTAGTGTCTAAGTTAGTATTCCAGTGTATAAGTGATAGCAATTAATTACACACTGTTGTCAGACAGCTCCCTCTTGATTAAACATTCACTGCATCCCAGGAACTACCTGGATAAATGAATGACTAAGGCCATTCCCAAATGAGTATTTGAACATACAACAAATAATATAAATAGAATAAAACTTCCATCTGTAAATCATCTTAAATTGTGTCCTCTGCTTTACTCCCTCTGTGGGTATCAAAGTCCTTGTATGCAATGTAACTACAGTTATGCTGCAGGACAACTGTATAGTTGTGTCACTGATTTTTCAGCTATAAGTGAAAGTTGAGGTGTTGCAAAACCTTGCAAAAAAAAGTGGGTATAGAACAGTAGTGCTTAACTTACGTGCTCAGCTGAAAGCGGACAAAGTTTTTAATGTTGTTGTAAATGCCTTTCCCTTCCTCGATTGCAGACCTAGTAAGGAACGAAAGTATGGAAATACAAGTTAATATTAAGCCAGTATCCTAGCGAGGGCACATTTATGGAGAACATACTGTACAGTAACAGTATGACCTATCTGTCTGAACATCTAACAAACATTTGTCATAAAGAAACAGTTAATCAATAAGCATATGCATAAAAAAATGCAACTGATATTGACAGAGATTTTAATTTCCGGAGCGATCCAATTGATATGGATAGATGCCAAGCCTGCCCCTACTGCCTCTGACTGCCTCATCCATTCACACACTCTTTGGAGTGTTACACACATGATGGTCTGAAAGTCATCGTCCACCAGGATCATGTCTGCCGCCTCCTTGCAGACATCAGTTCCCGTCTGGCCCATGGCCACACCAATGTCGGCTGCCTTCAGCGCCACTGCATCGTTCACGCCATCCCCTGTCATGGCCACCACCGCACCAATGTTCTGTAGGGACTGGGGAGAGAGAAAGTGAACAGAAACAACCCTCAGTACTAAGATCTGAAAGATTTAGATATAAGCAAGATGGCTGACATTCCACCTAGCCAAACAGAGGTGGAGCGACTACCATATACTCCTCTCAGTCCTACAGTTCCCTACACAAGTGTCTAGGGATTTGGTGCGCACAAACTCACACATACACACGCACGCACGCACACCTCATGCCATCTGGCCGACAATCATCTCAGCACTCACCTTCACTATTTTCAGCTTGTTTCTGGGGCTGGCCCGGTAAAACACAGCTACCTGTGGAGGTGACAAAGCACATGACGCTTGTTATTTCTTCTCCAGCTAACAAGCAACATTTCACAGCAGGCCACCTTCACTGCGCTGCATTGTTCCTGCCATGACACCTCCCTGAGCACCTGCACAACTTCCAACTGATGTTTTTAACGCATTAACACCACCGCAAGGACGGCAAGGATAGCACACATGGGTCATACAGAGCAAACCAGAGAAATATATCCTTCCGCACAGTTAATAAGAATTTCTATGGGACAAAGGGATAAGTGGATCTATCTTAGGGTTGGGTGATACTTATTTTAAATATTAGTGTCGAAAATTTGAGTACCAGACCAAGAAATTGCTTGGGCGAGTCGAAATCGTCAGTTAAAAAGTCAACTAATTGTCACAAATGTATGACAGGCTATTCATTATTTAACAAGACTTTTTGGCCATCAGAAAATGCACTGGTTTGATTATGGTCTGCTTTACCGGCATCGTGGTAGCGGCTGTGTGGAACAAGACAGTCTGCATGTCTTTGTTTGGGTCCTCCTTTATATGCTAGGAATGCTGCCATACTACCAAAGCTGAATGTAAGGGCAGAAGGCACATGGGACGACTGGCACACTAGGGCATGTATGTAGGTGTCTTTTGATAGGGCATTTACAGTGCCTTTGGAAAGTATTCAGACCCCTTCACTTTTATGGGTATGTTTGTCACCGGCAGGGACTGGGGAGTTTGTCAGGATCAAGAGAAGATTATGAGTTGATAGTGACATCTTAATCCACACAGTGTGTAATTGATTCCAATGCAAATCAGAGACCCTATAAAAACAAAAGTTATTAATTCCAAAATTACATGAACTATTATCCTCGCATTAGGATTTGTTGATGACATTTTTGCGTTTTAGCTCATTTAAAGAGTGTCATAGCAAAGGGTCTGAACACTTATGTACATGAGGTATTTCTGTATTTCAATTTTAATAAATACTGAAATTTCTAAAAACATGTTTTCGCTTTGTCATTCTGGGGTATTGTGTGTGGATTGATAACAAATTCTTTTAATTTAATCCATTTTAAATTGAGTCTATAACACAACAAAATGTGGAAAAAGTGAAGGGGTCTGAATACTTTCCGAAGGCACTGTATGTAGGTGTCTTTTGATAGGGCATGCAAGTTCAAAAGGAGAGGTGGACAAGTGCACAGGCCTCACCAAGTCAATATTTGCTGGGCTGCAGAGAGGCTGTGAAATATGCTTGAGGGCCCCCGCACAAGAAAATACACTGACAGTGTTATTGGGGGGCAATATCATAAAGAGTTTGTTGCGTGATTTATCTTTAAAAAAATATGTATTACATTTTTCATGATAAATGAATATTCCTGTGGTTAACATAGATAGGAAAATATTTATTTATTTATTTGCCCTGCAATGATTCGACCAAACTAAATTTAGCCGACCAAGGGTCTACTGACCAACCAATTGACTAGGCGACTATTCGGGAGCAGTATATATGATAATATTGTTAATTGTTGAAGACATGCCAGCATGAGCAAAAATAACTGAACTGTGTATGGCTGGTGTATGTAGTATGGTGAAACAAAAGATGGTTTTACGGCTAAACGTGCTTTGCATCTCAAAAACAGCGGGACACAGCACTTGTAGTTATGCACATATCTAGAGTTTAAAGCGCTATACAATAGCACTACATATGCTACAGTACAAATATTACAATATTCTAGAATATTGAACATGGACCAAACCCTACTCTAGCTCACTGTTCTTTACATTTTACATTTACAGTATTTAGCAGACGCCTTTATCCAAAGCGACTTACAACAAATACATGTATTTAATTAAGTGAATCATCTATCCATCAGTCATCATAAGAAGAAGTAATTTATGCTAAATTTCCATTGAAGACGCATTTTGTCTGGGATTATGCTTAATCTGTGTTCCGTGTTAACACTTAATTTGTGTTCTTCTCATCTAAATCCTTATAAATCAGTAGAAAGACAGAGATTGTGTGTGCAGGCTCGTACCCTGGACACTGTCTGAGACAGCTGGTGAAGGTCCATCTGGTCAACCTCCTCTCCAGACAGAGACTGGGAACCTTTGGTGTACAGACCCAGACGACTGGCTGAGGATAGACCCGCACACACACATTGCATTTCATCATTAATTTTGCCTAAACGTTTCTGTGCAATAAATAACACACACACTTGTAGAACCAAGGCATGGGAAAAGAGAGACATAAGGGGAATAGGATGGGGGGAGAGAGACATACAGGAGAGAGATAAAGACAGGGGAGAGAGACACACAGGAGAGACACAGACGGAGGAGAGAGAGTGTGAGAGTCCTCACCGATAGACACTGCAGTCTCCTGGGAGTCTCCTGTGATCATCTTAATGGCCACGCCCGAGCTGATGAGCATGCCCACTGCCTCTTTGACCCCTGACCTGGGCGGGTCAATGATGCCCATCAGGCCCAGGAACACCAGGTTGCCCAACTCCGAGCCTGACGCAAATGCCAGAACTGCACAACAACAGGGACAATCATCTTTATTTTATTCAAACTACAAGAACTTAGCATATGAGGTATTTAAAGCAACGGCTTTGGTAGGTCAAAGGGAGAGTTCATCTAATTCCCTGACACATCCGGCCAAATGGAAGATCTGGTGGACCATTGCATAAAACTTGGCTGTAGTTTACAATACAAAGACCGGGGGAATGTGCTATCTGTGAGGCTTTCACATTATGGTGGACTGAAATATACTTGAAAATGATTTTTGAGTAAAATACTGTCAAGTGCAAAGTAGCGACCTTCACCACGATCCCCATTACCTCGGAGGCCCGCAGTGCCCATGTAGCTCTTCTGCTGCTGGTAGAGCTCCCTCTGCTGGCTGCTGAGAGGCAGTGTGACACCTCTGCTGTTGTAGGAGCTGCAGAAGCGGATAACCTGCTCGTAGGCCCCCTTCATGTAATACACGCCAGGCTTGTCCTGAGGTCAACACAACACAGGGAACCACATGGAGAGAAAACACCACAAATCAATTGTAATGAACATAAAATGGAGACGTCATCATGTCTTGGGTGTCTTTAGCCATGATTGAAACCTTGAAGGCAGCAGCTTGCTGAACGTTGTGTAAATAATCAGCATTAAGTTTCAACTGGCAGCCTGCACCTCACCAGATTATGGTGAGCATTTTCTTGTTTTTTTTAAACATCTCTAGTGTCTCTAGCCATGAAACATGACTCATCGATTTGTCGTGCCCTTTCCCGAAATCTTTGCATGTTCTGCAAAAGGTGCACACATCCATTTTGAAACACTTAAAATGTACCTGTGACATCCCTGTAGTCAATATGGGCTTTCATTTGGTCTTAATATCCATACTTTGGTATAAAATGTGGATCATATACAACCCCTGGTCTGTTGCTCTGTCGACGTTTTCGGGCACATTGACACCATTTTCCGAATCTCTAGTGGGAGGGGCTGATACTTCTCTACTGCAAGGTACTTAAGTCCCTACTCAGCTAAAACCCTTGAATGTGTTGTCTCTAACCAACTGTCTCACTATCTCCTTTAGAACAACCTCCTTGACCCTCACCAATCCAGCTTTAAGGCTGGGCACTCTATTAAGACTGCTCTCCTTGCTGTCACGGAAGCCCTCCACTCTGCTCGAGCTTCCTCCCTCTCCTCTGTTCTTATTCTTCTGGACCTGTCTGCTGCATTCAACACAGTAAACCACCAAATCTGTCTCTCCACCCTCTCAGAACTGGGCATCTCTGGCTCTGCACGCTCCTGGTTTGCATCCTACATGGCCGATTGCTCTTACCAGGTGACGTGTTCTCCCTTTATACCAAATCTCTCCTCACATGGTTTCTCCTACCACTGCTACGCAGATGACACTCAACTCTTTCTCTCTTCCCCCACCTCTGACTCACAGGTGGTGACCCGCGTCTTTGCGTGTCTTGCAGACATTTCTGATTGGCCCACCACCTCAAGCTCAACCTTTACAAGACTGAGCTGCTCTTCCTCCCTGGGAAAGCCTGCCCTCTCAAGACTTCTCCATCACGGTAGAGAACTCCACCTCCTCCCAGACAGCCAAGAATCTTGGGGTGATCCTTGACAACTACTTATCCTGTGCGGCGAACATGACAGTGACAGCACGCTCCTGTAGATTCTTCCTTTACAACATCAGAAGGATACGTCCATTCCTCACGAGAGAAGCAGCACAATTCTTGGTCCAGGCACTAGTGATCTTCCGCCTTGATTACTGCAATGCACTCTTGGCCGGGCTCCCCGCCTTCGCCATCAGACATCCAGAATGCTGCTGCCCGTCTGGGGTTCAATCTCCCCAAATTCTCCCATGTCACCCCCCTCCTTCGCACCCTTTATTGGCTGCCATTAGCAGCTCGCATCAGATTCAAGACCCTGATGCTTGTCTACTGGGTGGCAAAGGGAACAGCCTCTCTCTACTTGCAAGCAATGATCAGCCCCCAAACTCCTGCCTGATCACTCCGTTCTTCCACCTCGGCTGGCTGCCTGGCACCGCCGCTTCTACGAGGATACAGTGGTCGCACTATCTGGTCACGGCTTTTCTCTGTCCTGGCGTCCCAGTGGTGGAACGAGCTACCCACTGCTGTCAGGACTGCAGAGTCACTTCCTATCTTCTGCTGTAGACTGAAATCCCATCTCTTCAGGCTATATCTTGACTGTCCCTACTAAAGACCTCTTCATCCCCACTACCCCCCTGTACAGTTTCTCAACTGTAAATAATAATGAAAAAATAAAATAATAATAAAAAATAAAAGTAACCCTTCCTTCTTCTAGCATTGTGACTACCAATGGCCCCTGGTCCTAGCATAGATTTGTTTTTCTTATGATGACTGATGTATAGATGATTCATTTACTTTAGACGAATACTTTGTGTCCCTTTGGATAAAGGCGTCTGCTAAATGTCTAAAATGTAAATGTGAAAAAATGGTGACATTGAGGACCTCTACTGTGTTAGGGTGTCATTGAGGACCTCTACTGTGTTTGGGTGTCATTGAGGACGCAGCATGAAGAGAGAAAGAGGAGGACTGAGGAGTTGAATACTGTGGGCTGGGGAGGTAAATGAGGAGGACTGAGGAGGTGAATGCGAAGAATGAGGGATGAGGAGGTGAATGCGGAGGAATGAGGAGGGATGAGGAGGTGAATGCTGTGGGCTGACCTGCTGAGTGCGGTGGACTGCACGGACGGCCATCCACTTCTGCTCTGAGCTGAAAGGGTGCTCCTCACGTCGTACATACTCCTGCTGCAAGCCCTCCACACCCATCTAGACACACATACAGAACATTTGGATAAACATTGAGAAGATGCAAAGTCGAGACACAAAATCAAATTTTTGATCCACAGACAAGTTAGGGATGCCAAGAACTCACACACGCATACAGATGATATTTTGGAAGTACAAAGAACACATACACACAGAGCGGTCCACATGCCCACGCACACACAAATGCACATATTATACATACACTATATATAGGGTGGTCAATTTGTTTAGTGTTCGGCTGGTTACTAGCTAACCAAACGGTATCCAACTTCTATCCATGTAGTTGTGTGTGTTTGTGAATGTGTTTCTGCCTGGCTTTGAGAGTGACAGTGAGTGTGTGCGTGTGTTTCTCTCCCTTCCTACGGACTTGTTTGTTTTCTTGTCACATTCTCACGGCCCAATTTACCACTCTGAGAACAGGGCTGCTGGGAGTGTGTATCCTCGCTGGTCACCACATAACCCCAAAGCGACCGTAACGCTTACTAGGAAACAATTTTTATCTCTGTCCTTACACCTACGTACGCATACAGGCATTGCATTGCATTGTGTGTGTGTGTGTGTGTGTGTGTGCGTGTATGTATGTTTGTGTTTACCTTCATGGCCAGGGCAATGAGAGCTCCCTCGGTGGGGCGTCCCATTAGCGTGTTGTTCCTGATGACAGCATCATTGCATATGCAACCAGCCTATCAGAACGCAGACAGACAGAGGATATGACATCAGACAGAGGTGAAACCAGAACAGAGCCAACCTTTCCTCATACCGTCACAGGATGCATTTCAATAGTGCAAATAGGCTTCCTGTCTGTCATCTTTAAGCGTTGAGGAGAGGAAGACATTTTAGACCACTGGGATGATCCCGCGGACAGTTCCTGTCCTCTCACCTCCACGATCTTGCTGACGGAGGTGTTAGAGAAGCCGTGGACCACCTCCCCATCCAGAAAGACCTCTCCTGCTCCGTTGTAACCCACACCCGTCACCTGGAGAACCACAAAATGGAGGACAACGCTTATAGGTGAACAATGTCGTTTTAAGGTCTGTGGCCACACACATTAAAAAATGCGCCGTTTTCTAATTCTAATATTTGCCGGTGAGTCTGGTGCTTGACCTCAACATTCGATTTCAGAATGTTCTTTATCATGCAATCTCATTCCAGTATTTCAGCATTTTAAAGCTGAAATCTACATACTGGACCTTGAACAATGGAAGCTACCACACCACAAATACACAAAAACACCACAAAAACACTCACTGGACAACAGGAAAACATCTTACTTGACTTCTTTTCTGATTCATCATCTTGCATTTCTACACCTTTTTTTTTTTAAATTGTCTTTATGATGCAGCCTTGCCCGGTTGACACCTCCATAACAAAGTCAGTAATTGTTTTATTGAAATACTTGATATGCATCTGAGAGTACAGATGAGAATAGACTAGTTCAATAAGTGCATGCGTGTGAGGCAAGCTTAACCAAGCCCACTAAGGAAAGACAGCTCTGATACTACTTTTACCGAGGTCTGGACATCTCCTATAGCCTATATAGCATTTGAGGGAATCCTATCATGCTTATTAACAGAAGAATTAGATTATAGTTTCCAAAACAGTTCAATTCATTCAATAGTCACTGTGTAATCGTATGTCATAGTGTGATCTTAAAGGGACACTTCACCAATGTTTTACCTAAACCCTCAAAATTGCTGTCCAGATCTTGCATGAAAATTCCTAACTTTATTCTGTAATCCATAGAATCATATCAAAGCTTATTTATATTTATTTATTTAGGTTGCATTATCAAAGTTGCATTTTCCCATGATTCTCTGCACTGTCGGATATTACGCATGAGAGAATGAGTGATGACTACAACAAACAGTACGAGAGTATATAAGGATATCTGAAAAACACAAGGTGGTCCCTGTTAAGATAACTAGACATTTAAACAATTTCCACTCTTCATGTCCCTGTAATTCATGACCTGATCTGTTAATCAATTCTTGGAGCCAAATATAGGAGCTATTCTGTCATTCGTGCAAGGAGTTAATGTATCTAGCAAGCTGATTAAGCAAGGCTCTGCAATCATAAACTATTCTCTCGTTTATTTTCGTGATTATTTTGTTACATGGAACACAAATGTTAGCACTGTCAGTCATTTCTACTACAGAAGGACTACTAACAAAGACCACTAATAACTTTCTAACCGTGGTTACAATAGCTCAAATGTTTCTTTAATGAGGTGAAGAAGAGGCCTGTGTCGTCCATACCTCAGCATGGAGGCCGTCTGACGTGAACAGGTGGGTGACAGTCATTTCGTTCTTGGTCAGAGTCCCCGTTTTGTCTGAGCAGATGACGTTGCAGCAGCCTTGTGGGTAGAATAGAGGGGTAATGAGACATACAGACACAAACAAAAACAACGTTTGGTCCCTAGCTAGGTCTTCATGACGTCAACTTGAAACAGTAAACCTGTTTTAAGCAGCGATTCTGCATGCAGGGTCACCAACACCATTTAAACAATGGGGAAAATGCCGTTTAACATGCAAACAGCACGAGATTTCTATGACCTACCTGGTGTGCTCAATGTTGTGCTCAATGAATGAATTCCCTGAGCATTACATTTTCAGAACATGATCATTTGTTTCCAAAATCTCCACCAAAAAATTACAACAAAGACAAACTATACAGTAATAAGTCCTAATTACATTGGTTATGAAGAGGTATAACACATGTTCTACTCTCATAAAGGTATTTAGTGACATCATAATTAAGAATTTATTACTTAAAAAATGTTTAAAAAAAATCACTGACAACTTTAAGTAAAACACATGTGGGAAAATACCAGTATAATACCAGTGTATTATACTCTGGATAATGCACATACATCCACACCCACACACATCTAACGCAGAGCTGAGCAGCACAGAATTGAATCATACTGAATGGAACATCCACCAGATTCTTACCCAGTGTTTCAACAATGGGCAGCTTCTTGATGATGGCTCGTTTCTTCACCATCCTCATGACGCCCAGGGCCAGGGTGACAGTCACCACGATGGGCAGGCCCTCTGGGATGGCAGCCACTGCCAAGCTGGAGTGGGTAGGTAGGTTGAGATTGGGTGGGAGTAAGAGAGAAAGGAACACCAACTCCATAATTATCAAAATAAAAGATAATTTATACTGCTCGTGCAAATGAATGAAAAAGAGCAATAAAATCTCTCTGCACACACCATGCAACACTGATTTGCAAACCAAACTAATCATCAAATATGTGGACTTTGTAATATGCAGTCTGGCATGGAGTTTTTCTTGAAAGCACAATCTGAGATTTGTTTTGCTGTTTCTATTGTCATGTTAATCCATGATATACATCCATCCATTGATTCTTGAAGACTGACATATAAATTCCTATTAAGCTTAGCTCAACCCTTGTACCTACCATAACACATAATACAATACAATGTATAGCAAGTGGAAGGTTTGGTTAGGTTTGACAATCATTAAGAAGAGCCCATCCCTCCTCTTATGTCTCAGCCAGACATTACCATCCTCCTCTGGCTAGCAATGCAAACTCAGTTCATGAGTTCCATCTGTATTGTCCGTAATCACAGTCATCTGACCCCCCTTTAGATCCAACAAATCTTGTTATCCTATTTAGCTGCATTCGTGTTCATACCCCCACCTATCACAGGCTCCTTTTGAGGCACATTTCCCGAAGACCACTGCTAACAATGTGAAAAGCTTCCTGAAGACCACTGCTAATAAGGTGGAAAGCTTCCTGAAGACCACTGCTAACAATGTGAAAAGCTTCCTGAAGACCACTGCTAACAAGGTGGAAAGGTGTGTTGGTTGTCGTTGCAGCTACCAACTGTCTCAAACACTCTTGCTCCATGTCGTGGCTTTAAGTGTAATTATAAAATCAGACACTTTTTTGTTATCAGACAACAGTAAGTTTACTGCCCTGGTGAGTTTGACATGGTCTATTGCTCTTCTGTGTATTCTGTGTATAAGAGAAGATCTGCCACAACAGTACAACAGTACAATCTTCCACAGTACAACAAAAATAGCCCATAGCTAAGGACAGGCTAGAAAGTATTGTTTTAGGCTACATAGGTACCGATATGTGTACATCATTTACCCATCCATAATGTACAAATTTCGACTTACCTGACACCGATGGTGAACATGTCTAGTATGCGTTTCCCTTGGAGCCAGCCAACCAGCATGATAACCCCTGAAACCCATGGCAACACGCCTTAGCTGCATCGATGTGCTTAGAGCAGAAGTCAAGCAAACAGTATTGTCTATTCAAAATAACTATTGAAGAAGCTAAAAAGTTAACAAGAAAATGTAATAGCCCAAGAGTTAAAAACTACCGATGATTCCAAAGGAGTAGAGTGAGAGCTGTTTTCCGAGTAGGTCCATGCTTTTTTGCAAAGGTGTTTTTGGGGCCTATTCAGAAGAATGTAAAAAACAACAACAACAAAAAAATAACATTTAAAAGATTTCAGAAAAACAAAAACAAACCAAAAACAAAATAACTGTGAGACAAATATTACCAAACATGAGTAAATAGACATTCCTTTGTCAGTTCACATGAGTTCTATTCTACCAATTGTATAAATACGAATACCTCTTCTGCTTGCATCATCTTAAACACCTCGCCAAATTCAGAATTTTCTCCTGTTCCTATGACAATGCCCTGTGAAACACAAAATAACATAATATAAATGACAAACATATTGGTGCTGTTCTATCTGACTGTACTATTAACACAGTTGGTATTTACAAGGAAATCATATTGTATCAAATAGTTTCTATTTATTATATGTGGTGCTTAGTTCAATGAATCTTTAATAAGTGAAGTGACCTATAATTTAGCATTACAATATATACAAATATTTGCTCTCCCTCCTTTGCATTTCCCTTTTGAGGGATGATTCATTGACATGATTTGAGATTATTGTCACCCAGCCTTCTTTTAGAGAGAACTTTTCTTTACCTTGGCCTTGCCACACCGCACCAGGGTGCCCATAAAGGCCACATTGCTGCGTGAAGTGATGTCACCGTTGTTGGCGGCCGACTGATGTGACGTGGACTTTGAGCAGGGCGTGGTCTCTCCCGTTAGACTGGACTCGTCCACGGATAGGTCAGTGGCCTGGGGCACAGAAGAAGGGGTTGGGGGGTGAGGTCAAGGGTCACTGTGGCAGGTCAATTTAAGTAAGGACTTGCGCTGTGAGCTGGTTCTATTTTTCAAGGAGAACTAGAGACACTCTAGTGTATAAGCAATGAGGCTGTATTCAATATGAAGACCATTCAGAGAAATTATTTGATCGAAAAAATACCAGTGTGTAATTGTGTGTGAGTGAGACCAAAAGCAAGGTTTAATTGTGTGGCCTGGCATACAGTTGGTTATTTGGTAAAAGATGACAAACTTGAAACAGGAACATCATGTTGACGACCCATCAAAAGTTAGTTGCAGCCTGTATAAGCTGCAGTTTGCGTGTCGGGACAAAACCTGGTGCTGACCAATCTCCCGCCACCACAGCTTGATCCATTAAAGTTGTCAGCGGACGACAAAATCAAGTAGCCTTTTCTGTTTCATCTGTCTGACATTCACATTTGAATGCTGATACGATATATATTTTGTGATATTTGATGTCAGCGTTGCACAGATACATTTGCTTTAGGCCTAATCATGGTGTTAGATTGAATATTGTTAATGAAGTCCCTAGGGGAGACACAACTTTCATTTTTAAAGATAAAAAAATAATACATTCGATAAAGATTATGACTTGGAGTCGACTTAGCCCTAGTGTGTGTGTGTGTGTGTGTAACAGTGTACCTCAAAGAGGCGTAGGTCAGCTGGCACTCTCTCCCCAACAGACAGGCAGACTGTGTCTCCAGGGACCAGCTCTCGAGCCAACAGGTGCTCCAAGTGTCCTTCCCTCACACTAGAGAGAGAGAGAGAGAATGAATACAGATTTCCAGCTGACTTGAAACATTTCCACATTGTCCAGGGGTAACAGCTTGGATTAGGAGCCTTCCTTGTGTGTGCGCGCGAGCGTACATGTGTGTGTGTGGGGGAGGGGTCTGTGGGTTGTATTTGAAGTGCAAATCTAGGCCTATGGATCATGTTTGAAGTGGAAATATCTCTCTCTCTCTCTCCCCCCTCACCAGTGGCATTCTGGAGGCACAAGTTTCCCAAGCTCCTCAAGGGACTTCTCAGAGCGGTATTCCTTCAAAAGAGAGACAGTTACCACAGTTACCAACACACTCACCTGAAATACACACTAATGCACATTAAAACAGACCAACAAAAAGCTATATATTACTATTGCATACTATCTCTAATGCATACAGTATTACAAACAAAACACACGCAAGCATGCATAACACATTGATGCTGAAGTAACTCTAGTACTGTGTCTTCATTTCTCAAGCCTTCAAAAACGCTGGAAAGCCCATAAATTTCCATTGTTCACTCTCCATCACTTTTATTCCATTGGCAAACAGCCAGCGTGACTCACTGTCAAAAAAATGGAGGAAAATACAGGACTCACCTGGACAAAGGCAACTGTAACAACAATTATAATGGCCTGTTTAGGAGAAAATGAGAAAAAGCGTGAGGGGGGAGAGAGTGAGGGAGAGAGTGAGAGAGAGAGAGAAAGAGAGAGAGAGTGAGTCAGACAGAGAGAAAGACAATGGCTTAGTGGCAGTGATCAACTTTTATTGCATACTTTGTGCACATGGCTGACCTATTGACATGGAGGCCTTGCTTCAACAGTCAGGAGTTTCTCATGATACTAATCAAGTGCATCAGAATTAGAGTCTGACAGATATGTAGGAGCACCGATATTATCAAACAATATTGGCCTTTTATAGAAATATATATAGCACATATTCATACTATAATACACCGATACGGCACCCTAACCCATTCTGAAATGATAGAAAATCTATTTAAATTTGTTTTTAACACACACCTCCATAAGTATTGGAAAGAGGAAACATTTTGTCTTATGTTATCTCCACTCTAGAGATGAAACGATTACTATGGTTTAAGTAGAGATCATGAGCTTTAATTCAATGTTTTCTTTTTTCAGATTTTACAACCGAACAGAAATTACAACCCTTTTTATACATAGTCCCCCTATTTCAGGGCACAAAAAGTAATATAATGTCCAAATTAAGTGTTTAGTATTTGCTCAACAATCCTTTTCATTCAATAACTGCCTGAAGTCTGCAACCCATTGACCCCACCAGATGCTGGGTATATTCTCCAGTGATCCTCTGCCAAGCCTGTACAGCAGCCATCTTCAGTTGTTGTTTGTTTTGAGGACGTTTTGCCTTCAGTCTCCTCTTCAGAAAATGAAATACATGTTCAATAGGATTTAGATCTGGAGATTGACTTGGCCAGCCAACAACTTAACTGGCAGCATGTTTTGGGCCATTGTTCTGCTGTATGATGAAGTGCCGTTCAAACTGTTAATTTTGGTAGGTTTAAGGTTTTGTTATGTTTCTTTAGATTTTTTGGCTATGTTTCTTTAGATTTTTTTCCAGATATTTCATAATGGCTTCCATGACTTTCATTGATGTCTCTTTGGTCCTCATGTTGACAGAATCCAAAGGCAAATGCAAAGCCTAGAATCAATACTAGACATTGAGAGCTCTTATGACTACATAAATGATGTGACGGAACACACCTGACGAACCAGAGACACCCGTCAAGCCAATTGTCTCACTACTTTTGGGTACCCTAAAATAGGGGGACTAAAAGGTTTCTGAATGGTGAAACCAATATGTACACAAATACTATCATATAAAAGCTGGGAATCTCTACTTTAACCTCATAGTAATTGTTTGATTTAAAATCCAAACTTTGTCCCATTACTTACAGTATGCAGGGCACTGTATGTTCATGGGCTGGCTTTACTTACCACTGTAATGCTGATGGCGTCATCAAACTGGTGCATTAGCACACTTATGACAGCGGAGGCCAGTAGTAACATGATGAGAGGGTCTTTAAACTGGGGGGAGAAAGAGACAAATCATCATCATTATCATCATTGTCAACATTCAGCTGTGACAATGCAAAAAATAATACCAACGTCCCAACATCTGACGGGTCAATCTGAAAAGGTCTCACTGTCACCTACACATCGACACTTTCAATAACATGGGAAACCTCAACTACAGTAGCTACACAGTAATGTCGCAAATTACGCACGAAATCTAAATCACTCTGTGACATCTCTGCATGTTAATCCTAGCAAGCAGACAATGAGAGAGAAACAGCTGGAATGACTCTCTCTGGCAGAGTAACTGTGTGCGTGGCTCTGCTCAGCAAGAGCTGACAGTCCTAGGTTACCATTTTCGGGACTAACCGCTTATTAGCCAATTGACAGTGCTGTGATGACATCACTTCCTTTGACAGGGTAATTGCGAGGGGATGTGAGAGGACAAAGCACCAAGTGTAAAAGTAATTGCCAGGCTTCGATAACATGGATATTTAATAATCAGAAGGTTGGAGTGACATTTGAGTACTAGGTCTGTGGCTTCCAGTGGGCTAGTTTCCTGAATCATGTTGGTAGGAGTGGATGGTCCATTACAGCCCACCAGGGCTAACTGTCTTATGAGCGAGGGATATACAGTATGATGGTGACATGACCCATAAGCTAGTGGTTCTCAAACACTTTGACGCATGATCAAATCCAAAGAATTGTTTCACTGAGAGACAAGCAGTAAAAAATATATGTATCAGATTAGACCTGGGAGGGTTAATGTTGACTTAGAAACATCAAACACAAGCTGGGCATTACACAAGATGGCACATTATACGAGAGAAAATATTGCGACTGTCAGTAATGTATTTATATTCTACAGAGGGATGCTGAAATTGAGTTAAATCTGCAGCATCAACGAAGTACAGCAACGCAGTGAGAAAACAGAAGCTGTTTTCTTGCTTTTGATGCTAAAAATACCAATGACAAAATAACTAACACCAGACAGACAGACAGACAGACAGACAGACACACACAAACACACGCAAAGACACAGACACAGACCCACAGTGACACAGACACACAAACACACAGACAGCTACCGGCCTTGTCTGAGCACAGCTCTATTTGATGTAGCAGGCTCACTGGAGCATAGAACTGGAATCGTGGAATAGTGCTCCTGAGGGGAGGACTGACAGAGGGTCACATGTTCAGCACCGAGGACCTGGCACCAACCTGAAGGCTTCTTGTGGGTGCTACTGGACTCCTGTTGCTACATGTATTCTTACCAAACTCGTTCTCACAGAAGAACTCACATACAGTGGGGGAAATAATTATTTGATCCCCTGCTGATTTTGTTAGTTTGCCCGATTACAAAGAAATGAGCGGTCTATAATTTTTATGGTACTTTTATTTGAACAAATAGAGACAGAATATCAACAAAGAAGTCCAGAAAAAACACATTATATAAAGTTATAAATTAATTTGCATTTGATCGAAGGAAATAAGTATTTGATCCCCTACAAACCAGCAAGAATTCTGGCTCATACAGACCGGTTATATGCCCATGAGGCACACAGATTACTCCTGTCACTTTAAGAAAGTACTCGTAATCTCTGCTTGTTATGGGTATAAAAGACACCTGTCAATAGAATCAATCTCTTCCATTCCAACCTCTCCACCACCATGGGCAAGACCAAAGAACATTCAAAGGACATCGGGGTAAGAGTTGTAGACCTGCACAAGGCTGGAATGGGCTACAAGACCATCAGCAAGAAGCTTGGTGAGAAGGAGACAACTGTTGGTGCAATTATTAGAAAATGGAAGAAATACAAATAAGAATCAATCGCCCTCGGCCTGGAGATCCATGCAAGATCTCGCCTCATGGGGTAAGGATGATCATGAGAAGGGTGAGGGATCAGCCCAGAACTACACGGGAGGAGCTTGGTAATGATCTCAAGGCAGCTGGGACCACAGTCACCAAGAACACCATTGGTAACACACTACACCGTAACGGATTGAAATCCTGCAGTGCCTGCAAGGTCCCCCTGCTCAAGAAGGCACATGTACAGGCCCATCTGAAGCTTGCCAATGAACACTTAAATGATTCAGAGAAGGCTTAGGAGAAGGTGATGTGGTCAGATGAGACCAAAATTGAACTCTTTGGCATAAATTCGACTCTTCGTGCTTGGAGGGAGAGAAATGCTGAATGCTACAATCCCAAGAACACCATCCCCACCGTCAAACACGGAGGTGGAAACATTATGCTTTGGGGTTGTTTCTCTGCTAAGGGTACAGGACGACTTCACTGCATTGAAGGGCCAATGGACGGGGCCATGTACCGTAAGATCTTGAACGAGAACCTCCTTCCCTCAGCCAGAGCACTGAGGATGGGTCATGGATGGGTCTTCCAGCATGACAATGACCCAAAACATACGGCCAAGGCAACAAAGGAGTGGCTCAAGAATAAGCACACTAAGGTCATGGAGTGGCCTAGCTAGTCTCCAGACCTTACTCCTATAGAAAATTTGTGGAGGCAGCTGAAGCTTCGAGTTGCCAAGCAAAAGCCTTGAAACCTTCAGGATTTGGAGAGGATCTGTAAAGAGGAGGGAACCAAAATCCCTCCTGAGATGTGTGCAAACCTGGTGACCAACTACAAGAAACGTCTGACTTCTGTGCTTGCCAACAAGGGTTTCTCCACCAAGTACTAAGTCATGTTTTGCTTGGGGATCAAATACTTATTTCCTTCGATCAAATGCAAATTAATTTATAACTTTATATAATATGTTTTTCTGGACTTTTTTTGTTGATATTCTGTCTCTATTTGTTAAAATAAAAGTACCATAAAAATTATAGACCGCTCATTTCTTTGTAATCAGGCAAACTAACAAAATAAGCAGGGGATCAAATAATTATTTCCCCCACTGTATGTTACCAAACTCGTTCTTAGGGTTGGGTAACATGACGTTCCTCCGGTTTCCACCGAATTGGGTGTATCTGCTTTGATTAGATTTTTGTCTATGGTTGTCATGATACCAGAAATGTGAACTGCTGCTTAATGTAGAATAGTTTGCTCTGGATGCGGAAGGCAGACTACATTTAACGTAAGGTATTGGAGGGCAAGGGGCATTGTCACGAAAATTGTAGCTTACAATAGGTGATCACTTTAGTGAACAGCTCAGGGAAGTCTAGCCCAGACTCAACGCTGAGTGGTGCTTCATTTACGACACTGGCCTAAAAAGGTGCTCAAAAAAGTTATTTAAAAAAAAGAAGAAAAAAAAAATCATACCATAATCATCACACAATCCACATCGACAGAAAAGGACACAAAGTTCCTAAAGTTTAACAGTTTATGGCTTTTTCTATTTGGCTGTTTATAGACCGTTGCTGGACGCAGGGGTGAGTCGCTAAAGCCACACTCGTAAACGAAGCACAAGTCAGCGTCAAAAGGCTGAACTACTGTGACGAGCACTTTTTGCCCAGTAGACACACATAACTTTGTCACTATTTAATCTGGGTAGATGTTGTATCATATAACTGTGTATAATATAACTTTCTCAAATGGTAATTGGTTGCCAACTAGGGATTTCTGGGTGACCTGGGCAACATATGACGTTATTCAGCAGTGAACGTTGAGCCCTGGTTCAGGTATTGTAAGTCATATTCTTCAAAACTTGTTAAAAACATCACTGAAATACTGCATGACTAATGTCAGCCTACATTTCAACCAGCAAATGCTGATGACATAGCCTAATTACAGCTAATTTTAATATGTTACCATGGCAACAGCAGACTGCATCTCACATTCACCATGTGATGAGTAATCGGCAGGTCCTTTTGCGGGGTGTCAGGGGGGGCAGGGGTGAAACAAAGAGAGAAGGGCAACAGAGAGAGGGGATAGGAGACAAAGCATCCCTCGTTCTCTCTCTCTCGCTCTCTCTGTGTGAATGAGAGAAAACAGGCTGTTCAGGTGACAGTGCTATATTTATCTGCTCACCAAGTTGCTTCTGGCCACAGAGGACTGAGGGCAGCAGGGCCCAGATCCCTCCCCCTCTTCCTCTCTGCTATCACAGAGGACACTGGGAGCTTTTGTCCTTGTTCAAGAAACCATGATGATGGGGTGGGGCGTGGGCAGGTGAGCTGTGATATTTCACATGGCCAAAACACTACTGTGAAGTTCTTCTATCTGACACTGCTATGGAAGCTGTAGTTCTATGCAGCCAAGCTGCATTCAGGCGCTTCTCCGAAATGTGTTAACTCGTTAGTTGACGACTGGGAAACTCGTTACAACTTGCAACTCTGCAGGTTCTGCATGTGTAATTGCAGGCTTTTAAATTAAGTCATTAAAAATGTAGTATACTAGCAAAGTATACTAGCAAAAAAAGGGAAAAAATAAATAGCCTGTAGTGTTTGGCCTGTGGTCAACTGAAAGTTGTAGTAATTCTACCTAACGTTGCTATAGCTATCTACAGTAATGTGGCAGTTGTACTCGACCTGAACACTGGCATGGAGGTTCTACTTCTCTCGGCTCCACCTGACCCTCACCTGGGAGATATACTTCTTCCAGAGTGGTTCCTCCTCGCTGATATCAAACTCATTCCAGCCATGGTAGGCACGGCGGCGGGTCACCTCGTTGTGAGTCAGGCCGTATTGCAGGTCAGCCTAGAAGAGGAAACATGGTCTTTAAAAGAATGTATGACTGTAACCAGGAGGAAGCTTCAGTCTCCGTGGGCATATACGACCACCATTCCAAAACGTTTTTTTTTTATAACATATCAAACTCCACTGTGAAACACCTACATATCAACAATATGCTGATAAAGTGATTGCAACATAACCATGGCAATGGAAATAAAGCAAAGCTTGTATTGGAATTTCCATGGAAACTAGAAATTTAGCTGTTTTAGCTAGTTTGATGAGCATATTTTTTTCATTTGATATTTTCAAGACATGTGGTCCAGTAACAGTCCAGTCGCTAATATAGCTGAACATTTATTTTTCCCACTGTCCAATTGTAGGATGATTGGGAAAGCAAAATAAAGTAACAATATTCTGTTTTATTATAGTGAGAGCAATTTTGGCATATCAGTGTTAGAGCGCTATACGCTTGTTTGTATGTTTTCAAAGCAGCGAGTGACATTCCACTTTACCAGTGTATTGGAGATTGTCATGTGTGTATGAAGACACCATCGTCTTTTTAAAACCAGAGAAGGAATTTTTCAACGTGGACCTTGCGCTCTGTTGCAGTCCAGTGACATCGGTCTCAGTTGACGATGTTAAGCATCTTTAAAGTCACAATCTGTAATTCGTGAAACTGCTTTGGGATATTTCAATTCATGATATACAGTGCCCTGTGTAAGTAATGGGAAGCATTTTTTCTTCTTTTGGCTCTACACTCCAAAAGTGAATTTTAAATTACTAATAGATTAAAGTAGATATTCTCAGCTTTTATTGGATGGTCTTTGTGTACATATTGGTTTCACCATTCAGATATTACAACACACTATATGCATCGTCAACCCTAACCCGAAAACAACTGTCCCACAGATCAGGAACCCTCTCCAGGAGGTATGCATGAATGTGTCAGAGACTACCACCTGCAGAAGACTTTATCAGCAGAACTACAGAGGCTACAGCGCAAGGTGCAAACCACTAGATGGCCACAAAAACAGGATTGCTGGGTTACAGTTTGCTAAAAAGTACCTAAAAGAGCCTGCAGAGTTCTGAAAAAAGGTCTTATGGACAGATGAGACAAAGATTAACATGTACCAGAGTGATGGCATGAGTAAAGTGTGGAGAAAAAAAGGAACTGCTCAATATCCACAGCATACCACCGCATCTGTGAAATATGGAGGAGGGGGTGTTATGGCTTAGGCATTGTGGGGGGACATGCAGCGTTCGGCCTGTAGAGGGAGCTACAGGACCGTGGCCAGGGTTACGGAAGCGAGGCTTGGTTGCGCACCTGTTGTGAATGAAGCCTTGTTAACGAAATGTGTGTACCTCTGCTTTTGTGGGGAAGCTGGAAAGCTGCGACTGGAAAGTCGACGAGGGATTCTTGAGTAATAAACGGGCTTTGCCCTTACCACAACTACTGAGTCCGCCTGTATCGAAGGATCCTGTTACAGGCATATAGGCATATATTTTATGCATAAAAAGTGTTGTAATTTATGAATAGTGAAACCAATATGTACACAAATAAAAGCTATTTGTTCTACTTTAACCTGATAGTAATTGTTTGAAAAAATCCAAACTTTTGGAGTGTAGTGGCAAAAGAAAAAGAAAAAAATGCTTCACTGTGCCATTACTTACACAGGGCACTTTATACCCATTGGCTCTTGAAGAGTATTACTTATTGATGCCTGCCTCATGAGCTTAATACAACTATTTTACCCCATCATAACCCAGTACTTGCATGTCAGTCCTTGCATCCAGAGTTCTGTCTATGAATTTAATAGTAGTGACATTTCTCCAACCCCATCCATCAGTTTTATGTGGCGGGCTTGCCATTTTTTTGTTGCAAGATATGGACTAAAAAGTAACCTGGGAGGATTGACAGATGTGAGATAAGTGGATAATCATCAAAATTAGATTTTGAAGTGAACCCATCCTTTAACATCAATAAAATTGAGCTTGAACGTGCAAGATAGGCATTATGTGACAAGCTCAAAGTGGCACTGGGAGTAATACATTTGGTTATCTACTGTATCTCTCATATCCTAGCTCTATCATGAAGCTTGGAAAAAACCTCTTAGAGCAATGAAATAAATCAGATGAAGTCCTTCTCCACCATGTCACACTGCCATACCTGCAGGACACACGCTACTTCATTCACTGGTAGTTCGCTGGCTTTTTTTGAGGCTAGTACCGGAACCATGGTCTCATCTTCACAATGGGGATGTCTCTCGGAAAGCTGGAAGACAAAACAGAGATATACAATGACAATGTGCAACCTAAATACATAATCCATATCTGGGGTTTTATCAAGTGTTATGCAATGAAAAATATAATCCCTTAGGTAGTCCAGACAGCATGAGGTTCCAATGTTCACTGAGATTAGTTGGAATGAACGTGATTCTACTGTAGCCTTCATGAGTTAAGAATATAGCGGTACTTAGCTCCACTATGCTAACGTTGGTGAGCTTCCATTAGGCCTAGACCAGACGTCACACTGACTGCAGTGTCATCTACACTCAGCTCAACCAAAAATTCCTCACTGAGGTCAGAAAAATCTGGATTTATCAGCGGCTCACAACACTCCATGATTCATGACAACCAAACACTTTAGTGCATTTCAAATTGAAAATAAAAAAAATAAATAATAGTATAGTGATTCGTAAACACATTTAAGTTACAGTTGACTTAATGTAACAAACAACAATGTGAATGTGCAGTGTATGTTGCTGAAGCGCCAGCCGGCAGCCTAGTTAGCCTATTTTATTGACTAGAGACAACCAAATCAAATCTTGTAAAAAGAAATGCGGGGACATGGATTCAACGCATTAAAACTTTTTGCCAATAGAGATACAAAACTTGGAAAACTTTAATATAACTCTGAAAGTTAGGGCTAGGCAGTATATCGAGTTTTAACAATATATAATTTTTATTATATTATATTAGTATTTTGCTTGTCTGCTTATCTGCATAGTTTCCCCCCTCTGTAATACATCATAGGCCTACATCATAGGCCAGGTACTGGAGCCATGGTCATGCACCACCTGATAATTCATGTTTCAGAGGAATGCAGCGCATAGCTTGACTGCTGTTCACTGGAGAAAATCGGAGAACAGAGAAGAATAGCGGATCTGTGCACAGACAAATCTTGCAGATCTTCTCTGCACAAAAACATATTTCAAAACTGTGTGATGTCTTGTCACAGCTTTTGCATGTAGTCTGCTGTCAGGATTTAGTTTGGTCTCTGTTAGTTATGAAGGCCTAGGCATAACTGACACATACATTTAACTGTATTTACATTTATAAAAAGTGGGAGTTTCTAAAGAAACATTATGTGCTTGTAGCTTTCAGCTATCCATGTTGTAAAGCCAAAACTCTAAACAAGGTAGGCTAGCCTCTGATTGAAATAAATTGTATATTCTATATAATTGTCCCCTACGATGAAATCGGGGAGAGGACTATGGATCGGTCTCTGTTCGTATGTATACACACATATACACACTTCTGTCCATTCATATGTCACATGCTTTATCTATGACACCACTCAGACAATTTAGACAAAACTTGGGTGAATTATGGGTCTTGCCATACCGATGCAGCATTTTCCAAATTGTACTGATTGGCCCAATTTTTAAGAAACTGAATGATGAGTCTTGCCATAAAGAGTGTTTAGGAGTTTCAAGGTGATGTTGATCCATCTTGTGATAGTGTGGCTAAATTGATGAGTTGTCATCATTAAAAATTCCCAAAATAATAATGGGGTATTGGCTGACACTCAAAACCGATCCATTAAAAAAACCCACTGAATTTGGTCCTGCCTCTTCAAATTATGCACACATGCAGAAACACAAGGGGGGGGGGGGGGTTATATTGTTAATAGGGAGGATGTTGTTGTATGGAATTTAAAACTGAATTTCAATGTGGTGGCAGATTTCCTACAAACCTGCTCCTTTAAGCCTTATACTATATAAGAAGAAGAAAAAAGAAATACTGAGATGTACAGTACCAGTCAAAAGTTTGGACACACCTTCTCATTCAATGGCTTTTCTTTATTTTTATTATTTTCTACATTGTAGATTAATATTGAAGACATCCAAACTATGAAGGAAGACTAATGGAATTATGTAGTGAACAAAAAAGTGTTAAACAAACCAGAATATGTTTTAGATTTTAGATTCTTCAAAGTAGCCACCTTTTGCTTTGATGACAGCTTTCCACTCTGGGCAAGTTTGTGTCTAAACTTTTGACTGGTACTGTATATATCATAGCCACAGCCATATTGCCCAGCCAAGAAGCAGTATCCCTCTTCAATCCCTTGACAAGCCTCTCTCCAGTCCATAACATTGTAAACAAGGGAGGAGCTTTAATGTCATAGCCAATAAAACAAACATATGGCCAGTAAAACAGTCAACATCGCCCAAGGATTAGGCTCCAGTGCCTTCAATAAATATTCACCCCCCTGGAATAAAAAAAGGGGTTAAAAACAATGAGGTCTGAGACATTCTGAATGTTGCATAAAAAGACGACCTGGCCCACTATTCTACATGACAGAAAACGGATATGTTATGCACAAGATCTGTCAAACAACCTCTTGAACAGGTCCCCAATAGACTATGTTATGAGAAGGTCACAGGACTCCCTAAAATAATGTAGGAAGACAGGTTTGACCATTTTTTCAAAATCCAAACATCCTCCAGGAAAACCTGGAGGCACAAATATAAAACAAATATTTGTTTTTAACAAAGTTTATTGTGCCAGCTAAAGTTTATTGTGCCAGCTGTCAGAGAGCAGGATATCCTGGCAAACAAAACTGAAGGCCTCTTGCAGTTATGACTGCTATCTAACTCTGAAAGGTGAAGACTACACAGCTTAACTTACTAATATAATATAAGATAAGGTGTGATCAAGGTCAGCAGTTTTTCTCTGGAGGTGTATTGTTGTTAGGTGAATTTCAAGTTGTTGGATTTCATACTTAAAAAATGCATGTCAAATATGCAGATCAAACTACTGTGGAAGAAGAAATAAGAATCAAAACTACTTCAATCTCTGTTTTTTAACCCTTGAACATACAGTCTCTAACCAACTGTCTCACTATCTCCTTAAGAACAACCTCCTTGACCCTCACCAATCTGGCTAAGGCTGGGCACTCTACTGAGACTGCTCTCCTTGCTGTCACGGAGGCCGTCCACTCTGCTCGAGCTTCCTCCCTCTCCTCTGTTCTCATTCTTCTGGACCTGTCCGCTGCATTCGACACAGTAAACCACCAGATCCTTCTCTCCACCCTCACAGAATTGGGCATCTCTGGCTCTGCACTCTCCTGGTCGATCAACTCCTGCAACTACCTGGCCGATCACTCTTACTAGGTGACGTGGAGAGGGTCGCTGTCCTCTTCACCCACCCTCACCTTTGGGGTCCCCCAGGGCTCTGTCCTAGGGCCCTTACTGTTCTCCCTTTATACCAAATCTCTTGGCTCTGTAATTTCCTCACATGGTTTCTCCCACCACTGCTACACAGATGACACTCAACTCTTTCTCTCTTTCCCTCTGGCTCACAGGTGGCGACACCTGTCTCTGTGTGTCTTGCAGACATTTCTGCTTGGATGTCAGCCCACCACCTCAACCTTAACAAGACTGAGCTGCTCTTCCTCCCTGGGAAAGCATGCCCTCTCCAAGACTTCTCCATCACAGTAGAGAACTCCACTGTGATCTCCCCCCAGACAGCCAAGAATCTTGGGGTGATCCTTGACAAGCACTGTGCGGTGAACATCAGAGCGACAGCACGCTCCTGTAGATTCTTCCTCTACAACATCAGAAGGATACGTCCATTCCTCATGAGAGAAGCAGCACAACTCTTGGTCCAGGCACTTGTGATCTTCCACCTTGACTACTGCTACACACTCTTGGCCGGGCTCCCCAACTCCACCATCAGACATCTGCAGCTCATCCAAAATGCTGCTGCCTTTCTGGTGTTCAATCTCCCATGTCCCCACCCCCCCCCCCCCCCCCCCTTTCGCACCCCTTCACTGGCTCCCGGTAGCAGCTCGCATCAGATTCAAGACCCTGGTGCTCGCCTACCGGGCAGCAAAGGGAACAGCCCCTCCCTACTTGCAAGCAATGGTCAGCCCCCAAACTCCTGTCCGATCACTACGTTCTTCCACCTCGGCTGGTTGCCTGGCACCGCCACCTCTACGATGATGCAACGGTTGTGCTATTCAGTCACAGTTTTTCACTGTCTTGGCACTCCTGTGGTGGAACGAGCCTCCCTCTGCTGTCAGGACTGCAGAGTCACTATCTTCATCTTCCGCACACATCTGCACTGTCCCTCCTAAAGACCTCTTCACCCCCCACTACAGTTCCTCTACTTTAAAATGTTTAAATAAATACATAAATAAATAAATAACGTTATCCTTCCTTCTTCTAGCATTGAGACAGCCAATGGCCCCTGGTCCTAGCCTAGCATTTTTCTTATGATGACTGATGTATCGATGATTAACTTACTT
>NW_028153153.1:0-10759 GCF_951799395.1 Argentina silus
ACACAACACAGACAGACTGAGAGGGGGGGGGGGGGGGGGAGGTAGAGGGAGAGAAAAATGGGGAAGGGAGAGGGGAGGGAGGGAGGGAGTGGAACGCAGGTGAGTGAGGGAGGGAGGGAGGGGAGGCAGAGATAAGGGGGAGAGAGGGGATGAGGTCAGAGAGAGGAGATGGAAGAGGAGAGACAGCGAAAGAGAGAGATGATATACAGCGTGTCAGAGAGAGGGAGGGAGGGAGGGAGGGAGGGAAAGAATGTGTGTAAAAGAGAAAGTTAGGGAGACAGAGAGAAATGGGGAATGGCAACTGATAGGGAGAAAGACTGACAGAGAAAGATGGGGCACCTTCGAGACAGGGAGAGATAGATTGATAGAGGGATGAAGAGGTGGGTGAGAGAGAGAGAGAGAGGGGGGGGGGGGGGGGGGAGAGATTAGACTAAAAAGAGAGACAGACACTTACATGAACGCCAGAACACTTTTATCTCTTAGAAGTGTTATTATCTTCTGGTGCTTCCATAAGAAGACTGGAGACCTGGCAAACTTGATAGTCGTTAACTGGAGTGTGTGTGTGTGTGTGTGTGTGTGTGTGTCTCTCTCTCTCGTCTCTAGCGCTGGACAAGCTGAGCACGCAGCACCTCTACCACCCCACCCAGGTGGAGATCGTCCAGTCCAACGTGGTGTTTGACATCAGCAGCCTGATGCTATACGGAACCCAGGCGGTCCCGGTCCGGCTCAAGATCCTCCTGGACCGCCTGTTCTCCGTGCTCAAGCAGGAGGAGGTTCTGCACATCCTACACGGCCTGGGCTGGACCCTCCGAGACTACGTCAGGGGCTACATCCTGCAGGTTAGCGGGCAGCACACACAGACACAGACACACACACACACACACATGGGTACATGGGCACACACACATACACGGGCACATGCTCGCTCACGTATACACACACACACAGACAGACTGTATAATCCATACAGCACACACACTAAACCACGTCTTCAAACTGACACACAGACACACACCAAATCGCCTCTTTATCATACTCACACACACTCGCTCTCGCGCACACAGACACACACACACACACGCACACGCACAAACACAAACACACCAGCACGTCAACGTCAGGGATGTGTGTGTGTGTGTCTACATCTAGATGTCTTAATGTAAACACAGCGACACATGTATACGCTAACAATTGTCAGATGTGATATGTTCCAATCTTGCACGCACACACACACACACACACACACACACACACACACACACACGTATAACAAATGTGGCTCTATATTTGTCACAGAGTACCACAAATCACTCTCACTTTAGCAGTTATTTCATGAACAATCGATCCAACACACAATTGGCTCCAATTTAGGCCGTTTCAAAGCCATTGCTCAATTTTCCTCTGTTTTTCCCCAACTTCAGTCCCCCCCCAACCCTAACCCCCCCACCGCACACACACACACACCCACACACACACACACACACACACACACACCACCCGCCTGCCTCCAATGCTGTCAACAACATTTCAGTCCCTTTACAGAAAAAAAAACCCCAAAAGAAACCAAGAAAAAGAAGAGAAAAAATGTCACGCCAGCAGACTATAAAACCACCAATGTGTGTTCCCTCCTTCCCTCCCTCCTTCCCTCCTTCCCTCCCTCCTCCCCTCCATCCCTCCATCCCCATATAATTGCAGTCAGACACATTTCTTAATCAAAGGTACAGAGGTTTTGGTCTCGCAAAACCCAAACCAAAGTGTTCCTGAATGAATTAGTTAAGAGTGAGGGAACATGTGCTTGTGGTTAGACTGGTGGTGTGTGTGTGTGTGTGTGTGTGTGTGTGTGTGTGTGTGTATGTGTGTGTGTGTCCAAAGCCAATAGCATGTGGAGAGGCAGTGGCGACGGGGAGGGTGTGTGTGCGTGCGTGCGTGTGCATGCGTATGTTTTTGTGTGCGTGTGTATGTTTTTGTGTGTGTGTGTGTGTGTGTGTGTGTGTGTGTGTGTGTGTGTGTGTGTGTTGTGAGAGGGTTGGGTGGGTAAGTGGAACAGCATGTGGTTGTAGGGAGAGAGGGCGGTTTTGGAGGCCTTGTATGTGGAAACAGCTTCTGTGAGTAAACCACTCACACACACACACACACACACACACACACACACACACACACACACATTCTTATAGCCACGCATTCTTACAGGTGTTGAAACTAGAAGCGTTCGATCTAAATAACGTTGCTTTGCTTAAAATGCACTCGTTATGATTTAATCATCATTTTATACATTTCAATATTTTTATGGAATTTAAAGCCCCAAACTCATAGTCCCAAACCCTAACCCTGCATAGCCCCAAACCCTAACCCTGCATAGCCCCAAACCCTACCCTGCATAGCCCAAAACCCTACCCTGCATAGCCCCAAACCCTACCCTGCATAGCCCCAAACCCTAACCCTGCATAGCCCCAAACCCTACCCTGCATAGTCCCAAACCCTAACCCTGCATAGCCCCAAACCCTACCCTGCATAGTCCCAAACCCTACCCTGCATAGCCCCAAACCCTACCCTGCATAGCCCCAAACCCTACCCTGCATAGTCCCAAACCCTACCCTGCATAGTCCCAAACCCTAACCCTGCATAGCCCCAAACCCTACCCTGCATAGCCCCAAACCCTACCCTGCATAGCCCCAAACCCTAACCCTGCATAGCCCCAAACCCTACCCTGCATAGCCCCAAACCCTAACCCTGCATAGCCCCAAACCCTACCCTGCATAGCCCCAAACCCTACCCTGCATAGCCCCAAACCCTAACCCTGCATAGCCCCAAACCCTACCCTGCATAGCCCCAAACCCTACCCTGCATAGTCCCAAACCCTACCCTGCATAGCCCCAAACCCTACCCTGCATAGCCCCAAACCCTAACCCTGCATAGCCCCAAACCCTACCCTGCATAGCCCCAAACCCTAACCCTGCATAGCCCCAAACCCTAACCCTGCATAGCCCCAAACCCTACCCTGCATAGCCCCAAACCCTACCCTGCATAGTCCCAAACCCTACCCTGCATAGCCCCAAACCCTAACCCTGCATAGCCCCAAACCCTACCCTGCATAGCCCCAAACCCTACCCTGCATAGTCCCAAACCCTAACCCTGCATAGCCCCAAACCCTACCCTGCATAGCCCCAAACCCTACCCTGCATAGCCCCAACCCCTACCCTGCATAGCCCAAAACCCTACCCTACATAACCCCAAACCCTACCCTGCATAGCCCCAAACCCTACCCTGCATAGTCCCAAACCCTACCCTGCATAGTCCCAAACCCTAACCCTGCATAGCCCCAAACCCTAACCCTGCATAGCCCCAAACCCTACCCTGCATAGCCCCAAACCCTACCCTGCATAGTCCCAAACCCTACCCTGCATAGCCCCAAACCCTACCCTGCATAGTCCCAAACCCTACCCTGCATAGCCCCAAACCCTACCCTGCATAGCCCCAAACCCTACCCTGCATAGCCCCAAACCCTACCCTACATAATCACTTAGAGGACAGTAAGTAGTCATTGCATGGTGCTCTTAGCCAGTAAGTAGCTATGAAATTCAATTATGTCATCGTTGGCCTGCGGGCCTGTATGTATGTCCCAGAGCAGTGACAAGGAGGGGGGGGGGGGGTGTGTGGGGGGTGGGGGGTCCCCCAGCGCTGACGCTACACACCGATGTAGAGGTGGAGAAGAAGAAATTCTTGTTAACCTGTATTTAATCTTGATAGGAGATGCACTGATATATAGGGGTGTGTGTGTGAGTGTGTGTGAGTGTGTGTGTGTGTGTGTGTGTGTGCGTGCCTACGTGTGTGTGTGTGTTGGACATACCAGTGTGTGTGTGTGTGTACAGTACATGTGCGTCAGTGTGTGTGTGGGTAGGTGTCAGTGACGCACCACAGAGCCCAGGACACTTGAGTTGACGTTGTATACAATACACTCCTCTGATGCTTGACCACAGCAAGTACCTTCGGACCCCCGGAGTGTGTGTGTGTGTGTGTGTGTGTAGACAACGCCTGTGGCCCCTGTGTCTGACTACAGGGTACAGAACTGTGTTCCCACCAAGGCTGATAAATGACCCCCCCCCACCCACCCGTCACCTGTCTCCCAGGTAACGCAACTGTCACCCCTAATCACTGTCTCCCCTACCCCCCCCCTCCCCCCCTCCCTGGCCAATTGGGCCCCCGCTGTCTGTCAATCAAAGTGCCGAGCGGAGCCACATGTACACACACACACACACACACACACACATAGGCATAAAGCGTTGTGTTGAATATACTGCTCTGGGACACACATACTGAAGACACACACACTCACACACTCAACCAGTTCTCTATGACGTTGATGACTGAAACACACACACACACACACACACATACACCTCTGGCACCCACATGACTCTGGGCTTTCTCCTTTCATTCTCCCCTGATGTGTATGTGTGTGTGCTTGTGTGTGTGTGTGTGTGTGTGTGTGTGTGTGTGTGTGTACGTGTGTGTATGTGTGTGTAAGTGTGTGTGCACTGATACAGCTGTGGCTGGTGGAGCTCAGAGCAGGATGAGAGCTGTGTCTCACATAGGATCATCTGGTTTGATTTTGTCTCCGTGTGGATATTTAGGATGTTTCCCATAACGGGCTATAGCACCTCTCTTTCCCAACACACACACACACACACACACACACACACACACACACACACACACACACCACAAAGGTGAGCCAAGGACTACGCACTCAGATAACTCCTCTCTATGTCACAAAGAGACAGATCACAATCCCGTCCACATCGTCCTCATGTTTACCTTCATCATCCTCATCACCCTCATCATCGTCAGTCATATTTACGCTTTTGTCCTCCTCCTCCTCCTCCTCCTCCGCTCCCCTCTCTGCTCTCCCTCTCTTGTATTCTGGTAATTACGATTACAGAAGTTATTAATCGTCAAAGACAAACTTAGCCGTCCCAGTGGTAATGCATGCCCAGCCACGTACGGAATAAGAAGAGTAAATATATTGTCCGGGCGTGACTAAATATGCGTACTCTTTGCAATTTACCATTGTAATAGACTGTTTAAGCTGAGGAAATGAATCGATAGCGTACAAAGCTCAATAGCTCGTCAAGTGGTTGCAATTGTGATTTGTGAGGGAGGGGAATTATAAATAACATCAATAACCATTAAAATGAATGATTGTTTTTTTTTTGTTCGTTTTTTTTTTTCTTCCTAAGGACCTTTTTATGACTTGACCTTCACATTACTGTTAGAGCTCTCTGGCTCGGCGGGCGCACGCTTACACACACACACACAGGCATACGCACAGAGTACACACACACGCATGCACGCACGCATAAACACCGACACACACACACACACATACAGACACAGAGATGTGAGTACATACGTAAACACACATACACACGCATATGTAAATACACACACACACACACACACTCACACAAAACACGGTATGCAATAAGCTAATGAGGCCCCGCGTACGTCTGTTCTTAGTAAACACATTCCTCCCGCCACACCGGGGGGACGCAGGACGGCTCCCCCGTCATCTCCTTCTCTCCTGGTTTTAATTTCAAAAAGTGCTTTAATGACCTTCTCAGCGGTCCCCTCCTCTCCTCACTCTCCCTCCACCGTCAGGTTGTAAAAAAGTCCATTAGGAAATTGTACTTTAAAACCCACAGGGATCATTTCAGCAAAAAAATACGTTACTTCTCCGAGTCCAGGATCGCTGTGTCGTAGGAATCGCCGTTTTTTTTGTTTTTTTTCTCGGTTCACTTAGCGAACGTTTTTTTTTATTATTATTATTAGATTTTTTTACTCGAAGGTTTGTGAAGGCGAATGCGTTCCACGTCTCGTGGATGTTTTTTTGTCGTTTGTTTGCTTGGTCGTGCCTGTTGCCGTTGGTGCTGCCTGGCCACCTCACCCTTTAAAGGGATAGTTCGCTATTTCACAACGTATCGTCATGTGGTAAAGAACCGTCCATGACGATGAGGTGACATCTGACCACGAGGTGTGAAAGTGAAAATAGTCTAAAAAAGCGAGTTCGCTATTTTACACCTTATAGTCGTGCGGTAAGGAACCGTCCATGACGATGAGGTGTGAAACGGTGAACTAACTTTTTTGAACTACGATTTAGCAGAGGGTTGAAGACAGTCGTAGATCCCCATTGAAACTGGTGATGTTGACCCTTGACCCTTGACCCCCCCCCCACGCCCCCCCCCCCCCCCCAAAATGAGAGCGACGGATTCCCGCCGGAGCTTCCTGGCTATTTGAGTACCGCTGCGGCGGCCTGTACGACGCTCCGCGGTGAATCTCTGCGTCATTCTGTCTGGCTCCGTCTGTAGGATGACGTTCTATCCTTACTATGATGATGTTGTGTTCTGCGCTTTTGACATGAGGTTGTCATCGTTGGCGTAGCGTGTGATGTTCAGAGAACACCTTGTAGATGTCTCTCTCTCTCTCCCTCCCTCTCCCTCCCTCTCTCCCTCCCTCTCCCTCCCTCTCTCCCTCCCCCTCCCTCTCTCCCTCCCTCTCTCCCTCTCTCCCTCTCTCTCTCTCTCTCTCTCTCTCTCCCTCTCTCTCTCTCCCTCCCTCTCTCTCTCCCTCTCTCTCTCTCTGTTCTCCTCTCGCTTGTGTTTCTGATCTCAGATCAAAGTCCTATCAGCGGACCCGTCATTAAACACAAACACCCGAGCGCGATCCAAGACAATGTGTGAAACGTCTTCACGACTGCCAGCCCCCCTCCTCCTCTCCTCTCCTCTCCTCTGCCCCCCCCCCATCCCTGTCTTCGCCAGCTCATCCTCACCCCCCCCCCCCCCCCCTCCTCATGGTTCCAGTCAGGGCCTGAAAGTTGGCCCGTGCGGCCCTCTACCAATGGAGACCAGATGCCTCTGGTTCTCTCTCCCTCTCTCTCTCTCTCCGCCTGTCACTCCTCCATCCAGGCAGATGGAATTCCTATCAGTCTGGGCCTCTCACTCTCTCTCTTTTTCTCCCTCTCTTTCTCTCTTCCCTGTTTCTATCTCTTTCTCTCTCTCTCCCTCTGTCTCTCTCTCTCCCCTCTGGCTTTTTTCCTCTGTGGTTCCCTTGCTCTGAAGACACAGAGAAAGAAAGAGAGAGAGAGAGAGAGAGAGAGAAAGAGAGAGGGGGAGCCAACATGTGGGGCCCGAGCCCAGGGTTTTCCTGAGCGACATTCTCAGTAATGTTCTGTCCTTGTAGAACATTGGGCTTCCTCCCCCTTTTTATGAGATGCGGTTTTCCTGACTCCACACTGCTTCCAGGAGACGCAGATGGAACCGCTAACGCCCCTCCACACACACACACACACACACACACACACACAGAGAGAGAGACACACACACACAAACACAAACAGAGAGAGAGACACACAGACACATAAACACACAGAGAGGTACACACACACACACACACACACACACACACACACTACCCTTCAACAGCTCTCTAGCTTTCACCCAATCCTCTCCTCATCTTCTCTCTCTCTCTCTCTCTCCATCTCTCTCTCTCTCTCTCTCTCTCTCTCTCTCTCTCTCTCTCTCTCGGACACAGGGGAGAGGGTGGGGGGGGCACAAAGGGGCCATTTTATTAAAATAAGATGACATCTGGGCACAATGTGTGTGTGTGTGTGTGTGCATGTGCGTGCGTGTATGTGTGTGTGTGTGTGTGTGTGTGTGTGTGACGCTCATCTTGGGTTGCGTGACGGAATTTGGAGCGGGGGCCCAACCTTGCTGCCACCTTTCTCCCTGGGTCATGTTCATGAAGGATGTCCTCTGGCACACACACGCTCTCACACTCACACACACGCACGCTCACACACACACACACACACACACACACACACACACACACACACACACACACACACACACACACAGGGCCACACAGTAGCAGACTACAAGCATTTACAGACCCATTCCTCAACATTTTCTGAAAAGGCGTATTCAGGTGTAATTACTGTATGAATGTGGTAATTACATGGATTAACTTGTAGTGGTGTAATACCCTGAAGGACAGGAAATCCAGTCCATTTGCAGGTGGTTCCTGAGAGCTTGTCCTTCGTGATGGAGAAGGAATTCATTGACTTTGACTCGGATTTCATATTTTTGCACTCTTTTTTTCTCCCCCCCTCCCCCTCCTCCCCCTCCTCCTCATCCTCCTCATCTTCCTCCTCCTCCATCTCCCTCTCTTCTCTCTCCCTCTGTCTCTCCCTCTGTCAACTCAGAAGGTCACCCCCCCTATCTCCCGGTCTCCTCGTCAAGAGAGAAACTTCCATTTTAGGTAGTCCCTGCTCCGTGCTAACATTTTTGGACGTGATCTCCCCCCCCCCTCCCCCCCCCCCCCCCCCACCCCCACACCCTCCTCCTCCTCCTCCTCCCCCCCCCCCCTCCATCACCTCCCCAGCCTCCCATCGTCTCCCCAACCTGGTTTGTGTTATCACTGGCTAATGCTTCATCCTGGGAGATGGACTGGGCCGAAGCATCTCTTAAGGTGGAATTCTTGCGTTCATATGGTTCTGATTTGGGTTTGGGACGTCAGAGTGGATTTTTTGTTTTAAGGCTTACGGTTGGCTCAGGGCAAGCAGCCCTCGCTCCAGGCGCTTCAAAGGAGCCGGTGCACTGAATCAAGGTGATTTTCTCCACACACACACACACACACACACACACACACAGATATACTTGCAAGCGAGTACACACACACACAGACACAGATATACGTGCAAGCTAGTGCACACACACACACATACACACTCGCAAGTGCGTACACACACACACACACACACACACACTCCAACACGTGTTCTCCCTCGCCCATCTGCCCCAGTGAGCCCCTCTCTCAGAACAACACCGGTTTTTATCAGTGTCTCATTCCTCCTTTTTTTCCTGTTTTTCCTCTGTCACTCGCTTCTCCGAGGCAACGTAAGATGTGCAGCGGTGACGTGACTGGAGGTCAGAGACCCGGTGAACGAGGGGGGAGACAAGGGGGGAGACCGGGAGCCACTCAGCCGGATCACTCCTCTGATTGCGTTCACCGCAGGTGTTTTCAACCTCACCGTGACATTTCCGACATCAACATCGGCATCCCTTTCGATTCCAGACAAACACTTCACCGATTCTCTCGCCTCGTGAAATCTAAATTCACCTCAAATCGGTGAACGACAATAACAAATATTCCACGGCCCCAAATTATATATTTCTTTTATTTGTATATATATTTTTTTTTATTATCTTCGGTCCCCTTTTTCTCAGACCTTTGCAAGGCAGCGCAGGCTAAAGTTGAGTACACTGTGGGCCTGATATTGTATGAGTATATATACCTGTTCGTGCCAAATCCATAGTCCCACTCTCCAATCCTCGTACCCAAGCCCCTCCAAATGGATTCAAGCTGTAGGGGGGAGGTTAGGCACAGGTTACGTCCTATGAAGGTATTTGGGAAGTAATTCCCCTTATATTGGATTTGGATAGTATTGCGACGAACAAGGCCCCCACAATCTGCCACAAGACGAGAGGGAGAGAGAGAGGGAGAGAGAGAGAGAGAGAGAGAGAGAGATGAAATATGAAATGAATAGTGATAAATTATGATGTGATATTCTTTTGGTTATTCGGTGTGATATGATCTTGTAACACGTCTCTGGCGTGACGTGATATCAGGTGTGGAGGTTGTGGGGGAGAAAAGTGGATACCTCAAAGAAAAGTAGGTTTTTTTTTTGGGGGGGGGCCCTTCGACATGGGAGTGATAGATGTTTTCGGTGGGTTGACTTGGTGATCTTTTCACCACTTAAGGCCTCAGATCTCTGGACCGGTATCGTCTGGGGCCTTGTAAACATCTGCTCTCGTCCTTGTTAAATGGACAGATGGAATATGTTTTTTTTGCTATTTTTCCCCATTTTATATTTACCGGTTCGAGCTAGAATCTTGCTGTGGCTGTTTCACATGTACACCCGCTGGTCTTCGTGTGTGTGTGTGTGTGTCTGTGTCTGTCTGTGTGTCTGTCTGTCTGTCTGTGTATGTGTGTGTGTGACATCGCCTTAAGTCAGACAATCACCTCTTCTCCTGAACAGTTCAGTGGCAGCTTGTTCCTGCTGTACCGTAATTACAAACTCACCATGTGAGGACAGGGCCCTCCATTGAATGTGTGAGGACTTGTGTCCTTGTAGTGTGTGTGCGTGTGTGTGTGTGCGTGTGTGTGCCTTCATTAGGCTGCCCTGGGGCCTGAGGTGAGCCTGACGGAGGCCTGCCATTGATCCTGTTAGGCAGAGAGTGTTCTCAACACATTCAGGTCACAGCCGTGCTCATGCTTTGAAGCAGCTCCCCTTCACTTCACTTCACTTCACTACACACACACACACACACACACACACACACACACACACACACTTTCTCTCCTCTCTCTATCTCTCTGTCCTCCTTCAATCTGTACTAGCCTCTTCTACTCTCTCTCTGTCCTCTCTCCATCGCCTGCTCTCTCTCTCTCACTCCTTTCTCATTCCCTCTCTCTCTCTCTCTCTGTCTCTCTGTATTATCTCCTTCCCTCTCTTTCAGCCTTCACTGCTCCCTCCCTCTCTCTCTCCCTCCCTCTGTCTCTCCCTCCCTCCAACTGAGGTTATCTATGTGTGTGTATGAAGTGTGTGTGTTGTGTACAGTCAACAAAGCCCAATGCCGGATATACCCCCCCTCCCCCTACTCTCTCTCTCTCTCTCTCTCCCTCCCTCTCTCTCTCCTCC
>NW_028153152.1:5000-10000 GCF_951799395.1 Argentina silus
GCTGAACGCTAAAGCTTCCAAACAGAACACCAGAAGATGGCCACATCTCAATTTGATGGACAGTCATCAAATACATTAAGCTGTCCTGATATCTGTCACTGGCCCTCCCCTATAGAGGAAAGGGATGGAGGGATGATAGAGGGATGGTGGGATGGAGGAATGGAGGAATGGTGGGATGGTGGGATGGAGGGATGGAGGAATGGTGGAACGGTGGGATGGAGGAATGGTGGAATAGTGGAATGGAGGAATGGTGGGATAGTGGAATGGTGGGATAGTGGAATGGTGGGATATTGGAATGGTGGGATGGTGGGATAGTGGAATGGAGGAATAGTGGAATGGTGGGATGGAGGAATAGTGTCTCTGTGTCTCTGTGTTGTTTGGCTGAGACAGCAGGTGACCAGTGACACGTGTAATAGGCAACTTAATAGGCTTGGTCAGGATCACAGTCTCAGCACTGCTGTACACTGCAGAGAGAGAACCTGGGGGGGAGGGAGGGAGAACCTGGGGAGGGAGAGAGAACCTGGGGAGGGAGGGAGGGAGGGAGAGGCAGAGGTGACTGCTGAGAGAGAGAACCTGGGGGGGAGGGAGAACCTGGGGAGGGAGGGAGGGAGAGAGAGGCAGAGGTGACTGCTGAGAGAGAGAACACTTACTTCTGGAGGAAAGCCCTCAGAGGGAGGGACGGAGGGAGGGAGAGAGAGAGAGAGGGGAGGGAGGGACGGACGGAGGGAGGGGGGGAGGGAGGGGAGGAGCGAGAGACAGGTAGAGGAGGTCAGAGCACTGCTGCAGACTGCAGAGAGAGAACAGAAGCCCTGTGAGAGAGGGAGAGAGAGAGGGAGGGATGGAGAGAGAGAGGGGGATGGATGGAGAGAGGGAGGGATGGAGAGAGAGAGAGGGAGGGATGGAGAGAGAGGGGGATGGATGGATGGAGAAAGAGATGGAGGGAAGGAGAGAGGAGAGGGAGAAGAGGTCATAGCCATGCTGCAGACTGCAGAGAGAGAGAACAGTCTATGAACACACCTTACTAACACTGGAGGGTAACCCCTATGAGAGCCTGTATGAGTGGGGGGGGGAGAGAGAGATGGAGATGGAGAGAGAGAGAGAGAGAGGAGGAATGGAGAGAGAGGGAGAGAGAGAGAGAGAGAGGAGGAATGGAGAGAGAGGGAGAGAGAGAGAGAGGAGGAATGGAGAGAGAGAGAGAGAGGAGGAATGGAGAGAGAGGTAGAGAGAGAGAGAGAGAGGAGGAATGGAGAGAGAGGGAGAGAGAGAGGAGGAATGGAGAGAGAGGGAGAGAGAGAGAGGAGGAATGGAGAGAGAGGGAGAGGAGGAATGGAGAGAGAGGGAGAGAGAGAGAGAGGATGTGAGGGTGATTAAAGGAGTGGGGGAGGAGAGAGAGGTTAGAGAGAGGGAATGAAAGAGAGAGAGAGAGAGGGAGGGAGGGAGGTTAGAGAGAGAGAGGGATGGGGGAGGAGAGAGAGGTTGGGGAGGACCTTGGTGAGACCCTCTGAAACGCGTCAGACTGATGACGTGACATTGACTGTCGCAGTCTCCTGGCAGGTGTACCAGAGAGAAGGGGAGGGGGGAGGGAGGGAGGGGGGGGGGGAGCTGCCAGGGGGAGAAGTGGTTCTTGAAGAGAGCGTCATGGTCCCCGAGCCCTCTGGTAGACTTGACTGTGAACTGTGTGTAGAACAGCACGTCACGGTACACACACACACACACATACACACCCTGGCACACACACCCACACCCTGGCAAACACACACACACTCACACACTCACACACACACACACACATACACATACACACACACACACACACACACACACACACACACACATACACATACACACACACACACCCACACCCTGGCAAGCACACATACACACACACACACCCTGGCACAGTCCTTTGAACTCGTGCCCTCCGGGAGCAGATATAGAGTTCAGTAGAGACAGAAGCAGATGAAGCTCCGCCCCCTCTGCTCTCTGCGGAGTCACACAGGACGATGCCACAGTCTGGTGATGCAGGAGAGGCTGGCCGAGGTAGAAATCAGAGGACAGGCTCATTGTAATGCATGGACCGGAATCGGAGGACGGGCACGTGTTTGATACCATTCCCTATTCCGTTCTAGGCATTACAATGAGCCCGTCCTCCTATTTCTACCTCGGCCAGCCTCCCCTGCTGCGATGTGGATGTATGAGAGTCTGTATGAGTTGTGTGTGGGTGTTTTGGTTGTGTGAGGGTAGGGTTGTATTGTGGAGTGTGAGTCGTGAGTTTTGTCATGTTTTCTTTATTAATCTGACTGACTGATTCATATAATGATGATTTGAAAACACGAAATCCAGCCAATTATCTGACGCTTTTATCCAAAGCGACTTACATTGCAGTGAGTTCGTACATTTCAGTACATATGGTCCCAGCGGGAATCAAACCCACGACCTAAGCGTTGTTAGCACCGTGCTCTACCCACTGAGCCACAGAGGACCTCTACCACTAAATGAATGTCAATGGAAAGACAGTGAACAGTGTTGTGTTGTATCCAGGGTTCTCCGCAGGATTGTTAAACAGCGTGGCGCTGGGTTTCATTATCAAAACCCGATTCGCATTCATTCATTCATGTAAAAAAAATGCGCAAAAAAATCCCGGCTAAAACCCTGAATTCACTGAGGAACATCACAACGCTTTCGTTTTCGCTTTTAACAACGATGTCGTTGGCGGTAAAATATTGTTACCCTGTCGTTAAATATATCGTTTAATTTGCCGTGAAATGTTTACGTTTACACGGTGGCGCCGCCAAGCTCACAGCGTGGCGCAGAAACACGCTGACGTTCTCTGGGGAGAAAGCTGGTATCATATGGTGTCATTTAGTATCACACCATATTGGTTTGTATGGTATCGTCTGTGACCCTTGACCCCTGGTCTCTGCCAATAGGGGACGGGACGCTGAGAGTCTGGGACGTGAAGACAGGGGGGTGCCGACTGGCGATCCCCGCCCACAAGGGAGAGATCCTCAGCTGTGATTGGTGCAAGTATGACCAGGTATGTGATTGGGGCAGATACAAGCGTCATCTCTGTGATTGGTGGGAATACAGGGCCCTCCTTAAGTACTGGAAAGAGGAAGCACTGTGTCTTCTTTTAACTCTGTGCTCCAACAGTTTGGATTTGAAATCAAACGATTACTGGGGTCAAAGTAGAGACTCTCGGTTTTAATTCAGTGTTTTTTTTCTTTCAGATTGGTTCCACCATATATGCCATTTAGCTGACGCTTTTATCCAAAGCGATTTACATTGCAGTGAGTGCGTACATTTCAGTATAGATGGTCCCAGCAGGAATCAAACCCACAACCTAAGCGTTGTTAGTGCCATGCTCTACCCGCTGAGCCACAGAGGAGCACACTCTCCCTGTTTCAGGGCTCCTAACGTAGAGGAGGAGGAGGATAGAACTATAAGAAGACGATGCTTCCTCATTCCAGGACTTAAGGAGGGCCCTGTAATTAACCAGGTGTCCACCATCATCTCTGTGATTGGTGCAGATACCACCATCATCTCTGTGATTGGTGCAGATACCACCATCATCTCTGCGATTGGTGCAGATACCATCATCATCTCTGTGATTGGTGCAGACACCATTGGTGCAGATAAGACCATCATCTCTGCGATTGGTGCAGATAAGACCATCATCTCTGCGATTGGTGCAGATAAGGCCGGGCGTCGCTGTGCTGCAGTCCTCTTGTTAAAGCAGCCCGCAGCCAAACACAGTTAATTTGACGCTTGGCAGCAGGAGTTTATGAGCTGAGCCTAAACACTCTGGCGTAGAAACGCTCGTGGCTCCGTTCTGTTAGCAGCCGATCTGAGGAACCCACATTAATATGTGGGCAAGAACAGCCTATTAGGGAGGAGGTGCCGGAATTGCAGATAGAATCGCGATGCTGTCAGTGTTATTAATGACTTCACCCTTTTATATGTGAAAAGACCTCGAAAAGCTAGATATGAGTCACATCTCACAGTGTCTCCAACTACGGGAACCTCGTTGTCATTTCCCCCTGACCACACAGTTTGGGTTGATGGATGAATGGATGTCTGTGACTGGCGGATAACCGGTGTTACTGCGAAGTGTTTGATTGGATGATTGTGTCAAACTGACTGTCCTGTCCTGTTCTGTCCTGTCGACAGAATGTTCTACAGATGGACTGCCATCTTTGTGTCTAACTCTCTCCTTCTCTGTCCTGTCCTGTTCCGGAATATTCTTGTGACGTGAGCGGCCAACTGTCATCTGTGTTGCTATGCTACTGTTGGTTGTGTCTAACTAACTGTCTCTGTCCCATTCCAGAATATTCTAGTGGACTGTAGCCTGTATTCTTATGAAGGCTGTTTGGTTGGGTCTAACTAACTGTCTCTGTCCCGTTCCAGAATATTCTAGTGGACTGTAGCCTGTGTTGTTATGAAGGCTGTTGGTTGGGTCTAACTCTCTCTGTCCTGTCCTCTTCCAGAATATTCTAGTGTGCTGTAGCCTGTGTTGTTATGAAGGCTTGTTGGTTGGCTTATGAAGGCTGTTGGTTGTGTCTAACTCTCTCTGTCTGTCCTGTCCTCCTCTTCCAGAATGTTCTGGTGACCGGGGCGGTGGACTGTAGCCTGAGCGTGTGGGACCTCCGGAGCGTCCGTCAGCCTCTGAACCGACTGCTGGGCCACTCCTACGCCATACGCAGAGTCAAGGTGATGTCACGGCGAGACACGCTGGGGTCAGGGTCAGGGTCAGGGTAGGGGTTAGGGTTAGCGGTAGGGGTAGGGGTAGGGTCGTCCCAAGGATCCCACTTAGCATCTACCATATCGAACTGGCAGTTCAGGCCACCACCACCCTGAATGTCGCCTCAAGACCAAGATGGCCGCCATGCTAGCATCCCTCTTCACCCCCCCCCCCCCCCCCCCCCCCCCACAGCGTCATCTGAGCTGTCAGAGAGGCTTTTCCCCCTCAGGTGTTAAATGATGTTAACAGACAACGATCT
>NW_028153152.1:15000-20000 GCF_951799395.1 Argentina silus
ACGGGGAAAAGAATCGGCCATTCAATTAGCTTGATTGCCTCGTTCTGGCCTACGGCCTGCTGTCTCTGAGCCGACTGGCTGCTCCTGAGTGCCGGCCTGCTCCTCTGCCAGCCTGCTCCTCTGCCAGGCCCATAAAGCTCAGGTTCACAGTCTGGCCAGCATTGCACTTCCAACCGCTTCTAACATCGCCCCGTTGGGACGGCCTGTTGATGTTGGAAGCAAAGTGACTGACAGTTTTCAGAACCACTCATATCACCGTTCCACTGTGGGACCAGGCTGTCTGAGCCCTGAGCCTCGGAGCCTGAGAGTTTTGTGTGTGAGCCAATCGCATTCCAGATTTATTTTCCCTCTGGATTGCCATTTTCTCAGAAGCGGAACAGACCCTGTGGCTGAGGGAAGAGGCTACACTGCTGTCTGATTGGTTACTGTTGTGTATGCAGGCTGTGTTTTCTGGTTGGCTAGTTTTTGGTCTGTGTCTGCAGGCTGATGTTGTGATTGGTTGATGTGTCTCAGGCTGATGTTGTGATTGGTTGATGTGTCTCAGGCTGATGTTGTGATTGGTTGGTGTGTGTCTGCAGGTTGTGGGATTACGCCAGGCCCCAGCCACTGATGGAGACCCTGGAGCACCACTCTGAGTTCGTCTGTGGTCTGGACTTCAACCTGCACATCCCCAACCAGGTACACACACACACACACACACACACACACGCACACACACACACACACACACACACACACACTCACACATGCACACATGCGCACGCACACGCACACACTCAGACACACACACACATTCTCAGACACCTGCACCTGCACACACACACACACACACACACGCACATGCACACGCACACTCAGACACATCTCTTCCAGAGTCATTGACATCAGCATAGTGGAGGAAGGAACCCTAGAATTGGAAATGTCAGTCTCACTGCTCAGGCTCCACATGAACCCAGCCACCCCCCTTTAACAGTTAATGTGTGATTTATACCCTGTCATCCCCCCCTCCACCCCCCCCTCCCCCACACACACACACACACTACAGGACCATCTAGTATGAGTGGGTCATGGTACTACAGGACCATCTAGTATGAGTGGGTCATGGTACTACAGGACCATCTAGTATGAGTGGGTCATGGTACTACAGGACCATCTAGTATGAGTGGGTCATGGTACTACAGGACCATCTAGTATGAGTGGGTCATGGTACTACAGGACCATCTAGTATGAGTGGGTCATGGTACTACAGGACCATCTAGTATGAGTGGGTCATGGTACTACAGGACCATCTAGTATGAGTGGGTCATGGTACTACAGGACCATCTAGTATGAGTGGGTCATGGTACTAGTATATACTTGATAGGGGAGAAGAGTTTTCCCTCTAAATTCAATTGGCTTTATTGGCATGAACAAAACTAATGTTTACATCACAAACAATCCTAAAATACACAGGTAAAAACAAACAATCCTAAAATACACAGGTAAAAACAAACAATCCTAAAATACACAGGTAAAAACAAACAATCCTAAAATACACAGGTAAAAACAAACAATCCTAAAATACACAGGTAAAAACAAGCAATCAGAAAGTGAAGATAAATAGGAATAAGCCAATAAAGAAAATAACTCAAAACAAACAATAACCAGTTTCTGATCCCTGGCTGTCCTCCTCACATTTGGGGATTTCGCCAGTAAATATTTTTTTTTGTTTTTGTTTTTGTTATAAATTCTTTGTGAATTTCTGAAATGTTTTGGAAGAAATATCTCTTGTATCATAAAATATCTCTCATATATCTCTGTCTCTCCCTCTCTCGTACACACACACACACACGCACACATACACACACACGCTCTCTCATTCTCACTCACACACACACACACACACACACACGCTCTCTCATTCTCACTCACACACACACATACACACACACGCTCTCTCATTCTCACTCACACACACACACACACACACGCTCTCTCATTCTCACTCACACACACACATACACACACACGCTCTCTCATTCTCACTCACACACACACACACACACACACGCTCTCTCATTCTCACTCACACACACACACACACACACACACACACACACACACCTCTAGGGCCTGGGTTCTGTCCTGTCGTTTCCATGGGAGTTTAGAGGGCTGACTCAGCCAATTAGGGTAATGAAGGAGAGACAGCAGATTACAGCTGTCAATGAGATGTCAGTCATTCTGACTCCCTCCCTCCCTCCCTCCCTCCCCCAGCCTCCCCCATCCCCCTCTATCCCCCAGCCTCCTTCCCTCCCCCAGCCTCCCTCCCTCCCCCAGCCTCCCAGCCTCTCCCTTCCTCCCTCCTCCCTCCTCCCTCCCTCCCCCAGCCTCCCTCCCTCCCCCCAGCCCTCCTCCCCGCAGCCCTCCTTCCCTCCCTCAACCCCCTCGTTCCCCTTCTCCTCTTAAAGAACCAGATAGATTGATATATTGTCTAATTCTCCACACCGTTCAGTTGAAAGCAACAGGCATTAATTCAGGGCTTATGATTCATACAGCGTGAGCGGCTTATGGGAAATGGAAAAGTGAAAAGTTTATTCAGGGATAAGCCACAATTTATGCAGCAATTTATGCAGCAATCAAGAGCGGTTTTGGTGAGTGTGATTTGCGCTGTGTTTCTTAGTTAGAGCGGTGCCGCCCCCTGTCATCTCCACCCAGCCAGACTCAGATCAACCAGGGGCTGAGATCCTCTCTCCTGGCAGCACGGGCGCCGCCTACAGCTGCCAATGGAGCCCTGCCCACCCAGCACAGCCAGGCTAAACTACGCTGGCACACACACACACACACACACACACTCACACGCACACGCACACACACACACACACACACACACACACACACACACTCATACACATACACGCACACACACATACACACGCATACACACACGCATACACACACACACACACACGCATACACACACACATACACACGCATACACACACGCATACACACACGCATACACACACACATACACACACGTATACACACACACACACACATACACACGCATACACACACACACACACACACAGAGACCGCGTAGGATGAGGATGGTTGTTGTGCTCGCAGTGTTATTAATTTGTTTTCAGTCAGTCTGCAAGTCCTGAATTTCCCCCTGGGATAAATAAAGTTTCTATCTATCTATCTAAGTTGCCAGGTCTGGTTGGGTGTGTTGCCAGGTTGGGTGAGTTGCCAGGTTGGGTGGGTGGACTATAGGTAGCTCCCTGTGTGCAACGGAAAACAACAAACAACTTTTATTCAGTGTGAAGCTGAAGCAGTGAGATGCTCTGCAGGTGTCTCCCCCCCCCCCTCCAGGGACCCAGCAGCTCACAGAGCCCCCCCCCCCCCCCCCCCCCCCCCCCTCCAGGGACCCAGCAGCTCACAGAGCCCCCCCCCCCCCTCCAGGGACCCAGCAGCTCACAGAGCCATCTACCCACCCCCCCTCCATCCCCTGCACAGCCGACTGCAACACCCCCCCCCCCTCAGTCCCACACCAGTGCGCAGTGCGTGTGTGTGTGTGTGTGTGTGTGTGTGTGTGTGTGTGTGTGTGTGTGTGTGTGTGTGTTCAGAGGGGTCTCCTCTCTCACTCTGCTGCTTCATTCACACGTGTCTGATTGATCACCTCTCCAGGTAGTACTAAGACCATTACACCACGGAGCACACACACACACACACACACACACACACACACACACACACAGTACATACACGTACACACAGTGTACACAAACACAGACACACACCCACACAGTACACACACACAGTACACACACATACACACACAGTGTACACAAACACACACACACATACACACACAGTACACACACATACACACAGTGTACACAAACACACACACACACAGTACACACACATACACACATAGTGTGCACAAACAAACACACAGTGTACACAAACACACCCACACCCACACAGTACACAGTGTACACACACACACACAAACACACACACACACACACATACACACATTGTGTGCACAAACAATCATACATACACACACAGTGTACACAAACAAACATACATACACACACAGTACACACACATACACACACAGTGTACACAAACACACACAGTACACACACATATACACAAACACACACACACACACACACACATACACACATAGTGTACACAAACACACACATACACAGTGTACACAAACACACACACACACACACACACACACACACAGTTCAAGTCTGAAGTTTATATACACTTAGGTTGAAGTCATTAAAACTAATTTTTTAACCACTCCACATATTTCATGTTAACAAACTATAGTTTTGGCAAGTGGGTCAGGACTTCAATCAACCCCAGAACAACAGCAAAGGACCTGAAGATGCTGGAGGAAACAGGTACAGAAGGATCTATATCCACAGTAAAATGAGTCCTACATCGACAACCTGAAAGGCCGCTCAGCAAGGAAGAAGCCACTGCCCAAAACCGCCCTAAAAAAGCCAGACTACGGTTTGTTACTGCACATGAGGACAAAGATCTTACTTTTTGGAGAAATGTCCCCTGGTCTGATGAAACAAAAATTTAACTGTTTGGCCATAATGACCATCGTTATGTCTGGAGGAAAAAGGGGAAGGCTTGCAAGCCGAAGAACACCATCCCAACCGTCACGGGGGTGGCAGCATCATGTTGTGGGGGGGCTTTGCTGCAGGAGGGACTGGTGCACTTTTCAAGACATCAGCCAGGAAGTTAAAGCTTGGTCGCAAATGGATCTTCCAAATGGACAATGACCCCAAGCATACTTCCAAAGCTGTGGCAAAATGGCTTAAGGACAACAAAGTCAAGGTATTGGAGTGGCCATCACAAAGCCCTGACCTCAGTCCTATAGACAATTTGTGGGTAGAACTGAAAAGGCGTACGAACCTGTTACACAAGTTACACAAATACCGTCAGGAGGAATGGCCAAAACGTTTGACCCAAGTTAAACT
>NW_028153152.1:25000-32500 GCF_951799395.1 Argentina silus
ACGGAGAGTCCAGAACCAAATGTACTCTGGGGAAGACTGTTTCTGTGTGAGTAATTTTCATAGTAAAACGGACTGACTGCAGCGGCCTCTGTGTGAAGGTCTTTATGAAGGAGAGTCACCAGAGAGAGCTGACACAGGACTGAAGTATATATCGCCTTTTTTGCAAAGAAAATTCGTGACTTGTGTATTCTATTTTATTGTATAGTTTATTCGTTAATGATTCTTGTTACGTTTGTCTTAATTATGAATTGTTAAGACAGATTGTTTAGCGCACTTCAATGCCAAGCACGTGGGATGCGTTAATAGCATCCTTATCGCCGAAATGGGAAAACGAACGGTTAATATTTGATAAGCAGACCCCGCTTTCCTCTTGGCTGGTTGAAAAAAACGTATTTTGTGATGAAACGTTTCAATTAAACTGTTGAAAATTATATTTTCCATGGCTATTGTATTTTAATCATCCCTAATTCCCTCGCTGTGCTTCGGCGTAGTGGTCAGAGAGGAGTGCATTCTCCCGGATAGATAACCGAAGCCGGTAATGTGCGGGTGAGATAACAGAGAGAGAGAGAGAGAGTGTGTGTGTGTGTGTGTGTGTGTGTGTGTGTGTGTGTGTGTGTGTGTGTGTGTGTGTGTGTGTGTGTGTGTGTCCTCGAGGATTCCCCCCCCCAGAGCTTTACGTTGCTTGGAAAAAAATAATAATTAACCGGTCCGCGAGAGTGCCCGGCAGTATACCGTATACGCAGGAGAACAGAGCGGACTCATAGGCGCGCACAAAGCGTTTCGATTGGTCCAGCCGTGGCACTGCAATATGTAAAGAAAACAAACAAAGAAAGTCCGTTAAAAGTGGTCGGTTGCTACGTATTTTCCTGAGTATGTAAACGCCAGCCGATGTTGCGGCAAATGTCATATTCCGGTAATGTAGGAAACTTGAGCGCTTCAGACCCTCTGCGCCGTAGAGCATAGGAGACTGGTGAGCTGGCTGTACTGTCGCTCTCCCCTCCTCTCTCTCTCGTTCCCTCTTTCTGACTTTCTCTCTCTCTCTTTCTGACTCACTCTCTCTCTCTCTCTCTCTGTCTCTTTGTCTCTCTCTGGGGAAGCCAACAGTATGTGAACCTAGATAAACAAAACTCGAACCTTCTGAACTGAGGAGGTAATTTAATTGATGAGAAACGCATAATCAAACGCGCGCGTCAGCAGCATAAATATATATATTTTTTCTTCGACTGGTTTTGGAACCTGCCTCCATTCGCTTTCACCGGACCTCCGTTTATTGAAACGTCCCGTGCCAACCGATTTCCCCAGACATTAATAACTTGGGCTCGAGGACGAGAACGACTGTATTCCCCGTTCTATTCCACCGGACCGAGCGCGCGGATTCACTGGGCCGTCATATCCCCTGCGTAAAAGAGAGTTTTTAAAGGCGAAACCATGGAACTTTGTAAAGGCCGTTTGCTGGGCATCTCGGTGGCCGTGGCGCACGGGGTTTTCTCCGGCTCCTTGAACATTTTGTTAAAATTTCTCATCACGACTTACAGCTTCAACTACCTCACTCTCATCCAGTTCATGACCAGCAGCGTGGCGGCCATCACACTGGAGACCCTCCGGAGACTGGGTAAAGTGGACATACCTCCGTTCAGCCTGCAGCTCGCCAAAGTCTTCGGGGGTGTGTGTATCCTGTCCACGTTACAGTCGACTCTCACGCTGTGGTCGCTGCGGGGACTGAGTCTACCGATGTACGTGGTGTTTAAACGGTGTCTACCGTTGGTCACTCTCGGGATAGGCGTGTGCGTGCTGAGGAACGGGATACCGTCGGTGGGGGTGATCACCGCGGTGTGCATCACGACCGGAGGAGCTGCTCTGGCAGGTAGACGTTCTCACTGTTTTATGCGTTGTTGTGAAGAAGACATACTTTCAAAGAAATTAGATTCTAATTAGAGTATATTACGCATGTACTGTTTTAGGGTGTATGCACAAGCAAGCAGCATTTCCATCGATCTTATTGAAAATACATGAATGCTCTTTCTGAAAATGTTGATTCAGTTTCTACGTAGGTGTTTTCTATCTTGACACATCCCAGTTGGAATGTATCTGGATGCAACAGCGCGGAGTGTTGCCGCTGCTTCGGTGAAAAGTTCAGCACCAAGTCCTCTCCCCTTGAGCAGTCTAAACTTCTATTCTATTCTATTCTATTCTATTCTATTCTTATTATTCTATTCTATTCTGTTCTATTTTTTATTCTATTTTGTATTTGTGGGGAAATGTAGTTCTACTAGACTTGTAGCGTGTCCCTTGTCTCAATACCATCCAGAAGCACATTTGCTAAGTTCTGGAGGAACTCTTGTTTTAACAGTTTTAACTCCTCTGGCTGTAACTCTTTGATTATGTCCCTTTGGTTTGGTCTTGTTATGTGTTTAATTTCTCCCAGTTTTTTTTATTTGATTTATTTGTTCCCTTTAAAGTGTATTGGTGGATGAAACGTGTTAGAAAGTCTGATTTGATTTGTGTGTGTACCCCTCTTTCTTTCCTCCCTCTCCTTCTCTCTCTCTCTCTCTCCCTGTCTCTCTCTCTCCCTCTCCTTCTCTCTCTCTCTCTCTCTCTCTCTCTCTCTCCTCTCTCCCCCTCTCTCTCTTTCCCTGTCCCTACCCCCCTCCCTCCCCCCTCCCCCCCCCCCCTTCCTTCCCCCTCCCTCCTACCTCCTCCTCTCCCCCTCCCCCCCCCCCCTCCCTCCAGGGGCGGGCGACCTGACCGGTGACCCGTTCGGCTACGTGACGGGCGTCCTGGCGGTGGTCATCCATGCCACCTACCTGGTCATCATCCAGAAGACCAGCAGCGACTGCGAGTATGGTCCTCTCACCGCCCAGTACTGCATCGCCATCATGGCCACGCCCGTCCTCTTCGTCTGCTCATTGGTCAGCCTGGACGGCATCAACATGTGGTCCTACAGCGGCTGGAGCAACCCGTTCATCAGCGGCATCTTCACCGCCTGCATCGCCATCGGCTGCGCCATGAACTTCACCACCCTCCACTGCACCTACATCAACTCGGCCGTCACCACCAGCTTCGTGGGCGTGGTCAAGTCCATCGCCACCATCACGGTGGGCATGGTGGCGTTTAACGACGTGGAGCCCACCAAACTGTTCATTGCGGGCGTGGTGGTCAACACGGTGGGCTCGGTCACCTACTGCGTGGTCAAGTTCTTCGAGACCAAGCGGAAGAGCCACTACCAGGACATGGAGGAGGCCAGCAAGGACCAGAGCATGGCTGGGGAGCCGTACCAGGAGAAGAAGCCCCCTGGTGGAGGCGGAGGGGGGGTTGGAGGGGGGGAGCTGGACACTATGCCTAATGGAGGGGTGGTGGACACCCCCACGGAGCAGGAAGACAACCAGGACCAGGACCGGGACCGGGAGCGCGTCACCTCTGACTACGTTCGTCCTCCTCTGTCTCAGGAGATCATGGACCCCGTGGAGCTCCAGAGAGAGGCCTTCCACGAGCAGAACCAGACCTCAGCCTCCCCAGGGATCGGGGCCTCCGGCCAGGCCGCCACTGACAGTTACCTGGGGGTGTGGAGGTCCGTCAGGAACCTCCAGTTCATGAAGAAAGACACTCTGATAGAGAACATGGAGGTGCAGAGCCCTTGATGGGGAGACTGTCTGGGTAGATGCTAAATGGGACGCCTGGGACAGCCATATTCTTAGATCACCCCCATTGAAGTTGAAATTTAAAACGGTTAAGTTTAGGGTTATGGTTATGGTTATGGTTAGGGTAAGGGTTAGGATTAATCTTAAGTAAGGTTTGGGTTCACCGCGTTAGGGTTTAGGGTTGGGGTTAAGGTTGGGTTAGGGTTTAGGGTTGGGGTTAAGGTTGGGGTTAAGGTTGGGTTAGGGTTTAGGGTTGGGGTTAAGGTTGGGTTTAGGGTTGGGGTTAAGGTTGGGGTTAAGGTTGGGTTAGGGATTAGGGTTGGGGTTAAGGTTGGGTTAGGGATTAGGGTTGGGGTTAAGGTTGGGGTTAAGGTTGGGTTAGGGTTTAGGGTTGGGGTTAAGGTTGGGTTAGGGTTTAGGGTTGGGGTTAAGGTTGGGTTAGGGATTAGGGTTGGGGTTAAGGTTGGGTTAGGGATTAGGGTTGGGGTTAAGGTTAAGGTTGGGTTAGGGATTAGGGTTGGGGTTAAGGTTGGGTTAGGGTTTAGGGTTGGGGTTAAGGTTGGGTTAGGGATTAGGGTTGGGGTTAAGGTTGGGTTAGGGATTAGGGTTGGGGTTAAGGTTGGGTTAGGGTTTAGGGTTGGGGTTAAGGTTGGGTTAGGGATTAGGGTTGGGGTTAAGGTTGGGTTAGGGTTTAGGGTTAGGGTTTAGGGTTGGGGTTAAGGTTGGGTTAGGGATTAGGGTTGGGGTTAAGGTTGGGTTAGGGTTTAGGGTTGGGGTTAAGGTTGGGTTAGGGATTAGGGTTGGGGTTAAGGTTGGGTTAGGGATTAGGGTTGGGGTTAAGGTTGGGTTAGGGTTTAGGGTTGGGGTTAAGGTTAAGGTTGGGTTAGGGTTTAGGGTTGGGGTTAAGGTTGGGTTAGGGATTAGGGTTGGGGTTAAAGTTGGGTTAGGGATTAGGGTTGGGGTTAAGGTTGGGTTAGGGATTAGGGTTGGGGTTAAGGTTGGGTTAGGGATTAGGGTTGGGGTTAAAGTTGGGTTAGGGATTAGGGTTGGGGTTAAAGTTGGGTTAGGGATTAGGGTTAGGGATTAGGGTTGGGTCGTCCCAAGGATCCCACTTAGCATCTCTCTTGTCTCTGCAGGATGCATGTTGTGTCTGTTTTTCAGTTTGTTTGTTTGTTTGTTTGTTTGTTTGTTTGTTTGTTTGTGGGGTTATTTGTTTGTAAGTCTGGTTGGATATGAGCACTGATGAATGTTTTGAGATCAGTAGTCAATGTTTTATTTCTCTCAAACACGCTCTTGAGGAATCAACAGGAGTATTTTTAAGAAGACAGATTGTTTATAAGTAAGGAGTAGTTAATACGCTGACTATTTATAGAAAACATTTAGAGATTCTGTTTAAATGTTTTATATTGATTTATCAGTCATATTGATGAAAATATGAATAATTGATTAATGTTTAATGGTTATGGGTGAATGGGTTAACCAACAGTTTGAATTAGGGGTCGTCCCACTTTGAATGAAGGCTAGCTATTAAGGCTTTATGTAGCCTTCATAAACCCTACACAAGGCCTACATTGATGCTTCACAAATCATGAACCTATTGAATTTTGTTATGAATGATTAATGAAGCATCTGTAGGCTTTATGAAGGGTCATGGACGTAGGTTTGTTGTATGGGAATCACAATCACCTGTTTGTTCCTGTTCTAAGAACTGGAGAGGTTTATCACTGACATGAAGGCAGCAGCAGCCATGATGGAAATGATACACGTCACAGACACACACACACACACACACACACACACACACACACACACACACACACACACATACACGTCACAGACACACACACACACACATACCCGTCATACAGATACACACACACACACACACACACACACACATACAGTGCCCTGCATAAGTAATGGGACAGTGAAGAATTTTCTTCTTCATCTATAATCCAAAAATTTGGATTTGAAATCAAACAATTACTGTGAGATTAAAGTAAAGTTTTGAGCGTTTATTTGATGGTGTTGGTCTTGCTTTCACTTTGGACACAGACTATAGATCCAAAAGAAGGGAAAAATGCTTCACTGTCCCATTACTTACGCAGGGCACTGTACAATATGTGGATTGCATTTAGTGCAATTTTACATTGCTTCAGGTTTTCTTGCAAAATACATAGCCCCCCCCCCCCCCCCCCCCCCCCCCACACCCCGGTGATGGGGTTCAGTATTTTGCAAGAAAACCTGAAGCAATGTAAAATTGCACTAAATGCACTTACAGAAGGACTCACACACCTTCCTGCACCCACATTACCAATAAAACCTACGTCCATGTCAAGGGTTAACAACGGCCTGTTGAATAGAAGATGATGGTGAAAGTCCTCTCTGACGTTGTGTTGGGTAAGATACGGTGACATGTTACAGAATACACAGAATCTAGATTCTATTCATATAGAATATACCAGTTTTGTATTCATTTGCATTATTGGATTTATTTCTCTGCACGTAAAGTAAAATGCCTGTTCAGATTCTGTATGATTCATAAAATTGTTATATTTGGCGTGACCAGCAATCCCAGACTCCTCCATCTGCATGTACAATGCAAAGTCAATTCAAACTATTTTTTTTATAAAAACTAAAAAACTAAAAACCTCCTGCACTGTCAAACCGGCCTCTTCTTTACAAAGTGTCCGTAACCATGACTCCCAGGGGAATTGTTTCTGCTGTGTGGTCCCTCTACTGAGCGATCTCTTTGAATTACCAACAGATAGCAGGGATAAGGTTCACTTAACAAGGACTCAATGAGGCCCTGGTGAGAGACGCACCGGGCCGCTCAGAAACCCAGGAGGTAATTGTGTTTCTGTGGAGATCGTTACCAGCAGAGTTCATCTGTATCACTGATGTCAACATTAGATTGGATAGTAGTAGAGAATGAGGTCGCTTCTCTCTGGGTTCATTATCAGAGCAGAGCTCAGCAGAGAAACCGTACTGACTTCACCGCTGGTGAGGAAACAAATGTGACATTTATAACATCGTCACGGCATTTAAAGTCACTAAGTAAAGTCAGTGAGTGAGTAACTGAAGTAAATGTCCTTCATCAGCAGACGCACAGCTCTGACGCACAGCTCTGTCTACACTAGCCTGTATGGATACACCAGGGGAGGCCGGTGGAGGTAGAAATCGGAGGACGGGCTCATTGTAATGCATGGAATGGATACCACCTACTGGCCCTGACCTTGGGCTCAAAATCATGAACCAAATACTTTAGGTCTGTTACCTTAAAACGATTTATATTCAGTTACTGACTTCATACTGTCTCTCCTATCCCAACTACTGTAAGGTAAAACATTTACACATCCATTTACACATCCATTTACACATCCATTTACACATCCATTTAGGATTGGAAACTATTTGACATGAGAGCCCAAATCTCAAAACATCATGTATTATTAAGGCTGCTGCTTTAAACCTCCTTGTATTCCTGTTGCTTTAGAAATAGACAACAACCAAATGTTTCTACTATCGGGGGCCGAGCTGACCAGTTACTTTAGGCCACTATGAATCCAGAATCCAGTTGATCCAGTTGATCCAGTTACTCTTCTTGAATTCCAGTGCTTTGGAATCAAATCATGTCATTCCACAAATCTCAAATCCTGTTACCGTCTTCTGGCCGTTCCTTCTCTGGGTGGCCATTTGTAAGGAAATGAAGGGCAGTGACAACTTGTGTGTTTAAGGACTCTTTTACTTGGTGTAGTCAGGCAGCAGAGCTGCCGTCCGTCCCCTGGGTCCAGCAGAGCTGCCGTCCGTCCCCTGGGTCCAGCAGAGCTGCCGTCCGTCCCCTGGGTCCAGCAGAGCTGCC
>NW_028153152.1:35000-62968 GCF_951799395.1 Argentina silus
ACATACACGTCACAGACACACACACACACACACACACACACACACACACACACACACACACACACACACACACACACACACAGTAATACCTACCCTGCACTCGCCACCAGTGGAGAACGTGTGCCTGAGCCTCAGCGGAGCGGAGGAGAGGGAGAGATAGCCGTTTCTAAGCTTCTTTATCGACGGCTTGTCCCTCAGTATTACGCTTTAACAGCCTCCCTCCCAGAGCCCAGTGTTAGCCTCTCCCTCCCCTGGAGGCCCTCCTGGCCGTCTGGAACCTCCTGCTGAGGGATGGATTTCCTCTCCGCGGCGGCGGGGAGTGACAGACTACGGCCATCAGTCTGTGATATGATCATTCACCGGCCAATAAAACCATAAAGCCCCACTTCTCTAGTGACAGGGCTTTGGAGAGCTGTTTGATGGATTGTGTGTGGGTGTGTGGGTGTGTGGTGTGTGTGGTGTGTGTGGTGTGTGTGGTGTGTGTGGTGTGTGTGTGTGTGTGTGTGTGTGTGGGTGGGTGGGTGTGTGCGTGCGTGCGTGCGTGTGTGTGTGATGGATCAGTTCAGACGTGTGTATTAGCTATTGGGTCTGACCACCCAGAGTGAGACAGACAGAGATTTAGATGGGGGCCTTTCCTAGTCATCATTACAGGAGTTGTCTCGGACACACACACACACACACACACACACACACACACACACACACACACACACACAGAGGCAGCAGCAGGAGGCAATCATTTGGGATTTATGTCTGCTTTTAACGCAGGGTTCAATATCGTTTCCTCCCCACACTCTCATTTGTGCTACATAAGCAATATGACTTCAAATGCTCCTTCGTCTTTCTGAGTAGAGTGTGTGTGTGTGTGTGTGTGTGTGTGTGTGTGTGTGTGTGTGTGTGTGTGGGGGAACATTCCTATGTGTTTGTGTGTGTGTGTGTGTGTGTGTGTGTGTGTGTGTGTGCACCTGCCTATGTGTGTGTGTGTGTGTGTGTGTGTGTCCACGTGTGTGGTTGTGCGTGTGTGATGACTTTACTTTGATGGTGTTTTGCGTGGGAGGCTCCGATCCCACATATCAGTTCTGTCTCTTTTCTGTGTGTAATTCTACACACCCACACCGGCCCAACAGGAGATGGAAACGCACCGCTTTGCTTAATCGTCTATGAGGTACCTTAGTTGGGTTTCACAGGGGAGGCGTGAATGAAAGAGCGCTTCGCCTCGGTCAGATGGATGCAGACCGAGACACACGTTCTAAACACAACCTGAATGAAAATCCAAGATTGAGTGTGGCGAGAGAGACAGAAAGATACGTCTGCCGGCAGCTATCTCATTTGTGCAGAGACACTTGTAGGAGCGTGAAATGGTCGCTCAGAAGCGCAACGCTTAAACTCATATCTCTGTGTTCAGACGCAGTTCTGATAGGCTGGAGATGTATTGGGATATAGCGACATCTAGTTGTCATATGTGTGTACGCCTGGCTCGTTACCAAGACGGCCTGTTGTCGTGGAAGGAGATAGAGGGATTAGTAAAGGTGTGTAGGTGTGTAGAACTGATTTGTTTTGGATACACGTCTATTTTTGGAAGAACTGCTGGGCGAAGATCAAATAGACTCTTGAATAGACTCGAAACAACTGCTTTTATGTCAGACCATTTGGTAACAGCTTGCTTTAAATACTGTCCAACGGTCACTCTCTACGTCAAACCCCTCTTGTACGAATCCTGTTTGAAGTGAATAATACGTTTGTGAGCGACTGAACGGAATAATGTCTGTGGAATGAACGACATTACATAGTCATTAAATATTATGTTTTTTATGACGCTGTACTAAAACGTAATGGAATAAGTCGTATAATGCTCCATTCTCTTCTTGAGAATATTCATTTCATATTTTTTTTAATGCTCATTCGGTGCTACATCTGATTTACAATAAAGCTCACGACTCACTGAATGTCTCATATATTGGTTGTAAACCACACACACACACACACACACACACACACACACAGAGAGAGACACGCACACACACAGAAAGAGATGGAGAGAGAGAGAGAGAGATGGAGAGAGAGAGAGAGAGAGATGGAGAGAGAGAGAGAGAGAGAAACTAACGTCTCCTCCACACACAGTATATCTCCTATCTGCAACCTCTATAATAAATAAAATCAAGCATTAACTTTATGTACGCAAGTCAATGTTTGCTCCTGTTATCACTCATATTTTATGACCCTGCATTAAATCTGGAGCTGCTGCAGAGGACCAGGCTAATGCACAAGGTGCTTGATCATTCACAAGGTACTAACATGTTACTTTACTAACAACATGTTTTTCTCTAGTCCGGTATTTCCTCAGACATCCAATACTCCAGCCCTGCCCAGAAACATTACCCAGACCGTACTTCCTCGTCCAGAGCTGAAAGGATTCAAAAAAGACCAAACATTCCAACAAAGCGCCGTGGAGTTTTTACTGCATCATCTGGCTTATACTGCAGTACACTGCTGACGCAATACTTACAGGTAGGGGACGGAGTCTAGGGCGTAGGGGCTAGGGTACAGTGTCTAGGAAGTAGGGGCTAGGGACTAGGGGACAGTGTCTAGGGTGTAGGGGCTAGGGGACAGTGTCTAGGAAGTAGGGGCTAGGGGAGAGTGTCTAGGAAGTAGGGGCTAGGGGACAGTGTCTAGGAAGTAGGGGCTAGGGGAGTGTGTCTAGGAAGTAGGGGCTAGGGGAGTGTGTCTAGGAAGTAGGGGCTAGGGGAGTGTGTCTAGGAAGTAGGGGCTAGGGGAGTGTGTCTAGGAAGTAGGGGCTAGGGGAGAGTGTCTAGGAAGTAGGGGCTAAGGGAGAGTGTCTAGGAAGTAGGGGCTAGGGGAGAGTGTCTAGGAAGTAGGGGCTAAGGGAGAGTGTCTAGGAAGTAGGGGCTAGGGGAGTGTGTCTAGGAAGTAGGGGCTAGGGGAGTGTGTCTAGGAAGTAGGGGCTAAGGGAGAGTGTCTAGGAAGTAGGGGCTAAGGGAGAGTGTCTAGGAAGTAGGGGCTAAGGGAGAGTGTCTAGGAAGTAGGGGCTAGGGGAGAGTGTCTAGGAAGTAGGGGCTAGGGGAGTGTGTCTAGGAAGTAGGGGCTAAGGGAGAGTGTCTAGGAAGTAGGGGCTAGGGGAGTGTGTCTAGGAAGTAGGGGCTAAGGGAGAGTGTCTAGGAAGTAGGGGCTAGGGGTTGTTTCTGGACAGGCCCAGAGAGACTGTCTACAAATGGAGCTTGGCCTCATTCTCAATTATTGATCAGAGCATGGCCCATTATCAACCAATAGGATGTGTGTTTCACACACACACACACACACACACACACACACACACACACACACACACACACGCACACACACTAGGAGTGAGGCCCATTGTTAATGATCCGCTGTGTCATATTGGTAATTAAGGACTAACGAGCTGCCAGGCTGTCATCCTTTATCTCTCCTAACAGCTGACTGGCCAGAACACGCGCTGTGTGTGTGTGTGTGTGTGCGTGTGTGTGTATGTGTGTGCATGCGTGGGTGTGTGTGTGTGGGTGTGTATGTGTGCGCATGCGTGGGTGTGTGTTTGTGTGTGCATGCGTGGGTGTGTATGTGTTTATGTGTGTTTGTGTGTGTGTGTGTTTGTGTGTGCGTGTGCATGCGTGGGTGTGTATGTGTATATGTGTGTGTGTGTGTGTGTGTGTGTACTGCAGAGGAGACTCATCTGAAGGGCGTTCACACTGACATGTTCAGAATGTGGGCCAGGAGGGGAGAGAAGCAGAGACTACTCTGCTCTGTGTGAACAGGAATGTCAACAATGCTTTGTTTGGATGAGGTTTGACTACAGGAGGTTAGTCTGGGTGAGGTTTGTTTGGATGAGGTTTGGCTACAGGAGGTTAGTCTGGATGAGGTTAGTCTGGATGAGGTTTGTTTGGATGAGGTTTGGCTACAGGAGGTTAGTCTGGATGAGGTTTGTTTGGATGAGGTTTGGCTACAGGAGGCTGGATGAGGTTCGTCTGGATGAGGTTCGTCTGGATGAGGTTCGTCTGGATGAGGTTCGTCTACAGGAGGCTTCTTTACCTATTTGTTGTTATGAAACTGGTGGGCTGTGTTCACTTCCTGTTTGTGTGGCATCTATAAGACCCACAAACAACAGAGCTCATCGTTCTTTGTGTGTGTATGTGTGCATCTGTGTGGGTGTGTTTGTCTGTTGGGTGTGTGCGTGCGTGCGTGTGTATGTGTGCGTCTGTGTGTGTGTGTGTGTGTGCACGCGTGTATGTATGTGTGTGTGTATGTGTGCACGTGTGTATGTATGTGTGTGTGTATGTGTGCACGTGTGTGTCTGTGTGTGTGTGTGTGTGTGTGTGTGTGCACGCATGTATGTATGTGTGTGTGTATGTATGTGTGTGTGTCTGTGTCTGTGTGTGTGTGTGTGAAAGGGGAACAGGTGTGAAAGAACAGACAAGGTTGACAATAGCAGCAGCAGAATATGTCCCAACGGAGACCAGAAAGAACAGGGAAGTGTTTTCATTTCAGAAATGTTTTACTTTGAATGAGGTGGGAGTGCTTTTCTTTTCCCGTTTCGGTTGTACCAGAGACATTGTGTTGACGTGGTAACCTCTGGGCTGGGGAGGGGGAGGGGGAGGGTCTTAGCTGCGGCAGAAGTACCTTCATTTACATAAGCACTTAACAGGCTGTCCACTTAACTGTTCCTCTCCTGACACACGCACACACACACACACGCGCACGCAGGCTCGCTTGCACACGCACACGCACACGCACACACACACACACACACACACTTCAGAGGGAAGTAGATAAGTATAAAGTGTGTGTTTTAGTGTCTTGTATAAAACTGTCCAACCATAGAAGAACATAAACCTGAGATTCAACATGACTAAGGCTTTCATGGTTGCAGCACTGCATCCTGATTGGTCCTCAGAGGTTAAAGTGACATAGCTGTCAATTTGAACCATGTGACCTCCACATTCCATGAGAGGTCATGAGAGGTCATATGAAGGCCAAGCTATTTGGAATTATAACAACATAGAAAATACATCCACATATTATTACTCACTCAAAAGACTTCTCCTCAGGAACTGTACACTCCAACAAGTACACTCCAACAAGTACACTCCAACAAGCAGACATAAAACCACCCCATGCAACATCAGAAAAAGAAAAAAGAAAATAATTGTTAGTAAATTAGAAATCAGAATTAGAATATTAAATTGTTAGTAACAATTTAGAATAAACAAACAAGACAATAACAGGTGTGTTGAGAGTAAACAAGGTTCCCTCCCTTTCCCTCCCTTTGGTTTTGGCACCTCGGTCTGTTGTCATGTGACCTGTCACCGCCATGGAATGTGGTGCAACTGGACGGCGATCTGGCAACACGTAGGATATTCTAATAAAACTGTCAAATTAAATCACTCACTTTTCACATTCAAGTATCAGACATGACCCAGAGCCATTTACAAACAGCGACATTCAGACAGGTAGGCTGGAAGCAATCACATGCAACCAGTGTCATTAGTAACCCCCCCCCCAACACACACACACACACACACACACACACACACACACACACACACACACACACACACACACACACACACACACACAAACTTAAACACATACAGTACCAGTCAAAAGTTTGGACACACCTTGCCAAGAGTGTGCAAAGCTGTCATCAAAGCAAAAGGTGGCTACTTTGAAGAATCTAACATATAAAACATATTCTGGTTTGTTTAACACTTTTTTGTTTACTACATAATTCCATATGTGTTCCTTCATAGTTTTGATGTCTTCAATATTAATCTACAATGTAGAAAATAATAAAAAATAAAGACCATTGAATGAGAAGGTGTGTCCAACCTTTGACTGGTAACCCCCCCCCCCCCCCCCCCACTTAAACATATATGTTATAGTCAAGTGCAAGAATCAAAACTATAAAAAAGACAATCAAATAGATTTCCTTCAGTTGATTTTGGCAACTACATCTAGGTATATATGGTATATACAGTCAAATACAACAGTCAAACACATAATATTCTTCTTATGAATCTGAATTATTCCTTCATGTAATTGCTTTTCTTCAGTGGCTGATATCTACACCAGACTGTACTGGAGGCTCCGAGAACCTGGAGGCTGTCATTGGTCCATGCTGAATGTTAAACTGCGTGTCATTGGTCCATGCTGAATGTTAAACTGCGTGTCATTGGTCCATGCTGAATGTTAAACTGCGTGTCATTGGTCCATGCTGAATGTTAACGTGCGTGTCATTGGTCCATGCTGATCTGAAGGCTCCAGGTGTTCTGTAGTGTAGTGAGGTCACTCTCCACCTCGCTCTCCTCTGACGACTGTCTCACCAACACACTGGGCAGGATCTCCCCAGGGTCCACCTGCTCTGCCTCCCTCCCTCCCTCCACCCCTCCCTCCACCCCTCTCTCCGCTGCTCCCTCTCTCTCAGACAACAGTGGCATCTGGAGGGCTCCTGTCTCAGGATTCCAGTCCAAATAGGTCCCTCTACATCCCCCCTCCTCCTCCTCCTCCTCCTCCTCCTCCTCCTCCGCCCTCTGGGCCATGTACAGGTTGACCCGGCGTTGTCGCAGGGGCTGTTGTTCCCTCCTAGTATACCCCAGGTGCTCAGCCACGCCCCCCTGCTCCACAGCCAATCCCACAATGTCGTCATTCGATCGGATGTCCTGCCATTGGCTCAGCTCGGAGGGGACAGCCTGCCATTGGCCAGGGTCTGAGGGGGTGTCCTCCCATTGGCCAGGCTGTGAGATCCCTCTGTCTGAGCAGAGGTGGGGGGCGTAGGACTGTAGGGGGTCCCCCTGACCCTGCTCTCTGTAGCCCCCACTCCCTACCCCTACCCCCAGCTCTCTCCCTACCCCTACCCCCAGCTCTCTCTCTACCCCTACCCCCAGCTCTCTCCCTACCCCTACCCCTACCCCCAGCTCTCTCTCTACCCCTACCCCCAGCTCTCTCTCTACCCCTACCCCCAGCTCTCTCCCCAGCCCCAGTCCCAGCAGTGGGATCTGAAACACCCCAGAAACACCCCAGCCTCCCTCCTCTGGTCCCTGGGTACACAGGTTCTGTCTCTGGGGCATGTAGGACTTCCCCTGGCCCACGCCCATGCTCAGCTGTGGTGGATCCTCATTGGCCGACCCCTGACCTCTCACCTCCAACCAGCCGTAGTCCAAAGGCTCTGTCCGGGACTCAACTTCCCATGATCCTCTCTGCTCCTCTGGGGCCACCTGGGGGGCGTAGGAGGGCAGTAGAGACTCCGCCTCCGGCTGGTGATGGAGGCGTCGTTTAGCGAGGAGCTTGGGGGTCGGGGGGGCCATGTTGATCAGGATCACGTTGACAGTCTCTGGGCAGAAGGTCCGAGGCGGGGTCTGGATGTGGGACATATTCTAGGGGGTGTGGTGGTGGTGGGGGGGGGGGGTGAATGAATTTGGCTTACATAAATATTAATGAAATAAAATATACCATTTAGAATGTGTAGATGGATAGATGGATAGATACTCAGATGTACAGTAAAGAGAAAATGTCACTGGTTTGTTTCTCTCATATTCTCACCAGGACGGGCGGCCTCTTCTGCTCAGCAAACAGGAAGCGGTAGACCAGGCAGCCAATCAGGAGCAGGATGATGAGACAGAATGAAGGAACTAAAACTCCCAACATCATCAGCAGCATCTGTCCTACGAGGGGGTCTGGAGGGGGAAGGGGGGGGGGGGAGTTTTAGAAACTTACACACACACACACAGACACACAGACACACAGACACACACACACACACACACACTGCACTGGAAGGCATTCCTGTTAGTACCAGGAAGTCTCTAAGCACCCTGGGAAAACACCTCAACTGTCTGCTTCTTCCAGCAAGTTCCTTCCCTCTGCTCCAATCACAGCTTAGCTGGTTCCCTCTCCTCCAATCACAGCTTAGCTGGTTCCCTCTCCTCCTATTACAGCTGAGCTAAAAGAGAACTGTGTGGAATTCCTCTGTGCCTTCACCAGAAACCTGGTACATACTGATCAGGGAGTTAGTCAATGATCCACCTGAAGAATGTAAACAGATTGCCTGTTCCCAGAACTGCCCAGTATGTGGTTCAGCCTGCTTAAATGACTGTGGTTCACATGATCCATGTTTGGCATGATGATGTTTGATTCTTATCGTAGTTGGCTGAAGCCCATACTGTTCTTATCTGGAGACTCATTCATAGGTTCATAAGATAAGATCAACTGTATTGTTGGATAGTATAGTTGTTTATATATAGTGTATATATAGTTTTGGACGCAAACAGGGTTTCCATTAGAACTAAACTAGCATGGTAGTTGCATTAAGTCATTGTAACAGTGTGTGTGTGTGTGTGTGTGTGTGTGTGTGTATGTGTATATATGTGTGTGTGTGTGTGTGTGTGTGTGTGTGTGTGTGTGTATATATGTGTGTGTGTGTGTGTGTGTGTGTGTGTGTGTGTGTGTGTATGTGTATATATGTGTGTGTGTGTGTGTGTGTGTGTATATATGTGTGTGTGTGTGTGTGTGTGTGTGTGTATATATGTGTGTGTGTGTGTGTGTGTGTGTGTCTCCTTGCATGTAATCTGGTAGGACACTTTCTCAAGCCTCCCACTATCCACACTAGCATACTTCTTGCATGTACAGCCAAGGCTGGTGGAGGTAGAAATCAGAGGACGGTGGAGGTGGAGGCTTTTGGAGGTAGAAATCGGAGGACGGGATCATTGTAATGCGTGGAACGGAATGAGGAATGGTATCAAACCTCATTGAATGGAATGAACAACAATGAATAATTGGATTACAATGAGCCCGTCCTCCGATTTCTACCTCCACCAGCCTCCCCTGTTTCCCTTACCCGTTCCCGTGGTGACACAGTGCCAGGAGGAGGCGTGGCAGTCCAGAGGAAGGGAGGGGAGGCGGGCCTTAGCGGAGAAACAGTACTCGGTGTCGTAGTTCAGCAGATGGTACTCGAACGACCGGTTCTCCAGAGAGAAGATACGCTGAAGGACACACACACACAACATACTGGAGACAGAAATAACTTCCATCTTCTTTTTTTTAAATATGTTCTTAGGGCATTTCTGCTTTATTGGGATAGAGACAGTAGAGATTGACAGGAAGGATGGGAGAGAGAGGAGGGATGACATGCAAGATAGGTCGAGGGTCTGAATCGAACTAGGAACCTTGCGATTACGTGGTAAGCTCATTAGTGTGCCACGCCACTAAGCGCCCCCCATAACTTCCATCTTTAAAATGTGTTCAATTATTGTTTTGTGTCCTTTGGAACTATCGACTCTGTGTCTCCATGACAATAGAGCACCAATTCGCTCACTCAGACAGTAATACTTGTTGTTGTGAGAGGAAAATATAATATATAAGTGAAATATGATAACGGTAATTAACTGCCGTTAACCCTCTTAACCCCCTGTGGCTCTGTACTGTACACCAGGGGAGGCTGGTGGAGGTAGAAATCGGAGGACGTGCTCACTGGAATGCATGGAATGGAATGAGGAACGGTATCAAACACGTGTGAGCCCATCCTCCGATTTCTACCTTTCTACCTTTTCCCCCAGCCTCGCCTGTAGTACAGTACATCCTGGTGTCACCTCATAAAGAGTTGTCTGAAACGGACACCAACCGTTTGGTTCCTCCTGCGGTTGAGCACAGAGAGGTGGTAGGTCATCTGAGGGTAGAACCGGGCCATGGAGAGCTCTTTATTCATGTTCTCCGTCTGCCACCTCATTGGTCCCTTCAGCTTGATGACAGCACTGTTGTCCTGGACAACCACAGTCACTCCTGGAGGGCCAAAGGTTGCTGGAGGAGGGAAATGTAAACATGGTGTTGATCACCTTGATGTCTAACACACCGTCCCTGTCTCTCTGGAGATGTTAGATGGATGGATGGATGGATGGGTGGATGGATGGATGGATGGATGGATGGATGGGCAGATAGACAGACAGACAAGACAGACACACAGACAGACAGACAGACAGACAGGATCTCAACTTGAACTTACTGTCAGCTTTGGGGTCGAACCTGGTGGAGACGGTCCAGCCAGAGGAACCCTGCGTCCCCACAGCCTTGACCCTGGCATAGTAGCCATCGTCCAGATCTCTCGTCTCATTGGACAGATCACACCAGGTCCGGGACATATCCCGACACTGCCTCATCACCCTCCACCGCAAACGTCTCCCTCCGCCCTCCACGCTGTCACCGTAGCTAGGGCACAACAAACATACATTCATTACATTCATGATCTGCCTGTCTGCTGTCTGTCTGCCTGCCTGTCTGCCTGCCTGTCTGCCTGCCTGTCTGCCTGCCTGTCTGCTTGCCTGCCTGTCTGTCTGCTTGTCTGTCTACCTGTCTGTCTGCCTGCCTGCCTGTCTTTCGGCCTGTCTGTCTGTCTGTCTGCCTGCTTTCCTGTCTGTCTGACTGCCTGCCTGCCTGTTTGTCTGTCTGTCTGTCTGCCTTCCTGCCTGTCTGTCTGTCTGTCTTCTTGTCTCTCTGCTTGTCTGTCTGTCTGTCTGTCTGTCTGCCAAATCTTTTTTTAATTTAAATCCATAGCGATTTGATAAACGCTCGCAGCCTATTGAGAGTCACCAAGAGAAGGGTAGATCCCGGTGTTCCATTTCCCCCATGGTAGTAACAGTTCATTAATAACCTCTAGAATATGTTATAGTAGTAACAGTTCATTAATAACCTCTAGAATATGTTATAGTATTTTTTACAGCTGTGAGTGAACCTACAGAGCAGCAGTGGGGCTTCACACGCCTCCTCATTACTGAGCTGAGTCAGATCATCTGCTTCCATCATCTCAGTACTCCAGACCTTTATGACCGCCCCCACACAGGGTGTCCACAGGGTCTCAGTACTCCAGACCTTTATGACCGCCCCCACACAGGGTGTCCACAGGGTCTCAGTACTCCAGACCTTTATGACCGCCCCCACACAGGGTGTCCACAGGGTCTCAGTACTCCAGACCTTTATGACCGCCCCCACACAGGGTGTCCACAGGGTCTCAGTACTCCAGACCTTTATGACCGCCCCCACACAGGGTGTCCACAGGGTCTCAGTACTCCAGACCTTTATGACCGCCCCCACACAGGGTGTCCACAGGGTCTCAGTACTCCAGACCTTTATGACTGCCCCCACACAGGGTATGTCCACAGCGATGGGCTCACATCTCTCTCACCACTACCCAGGTACTGTACCTCAGTGGAGGCCGGTGGACGTAGAAATCGGAGGACGGGTTGGTTGTAATGCATGGAATGGTGTTATACACACACACACACACACACACACACACACACACACACACACACACGTGTGTGTGTCCATTCCTCCCCTCCTTGTGTGTGTCCATACCTCCACTAGCCTCCCCTGGCTCACATTGCATACTCTCTAGTGTGTACTCACATTGCGTACTCTGTAGTGTGTACTTACATTGCATACTGCACAGTGTAGAGGGTGTCTTTGGGAGAGTCCTTCCCAGGGTGCCACTGGACAACATTCCTCAGGTTGACGGAGGTGAAGAGGATCTCTACAGGTTTGGCTAGAGAGGACCTGAGAGAGACCACTGGAGGAGAGGAGGGGGGAGGAGGGAAGGGGGGGGGGAGAGGAGAAGAGAGGAGGAGAGGAGAGGAGAGGAGAGGAGAGGAGAGGAGAGGAGAGGAGAGGAGAGGAGAGGAGAGGAGAGGAGAGGAGAGGAGGGGAGGGGAGAGGGTAGAGCCACACATGATCAACGACCAAGGATCACTCAATGGCATTCCATAACACTACCTGTAACCTGACCTATTCTCTTGCAGATGAAAACCAATTCTGCTGAAAAACAGGATGTCAATTGTGATTGAAGTTCAAAGGTACAGAAGTGTTGAACCTCCACCCAGAGAGAGAAGGTTCTCCCTAACCCTAACCCCAACCCTAACCCCAGCTTAGCAGGCGACCTTTTATTCCGTGCCTGACTGCACGCGACCACAGCCAACCTGTTTCCTGTCTCTTCAGAGGAGCGCGTGTTCTCCTCCCACCAGAGTGGTGTTATAGTCATTAGAATCTTCTTAGTCACTGTCACATCTGTTTGTAAATCTGGATAATAATTAAATTACTGTATAATCCAATAATCAATGCACAATCAATGTAGCCAAGGTCCGAACCTCAGTGTCACCAAAACAATTGGACATAGGTCGTCTGTGGCTCAGTTGGTAGAGCATGGTGCTACAACGCTGAAGTTCGTTTCCCGCTGGGACCATCTATACTGAAATGTACGCACTCACTGCAATGTAAGTCGCTTTGCATAAAAGCGTCAGATAAATGGCATATATATTATATTATTTACAGAGGACTATCATAAATCCATCAGTGAAATATAATATGCACCACTTTCACAATCATGCTTTTCTATGAAGCGGTGCAGAAAGGACCTACCTGTGATCTGTAGAATACAAAGGTAAACGACGACGATGACGTTCCTCGGCAGCATCGTGGTCAGTAACACAGTCCTGACATTTCCATGACAGAAGTTGAGTCTCTTCTCTTTGATCTCACGGAGATCTCGGCCGATTCAAGGTGTAACTAAATGCTTCACGCCAGGGATCCTCCTCCACGACGGCTGTCACGGCGGAGTGAGACCTGTTTCTGGGGCTGATCGCTGAACTTACCGTGTCTCACCTCAACCTGGACACTGGAGCGGGGAGGAGTTACACTGCAGATGTGAACTTCGAAATCTACTGGGGATGTTTGCGTACTTTCATAACAAAGGTCAACTATTTGATGAACTTTAATACATTTAGCTCCCTAGAATTATGTTAGCGATATCATAGGATAGATTGGTATTTTGTATAGCCTGAGATTTGTCCTCAAATGTTCCAAACATTATTTATTTTGCTCAAAATATGAGTAACTCCAAGGAACACTGATCAGGCCCACACGTAGGCTCTATAAACATAGTTGAAAAGACTATGCAATGATTTCATCACATATTTGCCTTGAATATTTGAGGTATGAGGACTTGTTTGACTGGTAGCTGGAGCAGTTTTTCAAATAGTGGTCTAGTGCCCCCACGGGGCCGAAATCAGCATTACTCTCGAGGCTAGCATCTCAACTAACTGTTGATGTGTTGCTCTTAAGGGCATACATGCGGTTGATATTGAGGTTTACAACGTTTCAGCTGCAACCAAGGAGCTACAATGATATCACCATCAATGTTCTGAAACATTTAATAAAGAGATGCGATTCCAATGTTCGGGTACAGTGTGGAACCTTGTACTATTTTTGCTTGTTTCGTATCGGTTTGTTTATACGACTGGACCAACTTCCGGGTCTCAGGAGCCGCCGTTAGCATCGGAGCGGAGCGGAGCGGTCTTTGGTCTTTGATATGCTGGTGGTAAATTCACCATTAAATCGTTGAAACATGTCGATTTCAATGGAAACGCAGCTCCAGAGCATATTCGAGGATGTCGTGGTATGTACCTCTTGTATGAAGTCGTTAACTTTCGCATTTAGTCATATGGTCTTTTGTTTAGCAGGCGGACAGCTAACGTTAGCCTGCCTGCTAGTAAAGCCAACTTCATCTTCCAGCTCGCAAGCATGGTTCTTATGTCAAGTCTTATTTAATATGATATTTAATTTAACATATCAATGTTATAGCCAGCCTCGTTCATTAGTGCCCCAGTGTGATTTGACAGCAGCTGGAGCTAACGGTGGTTACTGTGCTGTCAGAACCACGGCCTCTTCTCTGGACCGACACGGAGGCTTTATCACAGGGTGGTTTTATCACAGGGTTGGTTTATCACAGGGTTGGTTTTATCACAGGGTGGTTTTATCACAGGGTTGGTTTTATCACACGGAGGCTTTATCACAGGGTTGGTTTATCACAGGGTTGGTTTATCACAGGGTTGGTTTTATCACAGGGTTGGTTTTATCACAGGGTGGTTTTATCACAGGGTTGGTTTTATCACAGGGTGGCTTTATCACAGGGTGGCTTTATCACAGGGAGGTTTTATCACAGGGTTGGTTTTATCACAGGGTTGGTTTTATCACACGGAGGCTTTATCACAGGGTGGTTTTATCACACGGAGGCTTTATCACACGGAGGCTTTATCACAGGGTGGTTTTATCACAGGGAGGTTTTATCACACGGAGGCTTTATCACAGGGAGGTTTTATCACAGGGTTGGTTTTATCACAGGGTTGGTTTTATCACAGGGTGGTTTTATCACAGGGTGGCTTTATCACAGGGTTGGTTTTATCACAGGGTGGCTTTATCACAGGGTTGGTTTTATCACAGGGTTGGTTTTATCACAGGGTGGCTTTATCACAGGGTGGTTTTATCACAGGGTGGTTTTATCACAGGGTGGTTTTATCGGATATTGTCAACATATTCACCGGCGCATTTTATTTTTCAGAAAACAGAAGTCATCGAGGAGGCCTTTGCGGGGTGAGAACAACAGCGTTCTGCATTCAGTTGCTGAGCCACTTGTTTTGTTGGTGTTAAAGCGGTTTACATTGTAGCCCTGCTGGGAAAGACCAGACTGGGTCAACCGCCATGAGGTGTAACAGTTGACTATAGCTTATGTTGAGGGATGTTGTTGTTGTTGTTGTTGTTGTTGTCGTCGCTGCTGTGTCTCTATGTCTAATGCCCATGTCTCCCCAGCATGTTTATGGACACTCCTGAAGATGAGAGAACAAAACTCATCAGCTGTCTGGGTGCCTTCCGTCAGTACTGGGGTACCCTCCCTCAGGTGAGCCCCCCCCCCCTCCTCCAGTAGTTAGGGTTGGGTTGGTGACTCCTAGTTAACCAGTAGTTGTCTCCTAGTTAACCAGTAGTTGACACCTAGTTAAACAGTAGTTGACACCTAGTTAACCAGTAGTTGTCTCCTAGTTAACCAGTAGTTGACACCTAGTTAAACAGTAGTTGACACCTAGTTAACCAGTAGTTGTCTCCTAGTTAACCAGTAGTTGACAGCAGTGTTGTTGTCCCTCAGGACTCCCATGAGCAGTGTGTCCAGTGGGTCGTCAGGTTCATCCACGGGCAGCACAGCCCCAAGCGCATCTCCTTCCTCTACGACTGTCTGGCCATGGCTGTGGAGACCAGCCTGCTGCCGCCCAGGTAGGACACACTCCTCAGGGAGAACCTGCTGCTGCTGCTGTTGTGGTGTTGTTTTGGTTGCTGTGGTTGTTGTTGGTGGTGGTGGTTGTGGTTATGGTGTTGTGCCGCCCAGGTAGGAACATGGTCCTCATGGAGAACCTGCTGTTGTTGTTGTTGTTGTTGTGGTGTTGGTGTATTGTGGTGTGTTGGGTTGTCTTGTGATGTGGTGTTGTGTTGTTCTTATGACCAGGGCATTGAAGGTAATGTATAATCCTGATCACTGTTCCCAGGATGTGAAGGGATTGTTGTTGTTGTTCCCAGGATGGTGTGCCAGGCCCTGATCAGCTCAGACAGTCTGGAGTGGGAGAGGACTCAGCTGTGGGCCCAGACCTTCAGACTCATACGCAAGATCGTCGGAGGAGTGGACTACAAGGTCAGACACACACCGAGAGGGAGGGAGGGAGGGAGAGAGAGTGTCTGTCTGTGTGGGTGGGGGAGGTGGATTATAAGATCAGACACAAACCTAGAGAGAGAGAGAGAGTCTCTGTGGGTGGGGGGAGGTGGACTATAAGATCAGACACAAACCTAGAGAGGGAGAGAGTCTGTGTGGGTGGGGGGGAGGTGGACTATAAGGAGAGAGAGAGAGACAGACAGAGAGAGAGAGTGTGTGTGGGTTAGGGGAGGGGGGGGGGGGTGGGCTATAAGGAGGGAGAGAGACAGACAGACAGAGAGAGTGTGTGTCTGTCTGTGTGGGTGGGGGGGGGGGGTGGGCTATAAGGAGGGAGAGACAGACAGACAGAGAGAGAGTGTGTGTGGGTTAGGGGAGGGGGGGGGGGTGGGCTATAAGGAGGGAGAGAGACAGACAGACAGAGAGAGTGTGTGTCTGTCTGTGTGGGTGGGGGGGGGGGGGTGGGCTATAAGGAGGGAGAGACAGACAGACAGACAGACAGAGAGAGAGTGTGTGTGGGTTAGGGGAGGGGAGGGGGGGTGGGCTATAAGGAGGGAGAGAGAGAGAGCAGTCATCCCCTGCATCGTAGTTAAAAGACGCTTGTACCCAGCTGGAAAACGCAGTAGAGCTGCGGAACGCCACTCTGTGACCACCGATGACGGTGACGGTTTCTCGTCCCCAGCGTGACTGACGTGCTTGTCTGTTGTTGTCTATCCAGGGGGTGAGAGATCTACTGAAGGCCCTGCTGGATAAGATCCACACCATCCCCAACACTGTGAGCTCAGCTGTGGTCCAGCAGCTGCTGGCAGCCAGAGAGGTACGGAACCGCTTTAAACACTCCGTCACATGACCCGGCTCAGGGTGGGGGTGGGGGTGGGGGTGGGGGCGGGGCTGGCGTCCTGAGATGCGGGATGTTTGTACTATCAAATTTAACTCTAACTAAAAAGAGTGTTGTCGTGATGGCGAAAACCAAGGAGGATCAGATGCAACATTTTCCATCGTTCTTCACGGCAGATCTAGAGGTAAACGTGGTAAATGAAGTTGGGTCATATCAACATTTCCTCTGTGTGCAGATGATGTAAAAACAGCTCTTTTTAAAGCCTACTGGGCTCCACTCTGTACAGCCCTCCTGTGGTGCAGTTATCGTGAAGCCAAAATGAAAAAGCTTCAGGTGGCATTTAATGATGCATGCAGAAGTGCAAGTCATACGTTTGTGACTAGTAATGTTCCCACCTTTCATGCTGTGTTGAGGTTATTTCATGTATAAATTTATGTGTCGGCGAATTGATTAAAACATTTTAATCCTAATGTCTTTAACTGAGCCCACACAAAGTGACACACAGTATTCCTCTAGTCTCTGGAAACACTGGAACAAATGTCTGTCTGTGTTTTGGTCACTGTGAGTCACATTTCTGTACTGTTGTCATTGTGTTGTATTTTATAATTTTTCTTTTTTCTTTGCTGATATGGACCTATGTGTCTGAAATAAAGTTAAATAAAATAAATAAATAATATAATTTTGGGGTACCCTCCCGCAGAATCCCCCCCCCAGTATAATATAAATGACCTTATAGTCCACCACCCCCCACTCACACAGACTTTATTTTATTTATTATATTTTATTGATAGATGATAAAGTGTCTTTCTCTCTCTCTATCCCTTTCCCATCTCCCTACTCTCCCTCTCTCCATCCCTCCCTCCCTCCCTCCCTCCCTCCCTCTCTCCCTCCATCCCTCCCTCCCTCCCTCTCTCCATCCCTCCCTCCCTCCCTCTCTCCATCCCTCCCTCCCTCCCTCCCTCCCAGGTGGTAGAGTATATCCTAGACAGGAATGCCTGTCTGCTTCCTGCCTACTTTGCCATCACAGAGATCAGGAAGCTGTACCCTGAGGGGACTCTGTCACACTGGGTATGTTGGAGTCAGACGACCCTACAACCATGTTGTATACTGGATGGATATAGCACCTATCAGGGGAGAGGCTGGTGGAGGTAGAAATTGGAGGACAGGCTCATAGTGATGAATGGAATGATGAATGGGTGAAACACATGTGTTTGATACCATTCCTTATTCAATTCCATTCTTTACAATGAGCCTCTCCTCCGATTTCTACCTCCACCAGCCTCCCCTGGTATGTATATAGTATATATGTATATAGTTATGTATTTGTTTTCATTCGTCATGATGTGAATGTGTGTTGCATTAAGGAGTGACAGGTGAATACACTTTCCAAACAACTAGAATTGGAAGTCCACTATAGCATCAGAATGCATCAGCGTCTCTCTCTCTCCCTCTCTCTTCTCCTCTTCTCCTCCCCCCTGATCCCTCTCTCTCGCTCTCTCTCCTCTCCTCCCTCTCTAGCTCCTGGGTAGCCTCATATCAGACTTTGTGGACAGTTTTCGGCCCACCGCCAGAATCAACTCCATCTGTGGTAAGACCTCCATGGCAGCTGGTCAGCCTGCAGCAGAGATTAAACCACACACACACACACACACACACGGACTCACACACGGACTCACACAGACACACACAGTCACACACACACACACACACACACACACACACACACGGACTCACACAGACACACACTCACACACACACATACACACACACACACACACACACACACACACACACACAGACTTGTAGTGTTTGACTTGTGATATGTTAGCTAATACAACTCAGACCGCGTGGGCTGTTTCTCCAGGTAGAGGTTGTTGTTGTTGTTGTTGATGGTTGTGCTGTGTTTGTGTGTGTCGTGCAGGGAGATGCAGCCTCCTTCCAGTGGTCAACAACTCAGGAGCCATCTGTAACTCCTGGAAGTTAGACCCCACCACGCTCCGCTTCCCTCTCAGGGGCATGCTGCCCTTCGACAAGGTACTGAACCTCACACACACACACACACACACACACACACATACACACACATAGACATACCTAACACACGCACACACACGCACACACACACACACACACACACTCAACGCACACGCACACAGAAACACACCCTCACACTGCATTTTAGATGTTAAGAAAAACATGTATTCCATTTAAACTGTGTGTGTGTGCGTCCGTGTGCGTGTGCGTGTGCGTGTGCGTGTGTGTGTGTGTGTGTGTCCGTGTCCTCCAGGACCTGTTTGAGCCTCAGACAGGCCTCCTGCGCTACGTTCTGGAGCAGCCCTACTCCAGAGACATGGTGTGCAACATGCTGGGCCTCAACAAGCAGGTAACTCCCCCCCCCTCGCCTAGCCCCCCTCCCCCTCACCTAGCCTCTCTCCTCCTCCTCCTCCTCCTCTTCTTGCTCCTCCTCTCCATCATCATCCCCTCTCTCTATCTCTTCCTCCTCTTCCTTCCTCCTCCTCCTCCTCCTCTTTCCGTGGTAACCCAGGTACTAAAGCCAGAATGTCACATGATCCATTTTGTAGTTCATCTGAGTATCAACCCTGCTGAAGGAACTACAAAACTACAACTAAGATGGTTGCCTTGCTTTGTTTCTATAAGGCCTGCCTCCCAAACACTCTGCCACTCAGTGGGCTATACGACGGTCAGCCTTACCTGGCGGCCAGGGTAACCAGAACAGTGTCTCTCCTACCATAGACACTCACAGTGACGTTTCACAGCTCTCTGCTGGCGTACAGAAGTGTGGTTTCCAGTGGGGTACAATCGTCTTTTAACAACAATGCAGGTGATCGACGGTGATGACTGATAACTATTTTGGTAATGACCATCCCGATTTTCGGGATTTTAGCTCCTTCTCCACCGCCTGAGAGATTTGGCCTTTTAATAGTTTCCATTTATAATTTTTCAGACAGGAAATCTAAATGTTTATTTGCCGCCTAGACAATTGTCTAGGGGAAACACTGAACATAGTATTTCAGTTCCTGTCTGCCCATTGGTCCAGGGAACTCTGGGTGGGGGTGTGTGTGGGGGGGGGGGGGTACTCCTGTGGCCTATCAGGGAATGCAGTGTGTTTCTCTGTAGCAGATTTAAGACTTTGGTGACCTGTCAAACGTCAAACTCAAATCACTGGTCGACCAGGTAGGAGTCCGTAGTCAGCGATTGGGCTGACGGTTAGCGCTCAGGGAACACACTGCAGGAGCGATGCGCCCGTCACACGATGATGATGTCACACCTCTCAGGCTGCCCTGTCCTGATTGGCTGGCTGGCTGACTGACAGGGACCTCGGAGCTGGCCTCCTAGTCACTGTTTTGTCTTTTCTTTCTTTCTTTTTTCCTTCCTTTATTTTGTGTGGTGTCCTGTCTTGCCCTCCCTCCCCCCCCTCTCCCCCTGCCCCCCCCTCTCTCTAGACCCTGAACATTGCTCAGGTATGTTCTCATTCAGCCTTGCTGTTGTTCTGTCACTAACCACACAGTATTGTTATTATTATTATTATTATTATTATATAACTGGTCGCTCCGCACAAACACACACACACACACACACACACACACACACACACACAGATTACATGACAGATCCAAGAATAAAAAAATACATTTAGGGCTTGAAATGACTGTAAAACAGTAGGCAGATGCCCGTTAGCAGCTGAATACACACGACATGAATGAACGCATGGCTGAATCCCAGATCAGCCACCAGCTCCTCGTAGGCACGCCTGTAGATCTGAGATAGGTCCAAGCTATATGGCCACAGGGTCAGTAGGCACGCCTGTAGATCTGAGATAGGTCCAAGCTATATGGCCACAGGGTCGGTAGGCACGCCTGTAGATCTGAGAGCATAAGGATAGGGCCAAGCTATATGGTCACAGGGTCGGTAGGCACTCCTGTAGATCTGAGAGCATAAGGATAGGGCCAAGCTATATGGTCACAGGGTCGGTAGGCACTCCTGTAGATCTGAGAGCATAAGGATAGGGCTAAGCTATATGGCCACAGGGCTGTCCCAAGGATCCCACTTAGCATCTACCCCCTCTGTATGCACCTACCAGTGATATGGAGGAGCACCATGGCGGTGGGATCGACCTGGACGAAACATCTCTGTTTTCATTCACCATGTCCTTCCCTCTTGAAGCTGTGATGGTGGTGGTGTGAAACTGTTGGCTGATGTCGAGCCTAGTCTAGCTATTTTCTTGGATTAGATTCTCAATTTAAAAATGGCTGATTGAATTGACCATAATTGTAGTCCTAAAGAAGAGACCATAATTGTAGTCCTAAAGAAGTGACCATAATTGTAGTCCTAAAGAAGTTACCATCATTGTAGTCCTAAAGAAGTGACCGTCATTGTAGTCCCAATTCACAGGGGTTAAGATATTCCTGTTAGATAATGTCATTGGATACACGATTAGTGCCTTTTAAAATAGTATTTATTTACATTTTAATGCACCCAAACACTCCAGTGTCCTTGCCACATTTGAGACCGATATCAACATTTCTTTCTGTCATTTGGCCGTACATTCACACTCCTAAAACCACGCAGCGACAAGAACCAACCAGGAGAATTGGCCGTGTGACTTTGAGATGTAAAGACCTGAGTCATGACCACGTGTTCATTTCAAGCCCTGATCTGCTGCATGCCTGGATGTACTGTAGTCTGTTTCCTGTTTCCTGTTTCCTGTGTGGTCATGACCTGTGCTGCTGCCCTCGTACGGTTGACCTTTGACCCGCCACAATTGTTTTGATGTTGTTGTTGTTTGTTTGTTTGTTTTTGATGTCGACACTCTGGATATGTCTGTACCAGTGTGCTGTTCAGTGGCGTGGCGCAATGCATTCTGGGAGTGTTTCTGGAGCTGGCCATGAGGTTCATTGAGCCAATCAGAGCATGATGATGAGAGAACCCTTTTTACAGGCTACAACATGATTGGTTTAGGTCAGCCTCAGTCAGACGATGCCCATCTCCACAGTGACGTGGGGAGGCTGGCGGAGGTAGAAATCGGAGGACGGGCTCGGTGTAATGCATGGAGTGGAATGAGGAATGGTATCAAACACACGTGATACTTTGATAGCATTCCTCATTCTATTCCATGCATTATCCCGAGCCCGTCCTCTGATTTCTACCTCCACCAGCCTCCCCTGTCGCTCTGCTGCTCCCTCTCTCTTCTCATGGCCAGTGATGCTGAGAGGAATGGCAGGAATGTGTTTGTGTTTACTTAGTTCCTGCATGATGTCACTTCCTGGGGGGAGGGGGGGGGCAGTGCAGGGAGATGGGGGGGGCGGTGGGGGGGCAGGGCAGGGCAGGGCGATGGGGGGGGCGGTGGGGGTTGGCTGCACTGTATCACAGAGATGGAAGGAAAACATTGAATTAGAAAAAAATTTAATAGGTAAAAAAGGTATGTAATGTTTCCGACGACCACCAGATGGCAGTGTTTGCTCTCTATACAGACCGACTGAACAACACCAAGAGAGATGGATGGAGAGAGAGAGAGAGAGCATCTGTGACTGCCGCCTGTTGAGCAGATCTTGGCTGAATGCTAACTATTAGACGCCAACGCTAAGCCAGTCAGGTGGACTGTAAACGTAGCATATGTGCTGCTAACGTAGCATTCTGAAGACAGACCAACTCTGTGATACAGTTCAGCTTCTCTGGGATCAGGGCTTCTCTTGGATCAGGGCCTTTCTGGGATCAGGGCCTTTCTGGGATCAGGGCCTCTCTGGGATCAGGGCCTCTCTGGGATCAGGGCTTCTCTGGGATCAGGGCCTCTCTGGGATCAGGGCCTCTCTGGGATCAGGGCCTCTCTGGGATCAGGGCTTCTCTGGGATCAGGGCCTCTCTGGGATCAGGGCCTCTCTGGGATCAGGGCCTCTCTGGGATCAGGGCTTCTCTGGGATCAGGGCCTCTCTGGGATCAGGGCCTCTCTGGGATCAGGGTTTTCTACGGCAGTGCTGCTGTCTTCACATCATGTCACACACACTCTCTCTCTCCGTGTCTGTGTCTGTGTGTGCACAAGAGTGTCTGTCTGTGTGTGTGTGTGTGTGTGTGTGTGTGTGTGTGTGTGTGTGTGCGCGCATGTACGTGTATGCACAAATGTGTGTGCGTGTCCTCCCTCCCTCTGCTGGTGTGTGTAGCCACTGTTCTAACCTCTCCTTGCTGTGAGACTCTACCCTTCGATGGCCCAGTGACTTGTGTTGTTGTTCAGTCAGAGTCAGAGAGAGAGTCAGAGTCAGAGAGAGAGAGAGAGTCAGAGAGAGTGTGAGAGACTATTAGAGGTCCCCTTATCAAGGAGGCCAGTAACACCTTATTAAAGACACGAGGGGCGTCTGTATATGTGAATATTTAGGGGTGTTGATGTGTGAGTGATGAAGACATGAAGTCACTAGAGTCAGACCTGGGTGGCTGGGATATATTTGTTGTCCTTCATTCCTTGAGGTGCGCTTGTTTTATCTTTGCCAGCACAATGGGAGGGAAAAGCGCGGTGCTGAATGTGCCACGCAGCCTCCCTAACCAGCCCACTCCGCTAATCCAAGCGCACGCTTTTGGGATTGAACGAAAACAAACACTGATTTGACCCTAATTGGAGTTCAATGGCCTGTGGGAAGGAATGATAACCCTCCCCCTTCCCTCTCTCTCTCTCTCTCTCTCGCTCTCTCTCCCTCCCCATCCCCCCTTTTTCTCCCCCCCTCTCTCCCTCCCCTCCCCCTCCGTCTACCCCCTTTCACTCCCTCTCCTCCCCCTCCCCTCCCTCCCTCTCCCCCCAGCACAAGCAGCGGTGCCCGGTTCTGGAGGACCAGCTGGTGGACCTGGTGGTGTACGCCATGGAGCGCTCCGAGACCGAGGAGCAGTTTGACGATGGCGGCACCAGTCAGTTGCTGTGGCAACACCTCTCCAGCCAGCTCATCTTCTTCGTTCTTTTCCAGTTCGCCAGCTTCCCTCACATGGTGCTGTCTCTGCATCAGAAGGTATGTTTATACACACACACACACACTATACACACACACACACACACACACACACACTATACACACACACACACACACACTATACACACACACACTATACACACACACACACACACACACACACACAGTGTATGCTGACTACACTTGAAGGTATACTGTATTTACACACACCCACACACACACAAACAAACACAGCAGTTAGAATGGAATAGAACAGTGTGTGTGTGTGTCCTCCCCAGCTCGCGGGACGGGGCCTGATCAAAGGCAGAGACCACCTGATGTGGGTCCTGCTCCAGTTCATCTCCGGGAGCATCCAGAAAAACGCCCTGGCCGACTTCCTGCCCGTCATGAAGCTGTTCGACCTGCTGTACCCCGAGAAAGAGGTAGTGACACAGTCTGTACCCCCATAACAACCCTTGGAACAGTCTGTACCCCCATAACAACCCTTGGAACAGTCTGTACCCCCATAACAACCCCCATAACAACCCCTGGAACAGTCTGTACCCCCATAACAACCCTTGGAACAGTCTGTACCCCCATAACAACCCTTGGAACAGTCTGTACCCCCATAACAACCCCCATAACAACCCCTGGAACAGTCTGTACCCCCATAATAACCCCTGGAACAGTCTGTACCCCCATAACAACCCCCATAACAACCTATACCCCCAATAACAACCACCATAACAACCTGTACCCCCATAACAACCTGTACCCCCCAACCTGTACAGCTGTGAGTGTTATTACAGCTGTGAGAGTGTTATTACAGCTGTGAGAGTCGACCCTCAGCGTTGCAGAATGGACCCTCCTCCTGAGTGTCTGTCTGTCTGCAGACCCTCAGCGCTGCAGAATGGACCCTCCTCCTGAGTGTCTGTCTGTCTGCAGACCCTCAGCGCTGCAGAATGGACCCTCCTCCTGAGTGTCTGTCTGTCTGCAGACCCTCAGCGCTGCAGAATGGACCCTCCTCCTGAGTGTCTGTCTGTCTGCAGACCCTCAGCGCTGCAGAATGGACCCTCCTCCTGAGTGTCTGTCTGTCTGCAGCTCCCTGGGGAGCCCAGATTGAGACATCTGCAGCCTGACTCTCCCTGCAGCAGGAGCCAGCTGCAGATACAAACCCCCAATTAACTCCCAGTCAAATCCGCCATTAGCATGCTAATAGGGTATCTGGGAGCTAGCATCCGTTATCTGGCTTTTGAGCAACAATAATGAGCTCAATATCTTTAATCAATTCTTATTTTTTTCTTTTTTGCATTTTCTTGTCCCCCTCATGCCTAAACCATTTCGCTCGGGTTCGGATAGTTGTCCTTAGTAATCTCTTTCAGCGTTCCCCCCAGAGAACGTCAAAGTGTTTCTGCGCCACGCTGCGATGTGAACGTTTCCCGGCGAATCAAACGATAGATTTCGTCACGATAGCGGAACCAACGACATCGTCGCTAAAAACAAAAGCGAGAGTGAAAACGTTACGATGTTCCTCAGTGAATTCAGCGGTTTTTAGCTGTGTTTTGTTTTGCGCATTTTGACACGAATAAACGCAAGTCGGGTTTTGATGACACAATCCACCGCCAGCTGTTCAAGCATCCCGAGAACCCTGTATTTGATTGATTGATTGATTGATTGATTGATGTGAATTATGACATGTTGATGTTATCTTGTGGTCTGTACAGTGCATCCCGGTGCCTGACATCAACAAGCCCCAGTCCACCCACGCCTTCGCCATGACCTGCATCTGGATCCACCTCAACCGCAAAGCCCAGAACGACAACTCCAAACTCCAGATCCCCATCCCCCACTCCCTCAAACAGCACCACGAGTAAGATTCTCACCATCCCTCCATCCCTCCCTCCATCCCTCCATCCCCCACTCCCTCAAACAGCACCACGAGTAAGATTCTCACCATCCCTCCATCCCTCCCTCCATCCCTTCCTCCATCCCCCACTCCCTCAAACAGCACCATGAGTAAGATTCTCACCATCCCTCCATCCCTCCCTCCATCCCTCCATCCCCCACTCCCTCAAACAGCACCACGAGTAAGATTCTCACCATCCCTCCATCCCTCCCTCCATCCCCCACTCCCTCAAACAGCACCACGAGTAAGATTCTCACCATCCCTCCATCCCCCCCCCCCCCCCCACCCCCTTGTTTCAGATGACCTGTGCAAAGAATGCAGGTTAATGTGTGTGTGTCTGTCCGTGTGTGTGTGTGACCATGTGTCCGTCCGTCCGTGTGTGTGTGTGTGTGTGTGTCCGTCCGTGTGTGTGTGTGTGTGTGTGTGTTGTAGGTTCCTCCAGCAGAGCCTGCGTAACAAGTCCCTGGGCATGACGGACTATAAGATCGCCCTGCTGTGCAACGCCTACTCCACCAACTCGGAGTGCTTCACGCTGCCCATGGGCGTGCTGGTGGAGACCATCTACGGCAACGGAAGCATGCGGATCACCCTGCCTGGCACCAACTGCATGGCCTCGGGCTCCGTCACCCCCCTGCCCATGAACCTGCTGGACTCCCTGACCGTCCATGCCAAGATGAGGTGGGGGATGAGCTGTCTGTCTGTCTGTCTGTCTGTCTGTCTGTCTCTCTGTCTGTCTGTTTGACTGTCTGTCTGTCTGTTTGTCTCTGTCTGTCTCCCTTCTGTCTGTCTGCCTCTCTGTCTGTCTGTCTGTCTGTCTCTCTCTCTCTTTATGTCTGTCTCTCTCTCTCTCTCTTTCTGTCTGTCTCTCTCTCTCTCCCCTCCCCCCCCAGGGGAGCAGCACCTCTCCACCCAGAAGGCTGGCAGACAGACAGAGACAGAGAGAGATGAGGATGCATCTTATTGATGTTGTTAATGAAGTCTCTACCAAAACCCAGGCGGCAGCCGGCCGGCCGGCCAGTGAGAGCTCGTTAGAAGGCCGTGGCGTTGGCCCTGAGCCAGGGTTGTGATGCGTGGGCTAGGCCATCACTCTTAGTCACATCTCTCTCTCTGTGTCTGCCCTAGTTAATACACACTGAGGCTGCCTTAATCACAGGCTAATTCGTGTGTGTGTGTGTATGTGTGTTACATCACAGATAATAGATAAGAGCTGTGAGCCGTAATTTCCCTTAATGTTTATCTCTGTTTTGTTAATGTTTCTCTCACTGTGGAGACACGAGGGGGGGGGGGTGGAGAGAGAGAGAGAGAGAGAGAGAAGTGTAAACATCACCCCTCCATTTCAACCTAAAAGCTTCTTTTTAGTTTTTCTCGTGCTCTCCCCTCCCCTCCTCCTCTCCTCCTCTCCTCCTCTCCTCCCCTCCTCCTCTCCTCCCCTCCTCCTCTCCTCCCCTCCTCCACCCTCCTCTTGATTAAATGGCGTGCCGTCACTCTGTTGGTAAACTCCAGCGTCGTGTGTGTGGGTAGGTGAGCGGTTGTTGTACGACCGCTCATGTCCCTGTCAGAGCTGTCAACACAAGACATTACCTGAAACAGCAACACTTGTATTTGCAGGGTGGTGGTTTACCCAACACGTCCTCTCAGAGTCAATGAGAGCTGCATGAGATGTTTACCGTATGTCACTAACATGGAACATGTCACTGACATATCATTAACATGTATCTCTCTCTCTCTCTCTCTCTCCTTTGCTCTCTCTGCCTCCCTCCCTCCCCCTCTCTCTCTCTCTCTCTCTCTCTCTCTCTCCTTTGCTCTCTCTGCCTCCCTCCCTCTCTCTCTCTCTCTCTCTCTCTCTCTTTCTTTCCCTCCCTCACCCCTCCCTCCCTTCCTCCCTCCCTCCCCTCCCTCCCTCCCTCCCTCCATCCAGTCTGATCCACAGCATAGCCACACGGGTAATCAAGCTGGCCCATGCCAAGTCCAGCATCGCCCTGGCCCCCGCCCTGGTAGAGACCTACAGCAGACTGCTGGTCTACATGGAGATAGAGTCCCTGGGCATCAAGGGCTTCATCAGTGAGTCTGCTTTGCTGTGGGGGGGAGGGGAGGATATAATGGATGATATAATGTCCAAATGTCTCTCCTACCTGCCTGTCTGTCTGTTCTACCTGTGTGTCTGTGTGTCTCCAGGCCAGCTGCTTCCCAACGTGTTTAAGTCCCACGCCTGGGGGATCCTCCACACGCTGCTGGAGATGTTTAGCTACCGGATGCACCACATCCAGCCCAGCCCCACTACCGCGTCCAGCTGCTCAGCCACCTCCACTCCCTGGCCGCCGTGCCCCAGAGACCAACCAGAACCAGCTGCATCTCTGGTTCGTACTGTGGCTACCCAACACGGCCACACGCAGTCAATCTGACCACCACCGCGCGGCCCATTAGGGACCCACACATGCTCGCTAGGACCACACACGGTCTCGATGACCACAACCACACATGGTTCAGCGCTGTCACACTGCCTCACTGTACTCCTGACAGAAAGAAAGAGAGAAAAACAGAAGGTTTCAGACAGGCTATTGAGCAGAAGTTTTTCAACCTCTGAGGAGTGCTGACTCATTTCTGGGTTGTAAGGAACAGATTCTATTGAAGTGTCAAAAACACGTAACACTTTTCATAACCGCTAGTTTTTTCTGTTATGTCAAAGTAACGTGTGTGTGTGTGGGTGCCTGTGCGTGTGCGCCTCTGTCTGCGTGTG
>NW_028153151.1:0-5000 GCF_951799395.1 Argentina silus
GGTCTGAGCTGCTCTGCAGGATGCACGCTGACAAACTCCAGCTCTTCTGTCTGGAGAATAAACAGCCCGTCTGTGTGGTGTGTCAGGCCTCAAAGAAACATAAATCTCATGACTGTGTCCCAGTAGACAAGGCTGCACAGGATCATAAGGTAAACATCAATAAAACAAATCAATAAATGGAGATGACTTCATAACATTATGTGAAAGATAACTAGGACACGTATGTTAGCGAAGTAGCCTTAAAGTGGATTATTACAGTGGAGGCTGGTGGAGGTAGAAATTGGAAGACTGTATCTTTCCTCATTTCATTCCATGCATTCCAATGAGCCCGTCCTCCGATTTCTACCTCCACCAACCTCCCCTGGTGCCGAAATATCATTATTTTCCACAACAGAGCCTCATAGATATCTAAATAGAAAGCTTACATTTACTAGTCTAGTCTAGTCTCATGATGATGTGTTTTACTGAGTAATCCTGATGAGAATTCCTGCTTTGAAAGAACAGTGATACAGTAATCAGACACTGTAAAGTGAGTCCAGAAATGCCCTCAGTAAAGTTTTGTTTGAATCCAGCAGGAACTCCAGACAGCCCTGAAGCCCTTACAGAATGTGTTGTCTTGTTCTGCTCAGCATCGGATGCTGTTGACAGCAGTCTGATAGACTCATGCATTTGTAACAAAAGAATTGTAACAGTACAGCATACATTTCACCCACTCAGCACAGGGGCCCCCCAAGGCTGTGTGCTCAGTCCCCTGCTCTTCACCCTGCTGACTCACGACTGCACATCAACCCACAGCACCAATCACATGGTGAAGTTTGCGGACGACACAACTCTGGTGGGTCTCATCTCCAAGAACGACGAGACCCACTATAGAAAGGAGGTCAACCTTCTGACCACGTGGTGCAGAGACAACAACCTCCTGCTGAATGTCAGCAAAACGAAGGAGATTGTGGTCGACTTCCGGAGAGGGCACACCGAACACCCACCACTGACCATCGATGGTGCTGCTGTGGAGAGAGTGAGCAGCACCAAATTCCTGGGGGTGCACATCAGTGAGGACCTCTCCTGGACCACCAACACCGCATCACTGGCGAAGACAGCCCAGCGGCGCCTCTACTTCCTCCGCAAGCTGAAGCGAGCGAAAGCTCCCACACCGATCCTGACAACATTCTACCGAGGCACCATTGAAAGCATCCTGTCCAGCTGCATCACTGTGTGGGGCGGTAGCTGCACCGAACACAGTAGGAAAGCACTGCAACGCATTGTGAACACAGCTGCTAAGATCATTGGTGCCCCACTCCCTTCCCTGCAAGAGACTTACTCCACCCGCCTCACCCGAAAAGCTACCTCAATTGTGAGCGACGCAAGCCACCCCGCACACAGTCTGTTCAGCCTCCTGCCTTCTGGAAGAAGGTATAGGAGCCTCCGTGCCCACACCACCAGACTCACGAAAAGCTTCATACCCCAAGCTGTCAGGAAGCTAAATTCTCTCCCCTCACTTCCCCCAGCCACATCCTCCTAGCTGTCAGGAAGCTGAAACCACCCCCCCCCTCCCAACCCTTCAGCCCCCCCCCCCCCCCCCCCCCCCAAAACACACGGACTCTGGACAATCCACTATTCTATTGCTACAATGCACTATTGCACTATTATTTTTTTATACAAAATACACAGTATTTGGCTGCTATTTTACTGACTTTACTGTCTTTACTGACTGCTCTTTTTGCACTGTTTAAATTATTTTTATTGAATGTTTTACTCTTAGTATGTGTTATCTGTTGTGCCTGGGCACTTTATCTGTCTCACCGTGGGAGAGTGAGAAACGTCCTCTCGATTCCTTTGTATGTCTTGACATGTGAAGAATTGACAATAAAGCCACTTTGACTTTGACTTTGACTTTTAAAGTTTAAATTGTCTTAAAAGTACTATTTACTACAGTATGTGGTATGGTTTTAACCGCTATGGTGATATCATAAGATCTATTCTTCTCTCTCTCTCCAGAGCCGGGCCCAGCACTGAGAAGCAGATTAAGGAGGAGTTTGAGAAGCTTCACCAGTTTCTACGAGAGGAAGAGGAAGCCAGGATCGCTGCACTGAAGGAGGAAGAGGAGCAGAAGAGTCAGATAATAAATGAGAAGATTGAGGGGTTAGGGTTAGGGTTAGGGTTAGGGTTAGGGTTAGGGTTAGGGTTAGGGCGGACAGATATCACCACTGTCAGACACAACCAGAGGCATAGAGGAGGAGCTGGAAGCTCAAGCTGTCTCATTCCTGCAGGTAAGGACGGCTTCTTCTCAGATGGAAATTGTAGATTAATTCGAAAGCTCACTGATAACATGACTAGCATTGATGACTATTCTCCTCTGTTCCCCTCCAGAACTTCAACACCTGGTCAACCACCTGGTCAACCACCTGGTCAACCACCTGGTCAAACACCTGGTCAAACACCTGGTCAAACACCTGGTCAAACACCTGGTCAAACACCTGGTCAAACACCTGGTCAACTGTCACGCCTGAGGTTGCTGTCTGGTGACTCTGGCGCCCTCCTCTGGCGGTACAGGGCCAGTGCCCTCCTAATCTACCAGTATTCGTTTCACCTGTGTGTTCTGTCTAACCCTAACCCAACCACCTGTGTGTTCTGTCTAACCCTAACCCAACCACCTGTGTGTTCTGTCTAACCCTAACCCAACCACCTGTGTGTTCTGTCTAACCCTAACCCAACCACCTGGTCAAACTGACTTTCAGACTCTGGGAGAAAATGCAGGGGATCGTCTAGCATGGTGAATACTGACAAGAATTGGATTAAGAATAAGAATCAAATAAATTATTTAAATATTTTTTTAAGTTATATAGGATATAAGTGTAAGTTAAGTAAGTTATATAAGTGTGTACTGAAAATAGTACAGCATATAATGTGTAGAATACATCGGTCTTTGTTTTGAGGCTCCTGGACCCCAACACTGCTCATCCTTGTGTCTCTGTGTCTGATGATCTGACCAGTGTGAGATGTCTAGACACAAGGGAACAGGTCCCTGACACCCTGAGAGGTTCATGTGGGGGTCTGCGTGTTCTGGGTTCTGAAGGGTTCTGGGAGGGGGAGGTGGGGGACCAACATTGCTGGTTCATAGGTGTGGTTAAACAGTCAGCTGACAAATGGAGGAATGTAGAGCAGTTATCACAAATGGATGGACACTGGGCTATAGTACTGATAAACAGGAAGTATAGAGATGGTACAGGTAAGACCCTCACTCTGAAGAGGAAACCCAAGAGGAGGGTGTAGCTGGACTACGACAAGGAGGAGGTGTCCTTCTACGACAAGGAGGAGGTGTCCTTCTACCACCCTGAAGACATGACACTCATAAAGACACCTTCACTGAGAGGATGTTCCCCTACTTCTGTATTGGACAGGCTGGTGATGTCCACCACCCACATGTACAGATCTGCCAATCAGAGGTGTCTCTGACTGTGAGGAGTGTTTATGGAACATGAGTCAGATGTTCCTAAACTTTCTTGATGGATTGATTTCTATCCATGATTAAGGAAACATTCCGTTTGCAATATATTTGCTTACAAGACTCAACTGCTGATGATAATCCGTATTAAACAGGCAGAATGTGATTCCTGTAAGACTAGTGCTCTGCTTTGGGAAGATCTCCCCATATTGTAGGTGAATTAATCTAAATTGAATAAGAAGCTCTTTTGCTGATCCCAGATCTGCTGTCTGTCAGTTTTTAGTGATGACTGAAATACTCCATCCTACCTTATGGTGGGATGTTGCTATATGTAAACTCAGTTGACCATGAACACAGGCAACCAGGTCAATGTGACGTTAAGGTTATTTTACAGGGGGCGCTTAGTGGCGTAGCACACTAATGTGCTTACCACGTAATCACAAGGTTCCTGGTTCGATTCCGTCCCTCGACATATCCTGCATGTCATCCCTCCTCTCTCTCCCATCCTTGCTGTCAATCTCTACTGTCTCTATCCCAATAAAGCAGAAATGCCCTAAAAAACATATTTAAAAGGTTATTTTACAGATAAGCAGGCTGCCTGTTGTTTTGTGTTTGTGACCTACTGATCTGAGAGACAGAGGATGGGAGGATCACACACACGTACACGCACACGCACACACACACACACACACACACACACACACATTCAACCTCTCTAACCTGATTTCCTGTAAACTCCACCCCTGAATCAACTGTTGACTTTACAGGTGGACTACAGAGACCAGAATGCACTGGGGGTACCTGCGATAGACTGGTGCATCAGGTCTGTGTCCTCAGGGGGGAGGAGCTCAACTGTTGGCTCCTCTGCTCTCTCATTGGTCATCGTCCTGCGGATGCTCTGGTACCTGTGGGGGCAATGACGCAACAGTCAATAAACCTGTTTGCCAGGAGGTCGTGTATGATAGGGTTAGAATAATAAGAATGATAATAATAAAGCCCAGTCCCCCCCCCCCCCCCCAGGACCGGTGTTTATTAGTCCTGGTGATGGGGACAAGGAGGTTGGCATCAGCTGACTGGAGACTGTGGGTAGGAAGGTGTGGAGGAGGTCAGAGATGTAGGAGGGTGCCATGGAGGATAGAGGATAGAGGACAGAGGACAGAGGACAGAGGATGGAGGATAGAGGATAGAGGACGGAGGATAGAGGATAGAGGATAGAGGATAGGAGGGTAGGAGGATAGAGGATAGGAGGACAGAGGATAGAGGATAGGAGGGTAGAGGATAGAGGATAGGAGGGTAGGAGGATAGAGGATAGAGGATAGGAGGGTAGGAGGATAGAGGATAGAGGATAGAGGATAGGAGGACAGAGGATAGAGGATAGAGGACAGGAGGGTAGAGGATAGAGTATAGGAGGATAGGATAGAGGATAAAGGATAGGATAGAGGATAGGAGGATAGAGGATAGGAGATTAGAGGATAGGAGATTGGAGGATAGGAGGATAGAGGATAGGAGGATAGAGAGATAGAGGACAGAGGATAGAGGAAAGGAGATAGAGGAT
>NW_028153151.1:10000-17500 GCF_951799395.1 Argentina silus
CCCGCCCCCTGCTGCACCAACCCCCCCCCCGGCCCCCCCCTCCCCCTGCTGCACCCCCCCCGGCCCCCCCCTCCCCCTGCTGCACCCCTCCGCCCCCTGCTGCACCGCCCCCGGCCCCCCCCCCTCCCCCTGCTGCCCCCCCCCCGCCCCCCCCTCCCCCTGCTGCCCCCCCCCCGCCCCCCCCTCACCGTCGTGTCCAGAGGAGGTGATGTCCACTCTGAGCTGCAGCTGGCCGGTCACGTGGTCCGTTGGCAGGCGGCGACACAGAGTGTAGCTCATAGGCTGATCCCTGCGGACGGCAACCAATCAGATGCCATCACAGCATGTGTGTGTGTGTGTGTGTGTGTGTGTGTGTGTGTCTGTGTGTGTGTGTGTGTACTCACTCTGCTGTAGGCCTCTCTAGAAGCCTCTGCACAGGGACGGTCAGCTGACCCAGGAAGCGTTTGATGATTGGACGGCTTTTAGCGAACTTGTCCTTCACCTCAATCTCCAAAACATCAGACATCAGAGCCACAAACGTGTACTTCTAGGAGAGAGAGAGTTGATTACAGTTTGTATGTGTATGTGTGTGTGTGTGTGTGTGTGTGTGTGTGTGTGTGTGTGTACTGTGTGTGTGTGTGTGTGTGTGCGTACTGTGTGTGTGTGTACACTGTGTGTGTGTACTGTGTGTGTGTGTGTGTATGTACTGTGTGTGTATGTGTGTTTATGTGTATGTACTGTGTGTGTGTGTGTGTGTGTGTGTGTGTGTGTGTGTGTGTGTGTGTGTGTACTGTGTGTGTGTGTCCCACCTCCCCGTGCCACTCAGGGTTGGTGGTGTTGGAGATGATGTTGGAGCGTCTCTCCTGGCCGTGGTGGCTGAAGGTGGGGAAGCCGCTCCTCTTGCCGGGATGGATGGACATCTTCAGGTAGGGGTCCGGGTTGAAGAACATGCCCTTCTTCAGGCCCAGGGCCCGCAGGTCTACACACACCACAATACAGGACTGGCTGTGGGTCTGGGATGTGACTGGCTATGGAACTAGATCACTGGACGTCTCATGTATTCTAGAAGGAGCTGTCACTCTTTCTGCATAATGAACATTCTACTTAACTAATAAACAGACTAACTAACTAACTAACTTAACTAACTTAACTAACTAACTAACTCACTATCTAACTAACTAACTAACTTAACTAACTTAACTAACTAACTAACTAACTAACTAAACTAACTAACTAACTAACTAACTTAACTAACTTAACTAACTCACTATCTAACTAACTAACTAACTTAACTAACTATCTAACTAACTAACTATCTATCTAACGAACTAACTAACTACCTAACTAACTAACTAACTAAACTAACTAACTGAACTAACTTAACTAACTAACTAAACTAACTAACTAACTTAACTAACTTAACTAACTTAACTAACTAACTTAACTAACTAACTAACTAACTTAACTAACTTAACTAACTAACTAACTAACTAACTTAACTAACTAACTTAACTAACTAACTTAACTAACTTAACTAACTAACTAACTTAACTAACTAACTTAACTAACTAACTAAACTAACTAACTAACTTAACTAACTTAACTAACTTAACTAACTAACTTAACTAACTAACTTAACTAACTAACTAAACTAACTAACTAACTTAACTAACTTAACTAACTTAACTAACTAACTTAACTAACTAACTAACTAACTTAACTAACTAACTAAACTAACTAACTAACTTAACTAACTTAACTAACTAACTAACTAACTAACTAACTAACTAACTTAACTAACTTAACTAACTAACTAACTAACTAACTAACTAACTAACTTAACTAACTTAACTAACTAACTTAACTAACTAACTTAACTAACTAACTAACTAACTTAACTAACTTAACTAACTAACTAACTAACTAACTTAACTAACTAACTAAACTAACTAACTAACTTAACTAACTTAACTAACTAACTAACTAACTAACTAACTAACTAACTTAACTAACTTAACTAACTAACTTAACTAACTAACTTAACTAACTTAACTAACTAACTTAACTAACTAACTAACTAACTTAACTAACTTAACTAACTAACTAACTAACTAACTAACTTAACTAACTAACTTAACTAACTAACTTAACTAACTTAACTAACTAACTAACTTAACTAACTTAACTAACTTAACTAACTAACTTAACTAACTAACTAACTAACTAACTTAACTAACTTAACTAACTAACTTAACTAACTAACTAACTAACTTAACTAACTAGCTAACTAACTAACTTAACTAACTAACTTAACTAACTAACTAACTAAACTAACTAACTTAACTATCTAACTAACTAACTAACTAACTTACTTAACTATCTAACTAACTAACTAACTTAACTAACTAACTTAACTAACTAACTTAACTAACTAACTAACTAACTAACTTAACTAACTAACTTAACTAACTAACTTAACTATCTAACTAACTAACTAACTAACTAACTAACTAAACTATCTAACTTAACTAACTAACTTAACTAACTAACTTAACTAACTAACTTAACTAACTAACTATGCTAGCCATGTAACAAAGATGATGGAATTTCAGTACACAGCTTACTGCATCAGTGAGCACACACACACACACACACACACACACACACACACACACACACACACACACACACACACACACACCTGAACCTCACCTGATAAAGTAAAGGTGACGAGTTTGCGACAGTGCTCAGTCACTGATTGGCCCTCGGCTTGACCCTCAGTTCCAACCTGACAAGGACACAGCCAATGGGAGAGCAGATGTGAGCTGTGATGTCACTGGACAGGTTTAGGGTTAGGGTCAGCTAATTTCTGACAGGAAACAAGGTTAGAGACATCCAGAGGAGGTGTGTGTGTGTGTGTGTGGGTGTGTGTGTGAGCGTATGTGTGTGTGTGTGTGTGTGAGCGTATGTGTGTGTGTGTGTGTGTGTGTGTCTGTGAGTGTGTGTGCGTGTGTGTGTGTGTGTGTGTGACCGTATGTGTGTGTGTGTGTGTGTGTGTCTGTGAGTGTGTGTGCGTGTGTGTGTGTGTGTTTGTGTGGTGTGTCTGAGCGTGTATGTGTGTGTGAGCGTGTGTTTGTGTCTGTGTGTGTGTCTGTGAGTGTGTGTGTATGTATGTGTGTGTGAGCGTGTGTTCGTGTTTGAGTGTGTGTTTGTGTGTGTGTGTGTCTGTGAGTGTGTGTGTCTGGGAGTGAGTGTGTGTGTGTGTGTGTGTGTGTGTGTGTGTGTGTGTGTGTGGTGTGTGTGCCTGTGTGTGTGTGTGTGTGTTTGTGTGGTGTGTGTGTGTGTGTGTGTGTGTCTGTTTGTGTGGTGTGTGTGCCTGTGTGTGTGTGTGTGTGTGTTTGTGTGGTGTGTGTGTCTGTGAGTGTGTGTGTGTGTGTGTGTTTGTGTGGTGTGTGTGTGTCTGAGCGTGTGTGTGTATGTGTGTGTGAGCGTGTGTGTGTCTGTGAGTGTGTGTGTGTATGTATGTGTGTGTGAGCGTGTGTTCGTGTGTGTTCGTGTGTGAGCGTGTGTGTGTTCGTGTGTGTTGGGGGGGGGATCATGGTAGATCATAGCCTCCCAGGCGATCAGCCAGAGATGAACATCAAATGAATCTGTACCCAGGAAGAGAGGCCAGCTCTCTCTGAGGGGGGGCACGACAGAGAGAGAGGGGGGAGATGGAGAGAGAGAGAGACAGAGAGACAGAGAGGGGGAGAGGGGGAGAGGGGGAGGGGGGGAGAGGGGGAGGGGGGGGTGAGCTCAGACTCAGATCCACGCTGCATCTCTCAACTAACTCAAGATCTTAGCCCCTCAGCCAATCAGCAGCCAGTTTACTCAGTGCTCCAGCCTATGGTAGGACTGCTTATTCAGATATACTGCAGTCATACAGCTGGATACACACACACACCACACAAACACACACAAACACACGTTCACAGACGCACACACCACACAAACACACACAAACACACACACCACACAAACACACACAAACACACGTTCACAGACGCACACACCACACAAACACACACACACACACAAACACACACTCACAGACACACACACACACAGACACACACACCACACACAAACACGTTCACAGACGCACACACCACACAAACACACACACAAACACACACGGCTCACCTGAACTCCAGGGTTCTTGATGGTGATGCAGGGTGTCGAAGCTCTCAGTGCTCCAGTCACTCCGTGGTAGTACTTAAAACACACCTTCGTCTCCGCTGGAGGGGAGAACACACACACACACACACACGCACGCACGCACGCACGCACAAACAACAAAAGGTTTGGTCTCATTCATCTGTTTGCTCTTCAAAATAATTCCAATATAAGTACAACTTATATATATATAAACACACACACACACTCACGCTCCATGAAGTAGGCCCCAGGCTCCAGCCTCCAGACGATGTGTCCCCTCTGAGTACCGTTCACCCCGCGACTCTTACTGTCCCACACGTTGGCCAGGCACCACTCATCTGGAACACACACACACACACACACACACACACAACACATTAACACACTAACTAACACAACACACCTGACAGACACACAGGACCAACCTTAACCCACTGCTACTCCCGCTCTCATGACACATCAACACACCTGACACACACACACCCCCCACCCCCCCCCACACACACACACACACAGGACCAACCTTAACCCACTTCTACCAGCGCCCTCCTCAGGAACCGTGACTAACACCCGTGTGGTGAGTCTCTGTCACTCAGACAGAGACAGTCATGTCCCTCTGTCTCCTCACTGTCACAGGACCTCACCGTCAACGCACGCACGCACGCACGCACGCTCGCACGCACGCACGCACGCACGCACACACAACCCTGGAGGCTAGTAGTTAGATGAATGAATGGGCCAGAGGAGTCATCTTGACTGCTACTATCAGATTCTCCTCGTGGAAGAGGGGGGTTTTGTGTGTGTGTCTATGTGTGTGTATGTGCGTGAGAGTGTGTGTGTGCATCAGTGTGTGAGTGCTCATGTGCGTGTGTGCGTGTATGTGTGTGTGTGTGTGTATGTGTGTGTGTGTGTGTCTGGGGGGGTCAGACAGAGGTGGCGGTAATGGACCAGAGCTGGGTCCAGGAGGGGAGGGTGGGCCGGAGCCAGGCTGAGGAGGAGTGCATGTCTCTGGGGAACAGCTCTCTGGTCTTCCCCTGCCAGGATGGACAGAGCCAGGGAGGTGTACTGCTGCAGACAGAGCCAGTACTTCCTTTACACCGGCTGGGAAAGACAGGGTCATCAAGCCAACCTGCTACTGATGTTCCAGTGTCTGTGTTTGTTGGTTTGACCCCCCGGACCACACTGTGTTGGTTTGACCCCCCGGACCACACTGTGTTGGTGCAAAGGTTGAAATGTTGTGGAATTACTCAACATGCTCTTGATAGGTCATTTATAACCCAATCAAATCGTACACAGTGTGTCACGGCAAACGGTTGTAGATCTGAGTCCATAGAGATGTGTTCAGGTGTGAGTTGTGTTCAGGTGTGAGTTGTGTTCAGGTGTGAGTGGTGTTCAGGTGTGAGTGGTGTTCAGGTGTGCTGCAGGGTTCTATTCTAGGCCCACTGTTGTTCATTGTGTATCATCAACATTAGATGTATTGATGCAGCGGATGTTCATTTTGATGCAGATGATCCTCTTCTTTATTCAAATGGAAGCAGCTTGGCTTCAGCTTCTGAAAAAGCTCAGAGTTTTTAACAGCATCCATCAGTTCTGAATTCGGTTAAAACAAAATGCACGGTATTTTGTTAATCATGTCATTGCTACATTGGACAGACATACCATAGAGCAGGTTTGAGTGATGTTGTCTGTATGCAGGCCTCAACCACCACCCTGACAGCTCTTGATTCAGTCAGTCATGCGGCCCTCAGGTTCATCACCAACCACAAACGTCTGACACATCATTGTTTTTTAACGGTCCCAAAAATAAGAACAGGTCATGGTAGAACTAGTTTTAGCTAGGGTTAGGGTTAGATAAGAACAGGTCATGGTAGAACTAGTTTTAGCTAGGGTTAGGGTTAGGGTTAGATAAGAACAGGTCATGGTAGAACTAGTTTTAGCTAGGGTTAGGGTTAGGGTTAGATAAGAACAGGTCATGGTAGAACTAGTTTTACCTAGGGTTAGGGTTAGATAAGAACAGGTCATGGTAGAACTAGTTTTAGCTAGGGTTAGGGTTAGATAAGAACAGGTCATGGTAGAACTAGTTTTAGCTAGGGTTAGGGTTAGGGTTAGATAAGAACAGGTCATGGTAGAACTAGTTTTAGCTAGGGTTAGGGTTAGGGTTAGATAAGAACAGGTCATGGTAGAACTAGTTTTAGCTAGGGTTAGGGTTAGGGTTAGATAAGAACAGGTCATGGTAGAACTAGTTTTAGCTAGGGTTAGGGTTAGATAAGAACAGGTCATGGTAGAACTAGTTTTAGCTAGGGTTAGGGTTAGATAAGAACAGGTCATGGTAGAACTAGTTTTAGCTAGGGTTAGGGTTAGGGTTAGATAAGAACAGGTCATGGTAGAACTAGTTTTAGCTAGGGTTAGGGTTAGATAAGAACAGGTCATGGTAGAACTAGTTTTAGCTAGGGTTAGGGTTAGGGTTAGATAAGAACAGGTCATGGTAGAACTAGTTTTAGCTAGGGTTAGGGTTAGATAAGAACAGGTCATGGTAGAACTAGTTTTAGCTAGGGTTAGGGTTAGGGTTAGATAAGAACAGGTCATGGTAGAACTAGTTTTAGCTAGGGTTAGGGTTAGGGTTAGATAAGAACAGGTCATGGTAGAACTAGTTTTAGCTCAGCTCCGTGGTTCTGGAATTCTCTCCAGAACAGTTTAAAACCTGAGGATCGAGTTTAAACACTGGGTCCACGCAAACATCCCAGAGGTAACATTAGGACAGATGTGTTTAGTGATGACGTTTGTGTTTCTATATGGAACTGTTGTACCGTGAGTGTGTCTGTAGTCTGTTCAATGTTGTGTGTGTGTGTGTGTGTGTGTGTGTGTGTGTAAGTTGTCTTGCTGCTGCCATAGAAACAGGTCTCTCTCGAAAAAGAGATTTTATCTCAATGAGACAAACGTGTAGAAATAAATGTTAAATAAATAAAATACTGCTGCTACACACACACACACACACACGCTCACACAAACACATGCTCACACGCTCACACACTCACACACTCACACACACACACACACGCTCACACACACACAGACACACACAGACACACAGACACAGACACAGACACACACACACACACACACACACACTTCCTGCAGAACTGAACTGCCCCCTCCTCTCCTCTGTTGGTCTGGTCCGGGGGTCTCACCGATGTGGTAAAGTCCGATCCAGTCGGTGGCGTCCACTTCCTCCTTGATGTCCCAGTGGATGACCAGCTTCTGGCCCCGCCCCAGCGTGAACTCATAGGCTGAGGCCGTCAGGGAGGACCGGCTGTCTGACGTCAC
>NW_028153151.1:35000-44908 GCF_951799395.1 Argentina silus
GTTTTTTGAACGCCAATTGAGACAACTTTCTAACGCCAAGAAATGTCTAACAGCGACAGATACTATTAATAAAGCAGGTCTAGAAGTGTCTTACATGGTCAGTTATAGAGTGGCTAAGTCAGGCAAGCCTCACACTATTGTGGAGGACCTCATTGTCCCCGCTGCTATGGACATGGCTGAGAAGATGTTGGGGGAAAAGGCCAAACGGACTTTTCGGAAGATGCCTTCATCAGACAACACTGTGTCACGACACATCAGTGACATGTCAGCAGACGTTTAAATGGTGAACTTTGTTAAAGCAAGGCCCCTGAACTCACGCCTTTTTTCTGCCTTATGCAACATACTCCATACTGAAGTCCTGTGGCTATCAAGTGGGAAAGTTTTGGCACGGTTTTCTGAATTTAAAGACGAGCTTAAAATGTTCTTCATTGACCACCTTTTCATTTGTCGGACAGGTTGCATGACGATGAGTGGCTCACAAGGTTGGCCTATTTGGGGATATTTTTACTCGCCTGAATGAACTGAACAGACTGCAGGGCCTCTCAGCGACGGTATTCAATATGCGGGACAAAATTGAGGCCATGATTAAAAAGCTGGAACTCTGGTCTGATTGTGTCAACAAGAACGACACGCAAGTGTTCCCATCATTGTATGATTTTGTGTGTGCAAACGAACTCAGACTTGCGGACAGTGTCAAATGTGACATAGGGAAACACCTCAGTCAGCTGGCTGCACAATTACGCAGGTACTTCCCCGAAACAGACGACAGAGATAACTGGATTCGTTATCCCTTTTCTTCCAACAACTCTTCCACCTACCTATGTCTGAGCGAGAGAGCCTCATTGAGATCTCCACCAACGGGGCAATGAAAATTGAGTTCAATCAGAAGGCGCTGCCAGATTTCTGGATTGCCTTGCGCGCAGAGCATCCTCAATTGGCAAATCGCGCCATTAAGACTTTGATGCCCTTTGCAACAACTTCCCTATGTGAGACTGGGTTCTCAGCTCTCACCAGCATGAAGACAAAGTACAGGCACAGACTATGTATGGAAAACGATCTAAGACTGAAACTGTCTCCAATACAACCCCACATTGCAGCGTTATGTGAGGCCATTCAAGCACATTCCTCACATTAATCTGTGGTGAGGTGAGGCATTATGTGTTCAAGTTCAAGTTTATTTTGCCCAATGTACAAGTACAACTTGCAGCAAAATGCTCTGCTGCCAACTCCTTTTCTAACAGTGCAATGTGTGTGTATACAGTGGGTAAAGTAATAGTACTATGTACAGTAAAGTGGGTGTGTCTCTGGATATTTAGGATATTTACAGAATTGTCGATACAGGTATACAGGTTGTATTGCATGTGTGGTCATTTTTACAGATTTTACAGTTTTGTAGTCCACTATAGTCCATATAGCCCAGTTCAAATTGGCAGGTACAGTTTATGGCTATAGGCCAGTTTGTTACTGACCAGTTTTGTTGACCTTGTTATGTGTTATGTTGTGTGTGAGTTTAGGTGCTGATCACCTATTTGAAATCCAAATAAAAAGCAGGAATTATTGGTTATTCTCATATATTTATAATTTATGTATATTATGTATATGTGTGTTTACTTTTTGTTTATGCAGCAGAATTACAAACACAACCATTGTAGTGAGCTGTCTGTGGTGCTGGGGGGCTTCAGTAGGATGGAGAGGGTCTCAGGGGGTACATGACTGTTAAAAGTTTGGGAACCACTGGTCTATCTGATATTGGGGTCAGAGGTGAGGGGTCAGGGGTCAGAGAGAACCGACCTTTGGTGTAGCAGATGATGGCCTGTTTGGTGTTGTCTCTCTCCAGGGACATCTCGGCCAGCTTGACCCACTCCTCACAGTCGCTGGGGTTCAGGTGAGCCGCGATCAGGCCGAATTGCAGGGCCTTCTCCATGTCCCCCTGGTCCTCATAGATCATAGCCAGGGTGGAGAACGGCTCGTAGGCCAGGGGGGCTGTGGGGCGGGGGGGGAGAGAGAGAGAGGAGAGAGCAGTGTAGAGAAAAGTTAAGTGTGGCCAGGTTACAGATCTCTACCTATCTCTACCACAGCGGTCCTCCCTCCTGGTCCTGGTGGAGACTCCCAGTACTGCAGCTTTTTGCTCCAGCTCAGCACTGACACACCTGGCTCAGCCAATCAAGGTTTAGAAGATCAGTTGATTGGTTCAATCAGGTGTGATGTCACTAGGCTGGGACGAACACCTGGACCCACTGCAGCTCTCCAGGACTGGGCATCACTGATCCTCACATCATCCCACCCTGAGTGACGATGTCACTTCCTGCCCACCTTGTCTGATGATCTCCATACACATGAGGATGGCGTCCTCCTTCTCTCCTCGGGCGTAGCGGATGTTAGCTTCCCCCATCAGCCCCCGCAGGGCCCTGGGCAGCTTACTGCGGTGGCGCCTCTCCTGACACACACACACACACACACAAAATAAAGAACACAGTTAAAACATCCATCCATGTATATATACACTACAGCTAGCACAGTCCCCATATAGACTAATACTACTGCACTAAAGGTCTCCATTATAACTAGTGAGGTGATCTGAGGAGTTAGGAGAGAGAGACAGGTATGTCAGAGAGCTGTCTCACCCTCATCATCTTCTTGTTCTCTCGGTTCAGCTCCATCTCCAGGGCAAACACATCCCCCGCAGACGGCCCCTCACTCTCACCCCCCTCTTCTTTCACTTCCTCCGCCTTCTTCTTCTTATTCTCCTCCTCATCCTCATCATCCTCCTCCTCTCCATCGTCACCTTCTACATAATCCTCATCATCTTCATCAGCCTCCTCTTCCTCAGACTGTGTGGTGTCTGGCCCCTCCCCCAGCATGGAGGCGAAGGCCTGCTGCACAGACACGCTGACCCCCTCCTCGCCTCCGCCTGGAAACAGGCAACAAAATACAACAACAAATACAACAACAAATACAACTAGTAGAGAAGAACAGCGACTAGACAACTAGCCAGAGAGCTACAAGTGTGTAACACGGCGTCTGACCACGGTAACCATGACCACGGTAAACAGGACCACCTGGGTTTACCTGGGTGACGTTTCTTGCCTCTCCTCGGGCTGCAGTGTGACGGCGGTCCAGGGAGAGAGTTGTCGTCATCTGAACACGCTTTCTGAGGAGAAGAGACGTCAGCTAGCTAGCTTACTGAGGAGAAGAGACGTCAGCTAGCTAGCTTACTGAGGAGAAGAGACGTCAGCTAGCTAGCTTACTGAGGAGAAGAGACGTCAGCTAGCTAGCTTACTGAGGAGAAGAGACGTCAGCTAGCTAGCTTACTGAGGAGAAGAGACGTCAGCTAGCTAGCTTACTGAGGAGAAGAGACGTCAGCTAGCTAGCTTACTGAGCTCAACATCCACTTCATTCACCCAACTGCTTAGCATAGGATTGCGACTTATCTGTACTATATGTCGACATTATATATATCTATATAAATATATATATACATAAACTATAGTAAGACTTGTGTATCCAGAACACGTCTATGTTCTATGCAACTGCTGTTATGGTGATTACAGTTTAACTTAAACCTTAATGTAAATATGTACATCAACCATTCAATACTCTAAGGTCTTTAACTTCTAACCCTGGATACATGTACATCATCTATTCACCCACGGTCAGACTGGCAGACTTTGTGTTCTTGTACTTTGTTCCATTTTTGCACTTCTGTGTTGTGTGTTTATGAAGATTTAGTCATGAAGTCATGAAGTATTATGTGTCACTGATGGCTGCAACACTGTATTTCCCCCAGGGATCAATAAAGTATCTCTCTCTCTATCCATCTATCTGTCTGTCTATCTGTCTGTCTCTCTCTCTATCTGTCTGTCTGTCTGTCTCTCTATCTGTCTGTCTTACCTTCCTCTCCTCTCTCTATCTATCTGTCTGTCTCTCTCTCTATCTATCTATCTATCTGTCTGTCTCTCTCTCTATCTGTCTGTCTGTCTGTCTCTCTCTCTATCTGTCTGTCTGTCTGTCTCTCTCTCTATCTGTCTGTCTGTCTGTCTGTCTTACCTTCCTCTCCTCTCTATCTGTCTGTCTCTCTATCTATCTGTCTGTCTGTCTCTCTCTCTATCTATCTGTCTGTCTCTCTATCTGTCTGTCTTACCTTCCTCTCCTCTCTATCTGTCTGTCTCTCTCTCTATCTGTCTGTCTTACCTTCCTCTCCATCTGTCTGTCTGTCTCTCTCTCTATCTGTCTGTCTGTCTCTCTCTCTATCTGTCTGTCTGTCTCTCTCTCTATCTGTCTGTCTTACCTTCCTCTCCTCTCTCTATCTATCTGTCTCTCTCTCTATCTATCTGTCTCTCTCTCTATCTGTCTGTCTTACCTTCCTCTCCATCTGTCTGTCTGTCTCTCTCTCTATCTGTCTGTCTGTCTCTCTCTCTATCTGTCTGTCTGTCTCTCTCTCTATCTGTCTGTCTTACCTTCCTCTCCTCTCTCTATCTGTCTGTCTGTCTCTCTCTCTATCTATCTGTCTCTCTATCTGTCTGTCTCTCTCTCTATCTATCTGTCTGTCTCTCTATCTGTCTGTCTTACCTTCCTCTCCATCTGTCTGTCTGTCTCTCTCTCTATCTGTCTGTCTTACCTTCCTCTCCTCTCTCTATCTATCTGTCTCTCTCTCTATCTATCTGTCTCTCTCTCTATCTGTCTGTCTTACCTTCCTCTCCATCTGTCTGTCTGTCTCTCTCTCTATCTGTCTGTCTGTCTCTCTCTCTATCTGTCTGTCTGTCTCTCTCTCTATCTGTCTGTCTTACCTTCCTCTCCTCTCTCTATCTGTCTGTCTGTCTCTCTCTCTATCTATCTGTCTCTCTATCTGTCTGTCTCTCTGTCTCTCTATCTGTCTGTCTCTCTCTCTCTCTATCTGTCTTACCTTCCTCTCCTCTCTCAGTCTCTCAAACTCCTCGAAGGAGATTCTTCCCTCCAGATACTCGATCAGCTCGGGACTGAAGCCCGACATGGTTCATCAGTTAACCTGAAACATGACAACTATATTAACCTGAAACATGACAACTATATTAACCTGAAACATGACAACTATATTAACCTGAAACATGACAACTATATTAACCTGAAACATGACAACTATATTAACCTGAAACATGACAACTATATTAACCTGAAACATGACAACTATATTAACCTGAAACATGACAACTATATTAACCTGAAACATGACAACTATATTAACCTGAAACATGACAACTATATTAACCTGAAACATGACAACTATATTAACCTGAAACATGACAACTATATTAACCTGAAACATGACAACTATATTAACCTGAAACATGACAACTATATTAACCTGAAACATGACAACTATATTAACCTGAAACATGACAACTATATTAACCTGAAACATGACAACTATATTAACCTGAAACATGACAACTATATTAACCTGAAACATGACAACTATATTAACCTGAAATATGATGTTTATTCTGCTTGTTTTGACTCCGACGCGGAAACAAGCGCTGAGACGAGCACGAGTGACGTAGACAAAACGCGACGAGAATGTCGTCTTCTTCGACGCTTCCAGAGACGTCACCGCTTCGACATCCAGCCTGTAGCTCTGCAGCGCCACCCGCCTGCTGGGGAAGGAATGAACTGCATTCCAACACCACAAGAGTTCGAGCTCATCTCCAGCCAAATAATAATACTAAAATAAAGAAATATACATTAATTCATCAGCCTACCTAGTAAGGCAATTCATTATGAACTACAGCTGGAATTAATCACTAAATCAAATGTTATACACTGCATTGAAATGGCTTATTATTCATTAACTATTTTATTATTATCATCATTGTTGTTATTATTATTATTATTATTGAACACCTCTCAAGAGACACTTTTATTGATTGTTTTAGTCATTATTGGGAACTGTTTGACAATGACTTGATAGAAGCAGTTCCCTGCGCGGCCTCCAGGAGGCGCTGCTGAGCGCAGGGCGCCGCCGTCTGTCGTCTCGCCGGGATGGAGGATCAGAGGAACGACGCCAACGTCTCCGACCGCGGAGGTGATATTAGGACCTTTTTAGAGGCAATGTGTCGCTGTCTTGCTGAATTGGCATTTTTAAATGTATCACTCTGTAACAAATAGGCTCGAATATGTTCGCCCTGTGTATATTATCTCCACTCCGACGTTGCGGAGAAAGTGTGGCCCTGTTTTCAAGTGCGAAGCTAACAGCTAGCGAAGCTAAGCTCAGCTCTGACTCCTAGAACAGACGCTAGGCTAGGCTAGGCTATGCTAGGCTAGGCTAGGCTAGCTAGGCTGCTACACCGACACAAACAGAGAACCTGTCCTGCATGAAACACGGGATATCTTCGCTTTGGCACCGTGGCTTTCCCATCAGAGCTTTTATAGACTAGTAATGTTGTGCAGATTATGTTTCTCGCATTTGTTTTAAAGAGTTCCATACTGTACATGACTCTTGAACACATTTAATCTCCCTAATTAACACATTTCTCATGAATGCAACGTTGTACGCAACATATTGACATTTAGGCTTAATATTACCATGATGTCTAGTGTTCACTGTAACCAGGATGCTGAGTGAGTGTATTACCACGAAGAACCTAGATAGAAAAGTTAGGGTTAGCACACACACACACACACACCCCACATCGCCCCAGCAACCCCCGTCTCCAAGGTAACTGTAGCTCATCCTTGGTTTCCCAGGCAACAGTTGCTCACCTTGGTAAGTTGTCTCGCTCCAGCAGGCTCGCGGGAGAAGGGAGGCCGTGTCAAAACTAAGCCTGTCTCTTCCAGCCCCGGGGGAGGGAAACGCCCGGCCCACCATGATGATGGCACCACCCCAGCCCCGCCCCCGGGCGGCGGGAGTGAGGCCTCAGGCCCCCCCACCGCCAAAATCTCCAAGATGGGCTTCGGTCTGATCAGCCCCCCCGTCAGGAAGCCTGCCCCCATCTCCATCAAACTGGGGGCCAGCGTGAGTGTCCCTCCCTAGGGGTAGGGGTAGAGGTCGGGGTGGGGGGTTCAGTCTGGGGCACCAGGGGAGGCTGGTGGAGGTAGAAATCGGAGGACGGGCTCATTGTAAACAGTGTGTGGAATCTGTGCATCTGAGACGCATGGTGGAACCCTACTAGCATGTAGCATGTAGCAGCTGCAGCAACCGGTCCTAATACTGGTCTGTCTGTCTGTCTGTCTGTCTGTCTGTCTAGAAACATAAAGAACCAGTCCCCGCCCTGCCAGCCAAGAAGCCAGCGCTGGCTTCAGTCTTCAACGACGACAGTGATGAGGTGAGACACACACACACACACACACACACACACACACACACACACACACACACACATACATCCTCTTCATCCTCCTCTCCTTACAGAGTGACCCAGAGGAGATGCCCCCAGAGGCCAAGATGAGGATGAAGAATATCGGCAGGTAAGACACTAGGACTACAAATACACTACCAAATACACTACCTAGCTAAGACTACAAATCCCAGAACCCACACCAATGTCACCTGACCGGTTCCGTTCCACAGGGAGACGCCTACGTCAGCGGGGCCCAACTCCTTCAACAAGGGGAAGCAAGGCTTCTCTGACCACCAGAAACTCTGGGAGAGGAAGCTCAAGACACACACCGACCAATAGCAGCGTAGCAACACCGGATCCATCCAGCCATTGGTTGATTGGTTGATTGATTGATTGATTGGTTGGTTGGTTGGTTCTGAGGACAGGCAGACGGTGTGTGTTAGTGTGGGCAGTGGGCACCATGACGACGGTGTGTTGTTTGATGTAGCGTGTGGTGAAGGTGTAATATATGTACATATGGAATGACGGTGACACATTTGTGCTATCACGCCTCTTTCTTTCTTTTGAGTTAGTTTATGTGTGTGCGTGTGTGTATGTGTTTGCGTGTGTGTGTTGTGTTTGCGTGTGTGTGTTGTGTTTGCGTGTGTGTGTGTTGTGTTTGCGTGTGTGTGTTGTGTAGTAGAGTGATGTGGGGACGTGTATCAGGGCGAGGGAGACCAGACTTTCATCTTCATCTAGTATATTAATTATTAATGTCTCCTGTTATGGCAGTCCTGACTGGGTTTTCACTGGCTGTGCCACCATACCCCCCCCCCCCCCACACACACACACCACCACCAACACACACACACACACACACACACGTTTGACCCCCCCCACACACGCACACATGTTTGACCCCCCCCCCCCCCACACACACACACACACACACACGTTTGACCCCCCCCTACTGACTTCTCCAGTGCCTGAGTTCCTGAGAGAGACATGTAGAAGTGAACGTTGATAGGAAAATAAACTTCAGTTGAACTCTGAAATGAAATGTCTGTTTAATCATAGTGTTTTATATCGTCATATCATGAAATATCACTGAATTATACAAATAAAATATTAACACTTTTCATATACCGTGGCCTGTAGTCAGGGAGGAACCAGCTGATACTAGCAGTGGTGGGCCAGAGGAGGGGAAGTCATTAAACATGGAGGCACAGTGACATCTGCACATCTCTATTCACACCACTAGGGGGCATACCTCCTCACAGAGACACTAAGAGGACGTGAATGACCAGCAAACACACGTTGCATTTCCAAATTGGTTCAAATTTGATTAAGGTCAAGGTTAGGGTTAAGGTTAAGGGTTTTGACCTGTTAGGGTTAAGGTTAAGGTTAAGGGTTTTGACCTGTTAGGGTTAAGGTTAAGGGTTTTGACCGGTTAGGGTTAAGGTTAAGGGTTTTGACCTGTTAGGGGTAGGGTTAGGGTTAGGGTTAAGGTTAAGGTTAAGGGTTTTGACCTCATCTGGCCTTTTAGTCCCTCCCCTTCCTCACTGGAGAATCAGCTTATTATGCAAATAATAAATATGTAATTTTATCCCGACTGAATACATTCAATATCACCAGGCTAAATGAAACGACCATCTCCTTAAATAAAAAAATAAAAAAATAAATAAAACACTTTTTTTGTCTGCCTTTTCTGTTTTCTGTAGTTAATGGAGGCCTGGCCTGTAGGGGGCAGTGCTGTAGTCCATGACGTCAGTCTGAGCTCTTCACATTTACATTGGAGTCATTTAGATTAGATAAGATTAGATTAGATTCAACTTTATTGTCATTGTGCAGAGTACAAGTACAGAGACAACGAAATGCAGTTAGCGTCTAACCAGAAGTGCAAAAAAAGCAGAAAAGTGCAGTGTGAACAATATATACAGGTAGTTCAGTATATGAGCAGTATAGTAGTGCAGTATAGTATAAGTAGTGCAGTATAAGTATAAGTAGTGCAGTGTAGCAGTATATGTATTAGCAGTAACATTATAAGCAGAATAAATAGAATGCAGTATGAACAGTATAAGCAGCATATGAGCTGTATAGGCAATGCAGTATAAGCAGTATATATATATTAACAGTAACATTAAAGCAGAGTAAATAAGCAGAATAAATATGGAATGCAGTGTGAACAGTATAAACAGAAACGTACAGTATGTACAGATATGTGCAGTGTATTAACAGTAGCATTAAAAAAAATAAGGATATGTGCATTATGAACAGTATGGACAGATTATGAACAGTATAGACAGATATGTACAGAAGAGCAGTGGTATGTAGACGCTTTTATCCAAAGCGACTTACAGTAAGTACTGGTAATGTAGGGTGTTAGGAGAGGAGAGGAGGAGGAGAGGAGGAGAGGAGAGGAGAGGAGAGGAGAGGAGAGGAGAGGAGAGGAGAGGAGAGAAGAGGAGGAGAGGAGAGGAGAGGAGAGGAGAGGGAGGAGAGAAGAGAGAGGAGGAGAGGAGAGGAGAGGAGAGGAGAGGAGGAGAGGAGAGGAGAGGAGAGAGAGAGGAGGAGAGGAGGAGAGGAGAGGAGAGGAGAGGAGAGGAGAGGGAGGAG
>NW_028153151.1:47608-60108 GCF_951799395.1 Argentina silus
TGGCCAACAGAGGAGTCAGGAGAGATGTCCTGCAAACACTGGATGACAGGGAATTATTGAGACGCTACAGATTGGATCGTGCAGGAATCATGTTTGTGGTGGATCTCCTTAGAGATGCAATTACTTCACCAACTCGACGCCACAACGCTATTACACCGGAGAAGAAAGTAATCACAACCCTGAGGTATTTGGCAACAGGGAAAATGCAACAATGCAGCAGTGATGACTTCGGTCTGTCCCAATCCTCCGTCAGCAGAGTCATCACCCAAACACTGACAGCTTTGTCACAACCTAATATTGTGACACAATTTGTTTCATTCCCGCTGGATGCCCGCACTTTACACACACATAAAAGGGCATTTATGGACATTGCAGGATTCCCTGGCATTGTGGGTGTAATTGATGGAACACATGTGAGAATAATTGCGCCATCAGAGGACGAGGCTGTCTTTGTTAACAGGAAGAATTTCCACAGCATCAATGTGCAAATAGTGTTCAATGCGGCCTGGAAGATTTTGGACATTGTGGCTAAATGGCCAGGCTCCACACATGATGCGAGAATGCTCTCCGAGAGTGGCATCAGACAGCTTTTTGAGAGACGCTATGTGCCAGCTAATTGCCACTTGTTAGGGGACAGTGGCTATCCATGCAAACCATGGCTCCTTACACCTTACCTCCAGCCACGCCAAGGGCCCCAACTAAACTATAACAGGTAAGCCAAACAATACAAAAATCATGGAAATGAAATGCAAGCAATATGTTAGAGCATCCAAGTAGTGCAATATTTCCATCAAATAATTAAAGGTCTGTATTCTATTGTAGGGCCCACAAGACAACAAGAGCGGTGGTGGAGCGTGGCATAGGCCAGCTTAAGAGGCGCTTTCATGTTCTCCACGGAGAGGTGCGGCTGAGGCCTGAAAAAGTCAGCAAAGTCATCATAGCCTGTGCAATATTACACAATATTTGCAAGGTTAGACAGATTGCAGAACCTCTGGAGGATGGCGATGAGGATGAGGATGGAGACAACGATGAGGATGGTGGTGAAGAAGATATTCACATTCCACAGGGGAACCTAGCCCAGAGTGGACTGCCTTACAGGGCAAACTTCACAAATTTACATTTCAGGCAAGCTGTAGCCCCATGTCATTTGAGAACTTGTGATGGTATTAAGAACTACCACAGTTTTACTGCACATCACCTGCAATTGTTAAATGCAAGACACAGAACACAATCTCTAAATGGTTTATTTTTTAGGTGTTCAATTTTAAGGCGGTAGTACTCCTCCTGAAGGGAAAGGACTTTTTTTTGTTGTTCAAACACATCAATTGTGAGTTGCAATCTTCTCTCCAGCAGGGATGCTGACGGAGCAGGTGCTGCGGATGGGAATGGTGTTTGATCCGCCGGGCTATCCTGAGTAGCAGCTGCAGATGGTTCAGGCGGCAAACTTGATGGGCCCGGTTCTTGTGATGGCTCCATGCTACAGAAATACATAGGCCTAGTTTAATTATTGTTTTGATTAAATTAATTTAATACAATGAGCATGGATAACACATGAAATGGCTTCTGCAATGAATAAACACTGTTGATATGAATAACCCTGTGTCCTACCTTTGCTGCATTTCAAGGGCCTGCATCATTGACGTGTCAATGCCTGTTGGCAGCCCGGTGACACTGACCTCAGAGTGTCCCAGGACTTGAAAGACAGTGTCGGCCACCTGGGACAGCCGCTTTGCAGGTGGTCCACCCCCTAGAAAGAAACAGTCAATGAACACAGTACTTAGGCATGTAAATTAACTTTGCCAGCAGGAGCAAGTTGCCAGATTATGTGGTAGGCCATAGTATTTTGCTCACCTGTGAGTGAGGATTCCCGCTTGTGTGCTGCAATCTCATATTTTGCCTTGGACTGCAGCACATACCACCTTTTCTCACAATCGTCGCCTGTCCGCACCACCAGTGGAAAAGAGGCATTGATTGTTTGGGATATTGTGTCCCAGGCGCGCCTCTTGCCTTGGCTAGTGACAGTTGGGCCAAATTTTCCTCGTAACATACCTTTATGTTCGTTCACCAACTGGGCCAGCAACAAACCTTGCTCCTCAGTCCAGTTCGGCTTGCGATTCCTTTTTTTCTCCATTTTCTGTGTTTGTAGGATATTTGTTAACAAGCCTTCATAAATAGACCAGCCAGCAATCACAGACATTGTTAAAAGCTGAGCTGTGTTACCCTCGTTAAGTTCACACTGAGTTGTAACGTTGCAATTTCTACTTCATTAAGGACAGCCCCTTGAGATAGGCCATCTTGTTTTCAATGGGGTCCATATGGAAGTGAAAGTACAAAATATGCCAGCTAGGATATTAATATGAGCAAATGAGACACAAATCATTATTTGAACAGGGTGTAATGAGCTTAAGTTTTCACATATTTTAGATTCTAATGTTAGGCTATAACCCCTACAGCTTACTATTCATTTTCCAGATATTTTCTTGAATGTGAAATATTATTTACAATTATAGTCTGCATAAGATTAGAGTGTATAATTATGTTTATTGATTTGAGGGTACATCCTTTGCTCATTATCACCAAAAGTTCATTTTCATCAAACTTGTAGGATCAACCAATCACGGCTTTTGAAATGATGACTCATACCTAGCAACGGGGTCAACCACACCCCCTCACTAAGATAGGATTTTTCATCCATTCCTGGCTCAGAGTTCACTGAAAATGTTCTGGAATCACTTCTAAGCTAAAACTCCTGGCAAGGAATTTTTAGGTTAAGTTAGGAGCTCTCTGAGAGGATTCTCAGAATCTTTAAGGATACGGGCCCAGAAATGTTTGTTGAACAGAAATGCCGTGTTTTCAATTGTTAGATTGTCATTTCAATTTGCCTCCTGAATGGACTGAATTTAAACTCCACTGACCCCAACCCTGCCTGACCCTAATCCTGTCTGACCCTAACCCTGCCTGACCCCAACCCTGCCTGATCCTAACCCTGCCTGACTGACCCCAACCCTGCCTGATCCTAACCCTGCCTGACCCTGACTGACCCCAACCCTGCCTGACCCTGCCTGACTGACCCCAACCCTGCCTGATCCTAACCCTGCCTGACCCCAACCCTGACTGACCCTGCCTGACCCCAACCCTGCCTGACCCTGACTGACCCCAACCCTGCCTGACCCTGACTGACCCCAACTCTGCCTGACCCTGCCTGACCCTGACTGACCCCAACCCTGCCTGACCCTGACTGACCCCAACTCTGCCTGACCCTGCCTGACTGACCCCAACCCTGCCTGACTGACCCCAACTCTGCCTGACCCTGCCTGACTGACCCCAACCCTGCCTGACCCTGCCTGACTGACCCCAACTCTGCCTGACCCTGCCTGAGGCTAGAGGCTGGAGGCTGGAGGCTGGACGCTGGACGCTGGAGGCTGGGGGCTGGAGGCTGGACGCTGGACGCTGGGGCTGTCGTTTCTGAAAATCCCTGTTTTAAAGTGGTGAATCCGTTTTAACATGGTGAACTTTAACCTACAATATTACATTGAGGTGACTAGATAAAAGAGAATGCCATCATGTCAATGTTGAATAATAGATTTATTAGACAAAATAATAGAAAGAAATCAGTCAGTGTGAATTAGATCAAGAGAAATGTAAATAAAACTTAAGAAGAATGTCGTCAAAACGGTTCATGTTCAAAGAATAAAATCAAGAAATCCCACTTAACCCAAAAAGGCTAAAGGTGCTACTTGACTTTAATCGTATCCAGTAACCACAGAATCCTCAAACCTTAAACAGGAGAAACCTTTCCTGAACCAAATGTCATTCATGTACAATACAACAACAGTGAACTCCAATGTCCAACAAGTGAGCAAAGTCATCAATTTTTACCGTAATATTTATAATAGACGCAATGAGACATAATCCGACGGGAGTCTTAAACCCTGAAACTAGCTTTTACATGATATACATCTATTACTAAACTCTGGTTGAATGATCATAGTTTTCTCAAGAACATGAGGTGGCTCAGTTTTATGCAGGCCCAGTGTTATGAAGACCCTAAATGTCACAGGAAGTCCTGCCTGCGTAGGTGAGAGGTGGCATCTCCGGTATAAATCACCGTGGTTCCTGGCTGCTGTCTCGGTGCAGGGGGGCGGGGGCGGGGGCGGGGGCGTGCAGGCAGCTGGTAGCGCAGCTCCTTCCAGAAGGCCGAGGAGAGGGTCTGGGAGCGGGGGCCTCTCCAGGGGACGCTGCAGCCAGACTGGGCCAGCAGCTGCAGGGCCTCTGGGAGGGGGTCGGCCTGGGGGAGGGGGAGGAGGGGGTCGGCCTGGGGGAGGGGGAGGAGGGGGTCGGCCTGGGGGAGGGGGAGGAGGGGGTCTGTCTGGATCAGAACCAGCCTTGTCTGTCTCTCTACCAGCGCTGCATGAATACCACTCAGTAGGCTGCACTCGCTGTCCTGCTCCAAACCCAGCCCCAGGCCCGGCCCCGGACCCAGACAGATTGGAACCAGCACCAACCTGCGGCTCTGCTCTATGCAGCCCAGGACCGCCTCAGACACCGCTGGAACACAGAGAAGACCATATTAACAACCAGCAGGGGGAAGGACTGGGAGTGTGTGTGTGTGTGTGTGTGTGTGTGTGTGTGTGTGTGTGTGTGTGTGTGTGTGTGTGTGTGTGTGTGTGAGTGTGTGTGTGGATCAGGACTCACCCTGCCCTGGTAGAACATCTCGGTCATAGAGACACAGGCTGTAGCCAAACTCCTTCTCCAGAACTACCAGTAGGTGGCGCCGGTCCTCCTCGTTCAGACCCGCCTCTGTGTTGCTCTTATAACACATGACATAGGCGTCATAACGCTTCCCGTCTGGAACAGACAGAATCACAGCGTTGATTGAATTACATTAATTTATTGAACCTTTATTTCTACGGGGGAAAACCTAGTGAGACCACAGCTCTCTGACACCCTGTCCTCAATATCTCAGTTAAATACACACATCAATACATCAACACCATATACACATAACAATCACATCCTTCACCAAAGAGGTCATCTATCCACACCCTAAACTGGCACCAGAACATCCAACTGTCATGTCTTCATGTCTTCATGTCTTCTGTGGATTGTTGCAGCAGTGATGAGCACCACAACTACATTTGAGGAAGCTCAAGAGTAAAGTTAGAGTGAACCAACTCTACCAAGCAGTTGGGTAATTGATGTTCTTGCAGTGAGCCGGTTTTATACATGAGAATGCAGCTCATCACTGGTGACATTGTATAAGCAGCACAGAACACACACACACACACACACACACACACACACACATATTGCTACAACCAACTGTACTCAGTGGGGCGGCGTGTCCTGGTTCAGGGTACTCAGTTGATCAGATGTGATTCTCACCTGAGGCACGGTGATGGAAACCCCAACCATGTTCCCGTAGAAACAGCACGATGTCCACTCTCAGCTTCACGTAGACTATGGTAACCACGGCTACGATGACAAATAACCCCCCCACCACCCCGAACACCAGAGACAGATCGACAGGAGGTCCTGGGGGGGCATGAAACACACAAACCCTGAGAGGGAATCACACACACACACACACACACACACACACACACACACACACACACACACACACACTCCCTGAGAGGGAATCACACACACTCACACACACACACACACACACACACACACACACACACACACACACACACACACATAAACACACACACACACACACACACACACAAACACACCCTGAGAGAGAATCAAACACACGCACACAAGCACACACCCTGAAAGGGAAACACACACACACACACACACACACACACACACACACACACACACTAATTTCATACACACCAGTCAATTCAAACGGCTGTTTTCCTTCATTCATGTTAGTTCATGTTAGTCAGAGTTAGTTCATTTTAGGGTTAGGGTTAGTCAGAGTTAGTTCATTTTAGGGTTAGGGTTAGGGTTAGTCAGAGTTAGTCTAACTTACTTGTCTGGGTCAGAGTGATGGAGACATTGATGTGTTTCTCACGGTCAGACTGGATCACACAGGTGTACACGTCACTCAGATGCTCCAGAGAAATCTGTCTGAACACCAACGATGCCACCTCCACCCCCCCCACGCCCCCCTCCTCCGCCTCCTCCCCCCCCTCCCCCCCCTCCTCCTTGGAAAACCTGGACAGAAGACACAGGTGTGTCATGTTAGCTAGACCCAGGCACGGCCCACAGGTGGGTTGATTGACAGTGTGTGTTGTGTGTGTTCTGAAGGTGTGTGTTGTGTTTGTTGTGTGTGTTCTGAAGGTGTGTGTTGTGTGTGTTGTACCTGTAGAACACTGGCAGGGTCTGGTTGGTCCCCAGCAGTGGCTCTGCTCTGCTCGTCCAATACACACGGTCCATGTCGTTGTACAGAACAGCCTTGCAAACGATCACTGCAGGTAACCCTAGAGACAGACACACACACGCACAAGCACACAAGCACACAAGCACACAAACACACAAACAATCCAATGTCAAACACAAAATCTATCATATGCATACACACGCATACACACTCATACACTGCAGTGATCGTATACAGTTCATATGCTGCTACACTGTTCATACTGTAACTTATTTACTCTGCTATAATGCTAATGCTTACTCATATACTGCTACACTGCACTACTTATATTATACTGCACTACTTGCTGCTCATATATTGCACTACCTGTAAATACTGTTCATTGCACTTTCTGCTATTTTGCACTTCTGGTTAGACGCTAACTGCATTTCGTTGTCTCTGTACTTGTACTCTGCACAATGACAATAAAGTTGAATCTAATCTAATCTAATCTAATCATACACACTCATACACACTCATACACACACATCCACCATGTTGACTCACCCAGACGGAGACCCACCACCTCCCCCTGCTGAGGGGACACAATCCTGGGCTCCAGCAGTCCTGAGATCTCTGCAGCAGGAAACAATACCGTCACTACCCTGGTGTCTGAGTGTGTGTGTGTGTGTGTGTGTGTGTGTGTGTGTGTTTGTGTTTGAGAGTGTGTGTGTGTGTGGGGGGGGGGGGTTAGGGTTAGGGTTAGGGTTAGGGTTAGGGGGGGGGGGGGGGGTTTAATACAGCAGACTGGTTTTCTTGCCTTTCTCGCCTTTCTCCACCTCCAGATGGGTGGTCTGGGAGGCGTTGACCCCCCGGCCAGCGTACAGGAAGGACACCACGCAGGTGTAGCGGCCAGCATGAGACGGCTTAACACTGCCGAGGCCTTCAAACCCAGAGGACATGGGCCTGCAGTCCTACAACACACACACACACACACCTCAACATCCTGCAGTCCTACACACACACACACACACACACACACACACACACACACACACACACACACACACACACACACACACACACACCTCAACATCCTGCAGTCCTACAACACACACACACACACACCTCAGCATCCTGCAGTCCTACAACACACACACACACACACACACACACACACCTCAACATCCTGCAGTCCTACAACACACACACACACACACACACACACACCTCAGCATCCTGCAGTCCTACAACACACACACACACACACACACACACACACACACCTCAACATCCTGCAGTCCTACAACACACACACACACACACACACACACACACACACACACACACACACCTCAACATCCTGCAGTCCTACAACACACACACACACACACACACACACACACACACCTCAGCATCCTGCAGTCCTACAACACACACACACACACACACACACACACACCTCAGCATCCTGCAGTCCTACAACACACACACACACACACCTCAGCATCCTGCAGTCCTACAACACACACACACACACACCTCAGCATCCTGCAGTCCTACAACACACACACACACACACCTCAGCATCCTGCAGTCCTACAACACACACACACACCTCAGCATCCTGCAGTCCTACAACACACACACACACACACCTCAGCATCCTGCAGTCCTACAACACACACACACACACACCTCAGCAGCAAACCTGGATTTGTTTTTTGATTGTTTGGAGTGTGGTGGCCCCTCCCACTCTGGTATTCATGGTTTTATTGGACAGAGACAGTAGAGAGAGACAGGAAAACAGGAGGAGAGGGCATGTCAGCAGGGCATGGGCCAGATTCTAACCCATGCCAACATGGGCATGTGTGTGTACTGTAGACCATGGTGCCGGACCACTGGACCACCCCAGGCCACGGTAAGGTACCAGACCACTGGACCACCCCAGGCCACCAAATATGTACTAGTTATCTCTGAAGGCATAAAGCCGTGGTCCCCCTGGCCAGGGAGAGGCAGTGATACTGTCTGTCCTCAGATCTGAGGGAGACCTGAAGCAGAGATCTATATTGAGGCTCCAGTGGTGGGTGGGTGGGTGTGCGTGCGCATGTGTGTGTGTGTGTGTGTGTGTGTGTGTGTGTGGGATACCTTGTACCATGTGAAGGTGGGGTTGGTGAAGGCTGGCGGCAGGGCGGGGGGGGGGCAGGTGGGGGGGCGGCAGAACTGGTCCTGGGTGCAGCTGAGGGGCACGGTGTTCCTGTCTGTGTAGCAGCCCTCTGAGAACACCGTCAGGTTGAACAACAGCGAGTGCACCGGCACGCCATCGCCACGGCTGCACACCACACACACAGAGTTAGGCAGGTCGTGGGATGCAGGGTCTGTTGTGACTATGTTTTTGACGATGACAGACACTTACACATGAGAGCAGGCATACACCCCCTGGTGGCTGGGGGACACCCCCACAATGACCAGGCTGTTTCCCCAGGTTAGGACCCCCTCTCCCAGGGCAGACCTCCCAGGTAAGACCTCCCCCAGGGCAGACCTCCTGGTCCACTCCAGGGTCATGTTGCCATCCCTCCACTGGCTTGGGCAGAGCAGGACGGCCATCTCTCCCTCCCTGGCGGTCTCTGGCCTGACACGTCCAGTACCAGGACTCACCAGACCTGGGAAGGCAGGACACAGGGTTAACCCCTAACCTTAACCTCTAACCTTAACCCCTGACCTTAACCCCTAACCTTAACCCTTAACCCCTAGCCTTAACCCTTAACCCCTAGCCTTAACCCCTAACCCCTAGCCTTAACCCCTAACCTTAACTTTAACCCCTAACCTTAACCCCTAACCCCTAGCCTTAACCCCTAACTCCTAACCTTAACCCTTATGACCAGTTCCTAACTTCAGTGTGAGATAGGGAATTTCAGAGGAGATTTTGCATGTTTCAGACCCACACATCTGATCAGACACCTGACATCCTGAAAGAACCCTATTTATATTTCTATATCAATCTCACATGTCTTTGAATGACAACTCTTCCAACTGAATGTTATTCAACCACAAAATCAGTGTGATTCAACACAGATAACCGTGTGTTGAGTGTCATAGCAAAGAGGGGTGAATACTTATTGACTCACGACATACCAGCTTTTCATTTTTAATTAATTCGTAAACAATCTATATTTTCACTTTGACATTAAGGGGTATTTTGTGTAGATCAGTGACAGACCTGAGAGGTAACATTCTCATCCCGCTATGAAGACCACCCCTTAAAGCCCTGAGATCATTCCCACACACCTGGAGACAGAGAGACTAGGACGAGCAGCAGCAGAGGGCTCATCTCCCGGTAGATACCTGGCCGCTGTCCGCTGTCCGCTGGGGAGGAAAGCGAAGACTAAAGTCAAGACACAGGAGAGATGCAAAAACTATGAAGATGAGCTCCACGTTATCCCCGAGGGAGGCAGAAACTGCTTACACTATTTGTGTAAAAATAACAAAAACAAGCAGGTTTGGATTATTCGTTTAACCGATTGTTCACTCTGTTCAAACCGAATTCAACATTCTGACAGTTGTCAACGGGAATCAATCAATCAATCAAAAGTATTTGTACAGCACTTTTTACATAAAAATGTCACAAATCTTCACAACGAAAACAATAATAAACAATAAATAGAATACAAACAATATGATCTAATACCAAACCATAGACCCCCAAAAGTAAGCCAAGGAAAACAAAAAATACATTATAACTCATGAACTCACCTTGGAGGTGTTAAGTGTCAAGTGTGGCGCGCAAATGAATGAAAGAAATTGAAACATCATTTAAGATAAACCTCCACGATGAAAACGACGGTCAACTTCCGTGACTCCCACGGTGATATGTTGGTTGTGGTATTAGCGCCACCTTCTGGGCGAACAGGCACATCTACAGACACCTGCTGACCTTTCTGCTCCTGAATCACCTTCAAGTTCTGTTTATTTGTCATGACATTAAATACAAGTAAACAATACAACGAAATGCCTTCGGCAAAGCAGCTCTGAACATCAACAACAACAACAACAACAACAACAACATCATCAACAACATCAACATCATCAACAACAACATCAACAACATCAACATCAACATCAACATCAACAACAACAACAACAACATCAACAACAACATCAACAACATCAACATCAACAACATCAACAACAACATCAACAATGTTAGAATGTAATAAAGATAATAAGCTCATAAAAACGATTTTACAACAACAAGTAATAAAAACAATAATAATAATATCGATTAATCTACATGACTGGCTGTTGGTGGTCGGTCTCATTTAGTACCACAGCAACTACACTCACCGGCCACTTTATTAGGTACACCTTGCTAGTACTGGGTTGGACCCCCTTTTGTAGCCCATCTGCTTCAAGGGTCGACGTGTTGTGAATTCAGAGATGGTCTTCTGCATACCTTGGTTGTAACGAGTGGTTATTTGAGTTACTGTTGCCTTTCTATCATCTCGAACCAGTCTGGCCATTCTCCTCTGACCTCTGGCATCAACAAGGCATTTTCGCCCAGAGAACTGCCGCTCACTGGATATTTTCTCTTTTTCGGACCGTTCTCTGTAAACCCTACAGATGGTTGTGCGTGAAAATCCCAGTAGATCAGCAGTTTCTGAAATACACAGACCAGCTCGTCTGGCACCAACAACCACGCCACGTTCAATGTCACTTAAATCGCCTTTCTTCCCCATTCTGATGCTCGGTTTGAACTTCAGCAGGTCGTCTTGACCATGTCTACATGCCTAAATGCATTGAGTTGCTGCCATGTGATTGGCTGATTAGATATTTGTGTTACCGAGCAGAACAGGTGTACCTAATAAAGTAGCCGGTGAGTGTGTATCATCAACTATATCATCAACTATATCATCAACTATATCACCAACTATATCATTGTTAAATAGCCTAATAAGAACAAAGTCCTATTTCCTGGTGATTTAAATGTTTATTGTCTGTTGTTGTCTGTGGTTAGTACAGTGGGAAGGCCGTCACCTCGCCGAAGCTGGACGGTTTCTGCCGGAGGTCGGGCGTGTTGCGGCGGAAGCCGAAGCAGCCGTTGTATCCGGTCAGCGGCTTGTTGTCAGACAGAAGGCCGCTGTGGTTGCTCACCTGCTCCCGAGAGTGACCTGAACGACCCACCGGGACAGATCACCATCAATCACCATCATCCAGCCAAGTCACTACCTGTCTTCCTCCGTAGACTAACCCTACACCCTACACCCTACACCCTCTATCATCCCCCTCTCCTCTCCTCTCCTCTCCTCCTCCTCAGAACCTCTAACACCCTACATCACCCTTATAAAAAAATAAAAAAGTGTCATCCTTTCTCCAGCACTGTGACTGCTGATGTCACTTGTTCTTCTGGAAGGTTTTACTGATGATGATGTTCTATAGTTGATTCACTTACTGAGACAAATGGACTGATTGTAAGTCGCTTTGGATAAAAGCATCAAAATGATTCAAATGTAAATCTAAATGTAATTAATCCATGGATAATAGAGGTCACGTGACTGTGACCTGTCTGACCTGCGCCGGTCGTGTTCCGAAGGTCCAGACACTTCTGCGCAGCCGTACTGCGTTGCTCCTGGTTCCGGGTCTGCTGCAGCACCCTCTGGACCGCGGGGCTGGCTGTGTACCGCTCCGCGTGCGGGTCGGTGAGCGCGTCGTACCGGGGGAGCACCGACCAGAGCCGCGGCCGCGTGTGTTCATACCCGCGCGCCACCGAGCTGACGGCCACGCAGTCCAGCACGAACTTCTGCTCGCGCTTCTCAGGCCCGGAGGACGTCATGATTCAACTCTGCAATAATTAATAAAATATCATATTTATCTCAAAAGACGTGTAGGTTATATTGCTTTATTATACTTAATTGTTGCATTGTTGAGGAGCCCAAAGCATTTCATTGCACCGTCGCTGGATTCTGTGTATATGACAATTAAACTTTGATTTGATTTGGCTATTGTTTTATGAAATTGCTAAGATCTTACTAGATCCATATGTGTGAAATGCACGTTAGAATAGATATGAAACTTGTAACTGCGAATATGTTTTTCCAGAAGGCTAAAACTTGTAATTGTCACAACACTTACCTGCTGATATCAGACACCTGGTCACCTGAACTCCCGCTGACAGAGTGAC
>NW_028153151.1:65108-75108 GCF_951799395.1 Argentina silus
ACACACACACACACACACACACACACACACACACTCACACACACACACACACGTCCCTGCAGGGTTCGTACATCTTTGGGGGGCGCCCCCCGACACCCCCTCGGCTGCTGAAGCAGAGGCTGTACATGCAGGACCTCAAGGACCAGGCGGGAGGCCGCAGGGACCGTCTGACCCAGACCCAACAGGACCAGGACCTCATAGACCGGCTGCACCAGGTCCAGCTGGCTGAGGAGTAAGTCCTGGACGTGTGTGTGTGTGTGTGTGTGTACCTATGTGACTATGACTGGTCACGTGACCAGCTTGTTGTGTGTCTCAGGATTGCCTTCCAGAAGTCTCAACAGCTCCAGCAGAAACACAGCAACATCAAACACTACCAGAAAGCCCTGGACACACAGGTAAGACTAGTCCTAACCCTAGCCCTAGTCCTAACCCTAGCCCTAGTCCTAACCCTAACCCTAGCCCTAGTCCTAACCCTAGTCCTAACCCTAACCCTAGCCCTAGCCCTAGTCCTAACCCTAGCCCTAGTCCTAACCCTAACACTAACCCTAACCCTAGCCCTAGTCCTAACCCTAGCCCTAGTCCTAACCCTAACACTAAGGTGTTGACATAAAGAGAGGTGAAGTTTAGGTGTAGATGTGGGCGGAGCTGTTGTTTGACAGACAGGTCAATGCAGCCTACCAGTGTGCTGTGTTGTACAGGTGGAGGCAGGGCAGGGCAAGCCCAGGGGGCGGGGCCACAGGAGAGCCATGTTCCCGCCCATCCAGGGAAAGGGAGGACCAGCAGAGGAGTCAGAGCAGGCAGGACTCAGAATAGACTCATATAACAGACTCATATAATAGACTCATATAACAGACTCATATAACAGACTCATAAAACAGACTCATATAATAGACTCATATAACAGACTCATATAACAGACTCATAAAACAGACTCATATAATAGACTCATATAACAGACTCATATAATAGACTCATATAACAGACTCATATAATAGACTCTTAGATACGAGTCATGGTCATACATACAGTCGCACCAAGCTGACATTCATAGACTCTTTAACAATGAGAATATGTGGGAGTGGAGAGAGAGAGAGAGAGAGAGAGAGAGAGAGACAGAGAGAGAGACAGAGAGAGGGAGAGAGACAGAGAGAGAGAGAGACAGAGAGAGAGACAGAGAGAGGGAGAGAGACAGAGAGAGAGAGAGAGACAGAGAGAGAGAGAGAGACAAAGAGAGAGAGAGAGAGAGAGAGAGAGAGACAGATAGAGAGAGTGATAGAGAGATAGAGTGATAGAGAGAGAGAGAGAGAGAGATAGAGTGATAGATAGATAGAGAGATAGAGAGATAGAGAGATAGAGTGATAGAGAGATAGTGATAGAGAGATAGAGTGATAGATAGATAGAGAGAGAGAGAGAGAGAGAGAGAGAGAGAGAGAGATGGAGAGACAGAGAGAGAGTGATAGAGAGATAGAGAGATAGAGTGATAGAGAGATAGAGTGATAGAGAGATAGTGATAGATAGATAGAGATAGAGAGATAGAGTGATAGAGAGATAGAGAGATAGAGTGATAGAGAGATAGAGAGATAGAGAGATAGCAGTTGCAGAGACAGGAAGCAGGAGAATGAGAGAGGAGTGTCAAGTGTTGAAGGCAGAGACAGGGAACGTGGCTTCTTCGTTCTGATTGGCTTAGACAAGGTGACACTACAGTGTTTGTGATGACATCACTTCCTCCCAGGTGGACCAGTACCAGGGCGCGGCCCTGCCGGCTCGTCAACCGGACTCAGATGGACCTTTGTTCGGCCAGCTGGACCGGACCCCTGCCGGCATATCAGAGCAGAGGGGGCGGGCCCAGAGGCTGTACCAGGAACAGCTCAACACGGCCAATCAGAAGAGGAGGGGCGAGGTCCGCAAACGCCTGGCAGAGGAGAGGAAGGAGAGAGAGATGCTCCACAGGAACCGGAAAGAGTGAGAGAGAGGGAGGGGGGAGGGGGTGGGAGAGAGGGGGGAGAGGGAGGGAGAGGGAGGGAGAGAGGGAGGGAGGGAGGGAGGGGGTAGAAGGAGGGTGGGAGGGAGGGAGGGAGGGGGGAGAGGGAGGGTCAGAGGCAGGGGGGAGAGGGAGGGAGGGTGAGAGGGAGGGTGGGAGGGAGGGGGGAGAGGGAGGGAGGGAGGGAAACATTTTAATGGAGATTTAATGCCCCCCCCCGTGGCCCCCAGGTTGATAACAGACCGGATCTCGCGCTATGAGAAGTTCCGTGACCTCAGGGCCTCTCTGGAAGACACCTGGAGCCGCAGCGCCGACCAGAAACGCCACCGAGACCACCAAGAGAAGGACTTCATCAGGTCTGCATGGTTCTGATGTGATTCTGATGAGGTTTTGATGTGGTTCTGATGTGATTCTGATGAGGTTCTTTATGATTCTGAGGAGGTTCTGATGTGGTTCTGATGTGGTTCTGTGATGTTGGTGTCAGGTCTGGGAGTCGTCTGCTGATTGACCAGTGTGAGCAGAACCGCCACTGTTACCAGTGTAAGAGGAAAACCAGCAACTGTGGAGAGACCAACATCTGGAAGGAGTCTCGCTACATCCCTGGCTCCCGCCTCATGGTCTAGACACAACCAACCACGACCCTAAAACAACCAACCATGAAACAACCAACCATGACCCTAAAACAACCAACCACCAACCATCAACCATGAAACAACCAACCATGACCCTGAAACAACCAACCACGACCCTAAAACAACAAACCATGAAACAACCAACCATGACCCTAAAACAACCAACCACCAACCACGACCCTGAAACCACCAGGACCACAACCATGGAGTAACGTTAGACCACAGACTGAATAAAAACATTAAAACACCTCTGAAGGACTGAAGGACCGTGCTTGAACATACAAATATGCTGAATATGTAAGGACTTGTGTGTTATGTGTAATATGTAGTATGTAGTATGTAGTATGTGTTATGTGTAGTATGTAGTATGTATAGTATGTAGTGTGTGCTGTGTAGTGTGTGTATTGTGTGTAGTATGTAGTGTGTGTAGTATGTAGTATGTAGTGTGTGTAGTATGTAGTATGTAGTGTGTTATGTATAGTATGTAGTGTGTGCTGTGTATTGTGTGTATTGTGTGTAGTGTGTGTAGTGTGTGTAGTGTGTTGTAAATGTGTGTTACTTAGTTTGCCAGTGTTCGTCACATCTGTGTGACCAGCCTGTCAATAAAACATCTCTCTCTCCATCTCTCTCTCTCTGTCTCTCCATCTCTCTCTCTCTCTCTCTCTCTCTCTCTCTCTCTCTCTGTCTCTCCATCTCTCTCTCTCTCTCTCTCTCTCTCTCTCTCTCTCTCTCTCTCCAGACTCAGACAGCTGGGAAGAGCTTTACTGGTTGTTTATTCTAAAGAGCTTTAGTGAAAGTTTATCTTGAGCACAGAATGTGTGTGTGTGTGTGTGTGTGTGTGTGTGTGTGTGTGTGGTGTGTGTGTGTGTGTGTCAGGGTTTAATTAGGAGGAAGACAGGAAAGGTGGAGGCCTTCTAAGGAAATATAAATCCTCTAGGATGTCTATTATTGACACGCTGTAGGAACATGGGGATATCTGTACGTGTGAGTGTGAGTGTGTGTGTGTGAGTGTGTGTGTGTGTGTGTGTGTGTGTGTGTGTGTGTGTGTGTGTGTGTGTGTGTGTGTGTGAGGCACACTGTTAGGGGACTGTGGGAGCAGGCGTGGTTCTCTCTGGTTCCTGGCCGGAGGCTCAGATCCGTTCAGAACTCCAACCACCACAGGGACCTGACAGCCTGACAGCTTCACATCTGTTCCAGCTGACCTCAGACCTGTCCAGAAGTCTTAGGAGAGGTGGGGGGGGGGGGGGCTAGGGGTAGTTGTTATAGAGGAGAGGTGGTGGTGGGGGGGGGGGGCGGGGGGGCTAGGGGTAGTTGTTATAGAGGAGAGGTGGGGGTGTGTTTAGTGGACTGATGTGTGTGTATGATTGTGTGTGTGAGTTTGTGTGTGTGTGTGTGTGTGTGTGTCTGTCTGTCTGTCTGTCTGTCTGTCTGTCTGTCTGTGTGTGTGTGTGTGTGTGTGTGTGTGTGTCTGTCTGTCTGTCTGTCTGTCTGTCTGTCTGTCTGTGTGTGTGTGTGTGTATGTGTGTGTGTGTGTGTCTGTCTGTGTGTGTGTGTGTGTGTGTGTGTGTGTGTGTGTCTGTGTTTGTGTATGTGTCTGTGTCTGTGTGTGTGTGTGTGTGTGTGTGTGTGTGTGTGTGTGTGTGTGTCTGTGTGACATGCGGTTTGATGGCTCTACTTGGCGCTAGTGTGAGGTCATCTGGAGCCTGGTCCGCCAGCGTCTCTGGGATATCCATCTGACAGCACGCCACAACCCCCCCCCCCCCCCCCCCCCCCCCCCCCCACACACACACACACACACACACACACACACACACAGACACACACACACACACGCTCTCATTCTCATTTCATCTGCTCCTTTGTCTCTGCTCTTTCTCTCACTTGTAACAACAACATATTGGCTGTGTGTGTGTGTGTGTGTATGTGTGTGTGTCTCAGTGTGTGTGTGTGCGTGCGTGCGTGTGTGTGTATGTGTGTGTGTAACCCTAACCCTAACCCTGCTGCACCATTGGCCTCCTTCACCTCGGCTCTTCTGGTCTATGGTCGTGTAATGATGAAAGAACATAGAAAACAGTAAACCCAATCATATATCTCGTTGTTAGGCAACGTTTGGTTTATGTAACCGTAATCATTGCATCTTAACCCCCACTAAATAACCATAACACCACTGCACTTAACCAACTTGTATACTAATCACCTGTGTCTCCAGTTGTGCCGTCTCAGTGCTTTCATTGTGAAATGATCCATTTTAGATGAGCCGTCAACCATTTTTTGTTTTTTTAAGTGTGATTCCCTGTTGATGTGGCGAGTCACATGGGCTCTGCCCTGGTGTCTGTATTCTACCTCCTTCTGGCAGGTTGCACACCAAAAGGTAAAAGGTGTCGTCCCAGGCGTGAGGAAAGGTGTCGTCCCAGGCGTAATGAAAGGTGTCGTCCCAGGCGTGATGAACGGTGTCGTCCCAGGCGTAATGAACGGTGTCGTCCCAGGCGTAATGAAAGGTGTCGTCCCAGGCGTAATGAAAGGTGTCGTCCCAGGCGTAATGAAAGGTGTCGTCCCAGGCGTAATGAAAGGTGTCGTCCCAGGCGTAATGAACGGTGTCGTCCCAGGCGTGATGAACGGTGTCGTCCCAGGCGTAATGAACGGTGTCGTCCCAGGCGTAATGAAAGGTGTCGTCCCAGGCGTAATGAAAGGTGTCGTCCCAGGCGTAATGAAAGGTGTCGTCCCAGGCGTAATGAACGGTGTCGTCCCAGGTGTGATGAACGGTGTCGTCCCAGGCGTAATGAACGGTGTCGTCCCAGGCGTAATGAAAGGTGTCGTCCCAGGCGTAATGAACGGTGTCGTCCCAGGCGTGATGAACGGTGTCGTCCCAGGCGTAATGAACGGTGTCGTCCCAGGCGTAATGAACGGTGTCGTCCCAGGCGTGATGAACGGTGTCGTCCCAGGCGTAATGAACGGTGTCGTCCCAGGCGTGATGAACGGTGTCGTCCCAGGCGTAATGAACGGTGTCGTCCCAGGCGTAATGAACGGTGTCGTCCCAGGCGTAATGAACGGTGTCGTCCCAGGCGTGATGAACGGTGTCGTCCCAGGCGTGATGAACGGTGTCGTCCCAGGCGTAATGAACGGTGTCGTCCCAGGCGTAATGAAAGGTGTCGTCCCAGGCGTAATGAAAGGCCACTGCTAATGTAAGCTAGCTAGCTGTAAACTTACTCTAATTTACAGAGCATTTATTAAAAACAAATATTCTATACTATATATAATGTAGTTAGTGGGTTGGTTAGTTAGTTAATACTATATATAATGTAGTTAGTGGGTTGGTTAGTTAATACTATATATAATGTAGTTAGTGGGTTGGTTAGTTAGTTAATACTATATATAATGTAGTTAGTGGGTTGGTTAGTTAATACTATATATAATGTAGTTAGTGGGTTGGTTAGTTAGTTAATACTATATATAATGTAGTTAGTGGGTTGGTTAGTTAATACTATATATAATGTAGTTAGTGGGTTGGTTAGTTAGTTAATACTATATATAATGTAGTTAGTGGGTTGGTTAGTTAATACTATATATAATGTAGTTAGTGGGTTGGTTAGTTAGTTAATACTATATATAATCTAGTTAGTGGGTTGGTTAGTTAATACTATATATAATCTAGTTAGTGGGTTGGTTAGTTAATGGTTGCTAGATGTCTTAGTCCTGGTTCAGGACAGGTTTACAAATGTAAAATGTAAGATTGAGGTGAAACAACAAAATAACAAACTAAAGACTGAGGCCCACATTGGGGTTTATTCAAGATTCAACATTCAAGATTCAAAGTGTTTATTATCATATGCACAGTAGAAAACATGTTTCCCTGTACAACGAAATTCTTACTTTGCTGTTCGCAGAATGCCAACCAATGTAAAATATACAATACAAAAGAATGTATAATATATACTAAACAAATGTACAAGACAGCAAAATTTAAGGCATAAAATAAGAATAGCAGCAATAATAATAATAAACAGTGCAAATGTAGCAGTGCAATTATGCAAACTGGTTATGAGGTAGTAGGGTTATATTAGTCTTAATCTCCTATGGGTTGTTTAGGAGCCTGGTGGCAGTGGGAAAGAAGGAGTTCTTCAGTCTGGTGGTCCTGCATTTAACACTTCCGTACCTCCGGCCTGAGGGTAGAAGTGTGAACAGTCCGTGCTGGGGGTGGGTGGGGTCCTTGAGGATGGAGGCGGCTCTCCTGTGGACTCTGCGGTGGTAGATGCTCTGCAGGGAGGGCAGTGGAGTCCTGGTGATTTTCTCAGCGGTCTTCACCACTCTCTGCAGGCGTCTGCGGTCCATAGCAGTAGTGCTGCCGTACCACACAGTGATACAGCTAGTTAGGATGCTCTCAACAATGCAGCTGTAGAAGTTGCTGAGGATCTTGGGCGACATGCCAAACTTCCTCAGCCTCCTCAGAAAGTACAGCCGCTGTTGGGCCTTCTTAACCAGCTGAGTGGTGTTAAGTGTCCAGGTGAGGTCCTCGCTGATGTGGATGCCCAGGTATTTGAAACTGCTCACCCTCTCTACTTCAAGCTCCCGGATGTACAGTGGCCGATGAGGTCCCCTCTTCTTCCTCATGTCCACTATCATCTCCTTCATCTTGTCCGTATTGAGGGTGAGGTTGTTGTCCTCGCACCATGTTACCAGACTGGCCACCTCCCTCCTGTAAGCCGCTTCGTCCCCACCAGTGATGCATCCTATCACTGCGGTGTCGTCTGCAAACTTTAGGATGATGTTGTCCTTGTGGGAGGCGACACAGTCGTGGGTGAACAGGGTGTAGAGGATGGGGCTGAGGACGCATCCCTGCGGGGTGCCAACATTTGTAATAATGCTGGCTGAAGTCCTATTGCCAATCCTGACAGACTGGGGCCTGCCAGTCAAAAAGTCTAGGAGCCAGTCACAGAGGGTGGGGTGCAGGCCAAGTGTGGACATTTTGTGGATGAGTCTGTGGGGGATGACTGTATTAAAAGCGGAGCTGTAGTCTACAAAGAGCGTCCTGATGTAGGAGTCTTTGTTTTCCAGGTGGGAGAGAGAATAGTGGAGGACAGCAGCGATAGCGTCTGAGGTGGACCTGTTGGGCCGGTAGGCATACTGCAGGGGGTCTAGGGTGTCCGGCATGCTGCTCTTAATGTGTGCCAGTACCACTCTCTCAAAACACTTCATAATGATTGGAGTGAGTGCTACTGGCCTGTAATCATTCAGGCAGGCAGGTTGGCTCTTCTTGGGAAGGGGGACAATGGTTGTGGTCTTGAAGCAGGAGGGAACAGTGCTGTGACTGAGGGAAAGGTTGAAGATGGAGGTGAGAACATCAGCCAGCTCGTTAGCACATGCTCTGAGAGCCCGCCCAGGGATGTTGTCTGGTCCTGCTGCCAGGGGGTTGATCTTGCGGGGGTTGATCTTCCTCAGGGCTTTGTTTACCTGGCCTGATGAGATGGTTAGTGGAGGGGAGGGGGGTCGGGTGGTCCCGGTGTCTGTGTGCCTCCTCTCTGTGCTGTGGCTGGAGGTCTCAAAGCGGGTGTAGAAGATGTTAAGGTTGTCCGGCAGGCTGTCTGTGGAGCTGATGGTGTTGGTGGTGGTCCTGTAGTCTGTGATGTGCTGCAGGCCTTGCCACATCCGCCCGGAGTCAGCAGTGGAGTAGAAGCCGTCCAGCTTCTCTCTGTACTGCCTCTTGGCCGCTGTAATGGCTTTTTTCAGTCCGTACTTCGCAGCTTTGTACTCCGTCTCATTGCCTGATCTAAATGCAAGAGAGCGAGCACGCAGCATGTGGCGTACCTGACTGTTTATCCAGGGCTTCTGGTTGGGAAACTTCTTGACTTGTATGGTGGGCACGATGTTGTCAACACAAGTGCTAATGTACCCAGCCACATACTCTGCATAGTCCTGTATGCTGACAGAAGAGTCCTCCAGCGTGGCTGCAGCTTTAAACACATCCCAGTCTGTCCTTCAGGGTGCTCTCAGTCTCTGGGGTCCAGAGTTTGATTAGTTTAGTGACAGGGTTTGTCTGTTTCAGTCTTTGTCTGTAGGCTGGATACAGGAACAACGAGATGTGGTCAGAGTGTCCAAAGTGGGGGCGGGGTGCAGCCTTGTATGCACTGCGTATACTGCTGTAAACATGATCCAGTGTATTCTTCTCACGGGTGGGAATATCCACATGTTGGTAGTATTTGGGAAATACAGTCCGTAAATTGCACTGGTTAAAGTCGCCGGCGGCGATAAAAACAGCATCAGGATGAGCAGTTTCTAACGCGCTGATAGCTTCGTGGAGTTTGCTGAGCGCTGCCGTGGAGTTAGCTCGCGGGGGATGTAAACAGCGGCCAAAAACCCAACAGTAAATTCCCTCGGTAGGTAATAGGGACGGCATTTCAGCAGCAAAAACTCCACATCTGGCGAACAGTGCTTGTGAACGGTCCGTATGTCGCCACACCACGAGTTGTTGATAAACACACACACACCTCCCCCTTTGGTCTTACCGGAGGCTTATGGAATAGTCTGTATGAGTTCCCTTTGTTATTGTAAAATTGGGTGTATGGAAATCTCTACTGGTGAGAGGTTGGACAGTGGAAGAGAGTCCAATGTTGTTGAGGGAGAGAACATGGTAAGTTTGCGTCTTTCGTTTCTTGTTTGTATCCAGAAGGAAAATAACTTGAGTGTAATAGAACGTTAGTAGTAGTAGCTAACCCTGACCCTAACGTTAGTAGCAGTAGCTAACCCTAACCCTAACGTTAGCAGTAGCTAACCCTAACCCTAACGTTAGCAGTAGCTAACCCTGACCCTAACGTTAGTAGTAGCTAACCCTGACCCTAACGTTAGCAGTAGCTAACCCTAACCCTAACGTTAGCAGTAGCTAACCCTGACCCTAACGTTAGTAGTAGCTAACCCTGACCCTAACGTTAGCAGTAGCTAACCCTGACCCTAACGTTAGCAGTAGCTAACCCTAACCCTAACGTTAGCAGTAGCTAACCCTAACCCTAACGTTAGCAGTAGCTAACCCTAACCCTAACGTTAGTAGTAGCTAACCCTAACCCTAACGTTAGCAGTAGCTAACCCTGAACCTAACGTTAGCAGTAGCTAACCCTGAACCTAACGTTAGCAGTAGCTAACCCTAACCCTAACGTTAGCAGTAGCTAACCCTAACCCTAACGTTAGCAGTAGCTAACCCTGAACCTAACCCTAACGTTAGTAGTAGCTAACCCTAACCCTAACGTTAGCAGTAGCTGACCCTAACCCTAACCCTAACGTTAGTAGTAGCTAACCCTAACCCTAACGTTAGTAGTAGCTAACCCTAACCTTAACCCTTTTAATTCAGTCGAGTATTGAACAAAGCCCTGGTAGAAGGCCGTGGTGATGGCGCCCTCCC
>NW_028153151.1:82608-85108 GCF_951799395.1 Argentina silus
GGTTAGGGTTAGGGTTAGGGTTAGGGTTAGGGTTAGGGTTAGGGTTAGGGTTAGGGTTAGGGTTAGGGTTAGGGTTAGGGTTAGGGTTAGGGTTAGGGTTAGGGTTAGGGTTAGGGTTAGGGTTAGGGTTAGGGTTAGGGTTAGGGTTAGGGTTAGGGTTAGGGTTAGGGTTAGGGTTAGGGTTAGGGTTAGGGTTAGGGTTAGGGTTAGGGTTAGGGTTAGGGTTAGGGTTAGGGTTAGGGTTAGGGTTAGGGTTAGGGTTAGGGTTAGGGTTAGGGTTAGGGTTAGGGTTAGGGTTAGGGTTAGGGTTAGGGTTAGGGTTAGGGTTAGGGTTAGGGTTAGGGTTAGGGTTAGGGTTAGGGTTAGGGTTAGGGTTAGGGTTAGGGTTAGGGTTAGGGTTAGGGTTAGGGTTAGGGTTAGGGTTAGGGTTAGGGTTAGGGTTAGGGTTAGGGTTAGGGTTAGGGTTAGGGTTAGGGTTAGGGTTAGGGTTAGGGTTAGGGTTAGGGTTAGGGTTAGGGTTAGGGTTAGGGTTAGGGTTAGGGTTAGGGTTAGGGTTAGGGTTAGGGTTAGGGTTAGGGTTAGGGTTAGGGTTAGGGTTAGGGTTAGGGTTAGGGTTAGGGTTAGGGTTAGGGTTAGGGTTAGGGTTAGGGTTAGGGTTAGGGTTAGGGTTAGGGTTAGGGTTAGGGTTAGGGTTAGGGTTAGGGTTAGGGTTAGGGTTAGGGTTAGGGTTAGGGTTAGGGTTAGGGTTAGGGTTAGGGTTAGGGTTAGGGTTAGGGTTAGGGTTAGGGTTAGGGTTAGGGTTAGGGTTAGGGTTAGGGTTAGGGTTAGGGTTAGGGTTAGGGTTAGGGTTAGGGTTAGGGTTAGGGTTAGGGTTAGGGTTAGGGTTAGGGTTAGGGTTAGGGTTAGGGTTAGGGTTAGGGTTAGGGTTAGGGTTAGGGTTAGGGTTAGGGTTAGGGTTAGGGTTAGGGTTAGGGTTAGGGTTAGGGTTAGGGTTAGGGTTAGGGTTAGGGTTAGGGTTAGGGTTAGGGTTAGGGTTAGGGTTAGGGTTAGGGTTAGGGTTAGGGTTAGGGTTAGGGTTAGGGTTAGGGTTAGGGTTAGGGTTAGGGTTAGGGTTAGGGTTAGGGTTAGGGTTAGGGTTAGGGTTAGGGTTAGGGTTAGGGTTAGGGTTAGGGTTAGGGTTAGGGTTAGGGTTAGGGTTAGGGTTAGGGTTAGGGTTAGGGTTAGGGTTAGGGTTAGGGTTAGGGTTAGGGTTAGGGTTAGGGTTAGGGTTAGGGTTAGGGTTAGGGTTAGGGTTAGGGTTAGGGTTAGGGTTAGGGTTAGGGTTAGGGTTAGGGTTAGGGTTAGGGTTAGGGTTAGGGTTAGGGTTAGGGTTAGGGTTAGGGTTAGGGTTAGGGTTAGGGTTAGGGTTAGGGTTAGGGTTAGGGTTAGGGTTAGGGTTAGGGTTAGGGTTAGGGTTAGGGTTAGGGTTAGGGTTAGGGTTAGGGTTAGGGTTAGGGTTAGGGTTAGGGTTAGGGTTAGGGTTAGGGTTAGGGTTAGGGTTAGGGTTAGGGTTAGGGTTAGGGTTAGGGTTAGGGTTAGGGTTAGGGTTAGGGTTAGGGTTAGGGTTAGGGTTAGGGTTAGGGTTAGGGTTAGGGTTAGGGTTAGGGTTAGGGTTAGGGTTAGGGTTAGGGTTAGGGTTAGGGTTAGGGTTAGGGTTAGGGTTAGGGTTAGGGTTAGGGTTAGGGTTAGGGTTAGGGTTAGGGTTAGGGTTAGGGTTAGGGTTAGGGTTAGGGTTAGGGTTAGGGTTAGGGTTAGGGTTAGGGTTAGGGTTAGGGTTAGGGTTAGGGTTAGGGTTAGGGTTAGGGTTAGGGTTAGGGTTAGGGTTAGGGTTAGGGTTAGGGTTAGGGTTAGGGTTAGGGTTAGGGTTAGGGTTAGGGTTAGGGTTAGGGTTAGGGTTAGGGTTAGGGTTAGGGTTAGGGTTAGGGTTAGGGTTAGGGTTAGGGTTAGGGTTAGGGTTAGGGTTAGGGTTAGGGTTAGGGTTAGGGTTAGGGTTAGGGTTAGGGTTAGGGTTAGGGTTAGGGTTAGGGTTAGGGTTAGGGTTAGGGTTAGGGTTAGGGTTAGGGTTAGGGTTAGGGTTAGGGTTAGGGTTAGGGTTAGGGTTAGGGTTAGGGTTAGGGTTAGGGTTAGGGTTAGGGTTAGGGTTAGGGTTAGGGTTAGGGTTAGGGTTAGGGTTAGGGTTAGGGTTAGGGTTAGGGTTAGGGTTAGGGTTAGGGTTAGGGTTAGGGTTAGGGTTAGGGTTAGGGTTAGGGTTAGGGTTAGGGTTAGGGTTAGGGTTAGGGTTAGGGTTAGGGTTAGGGTTAGGGTTAGGGTTAGGGTTAGGGTTAGGGTTAGGGTTAGGGTTAGGGTTAGGGTTAGGGTTAGGGTTAGGGTTAGGGTTAGGGTTAGGGTTAGGGTTAGGGTTAGGGTTAGGGTTAGGGTTAGGGTTAGGGTTAGGGTTAGGGTTAGGGTTAGGGTTAGGGTT
>NW_028153150.1:2500-10000 GCF_951799395.1 Argentina silus
TGTGTGTGTGCGTGCCTATGTGTGTGTGTGTGTGTGTGTGCGTGCGTGTGTGTGAGCATAGGGAAATAGATCTCAGTTCTGTCATGGCTGGGCCGCAGGCACGTGGGACTTAACGGATGTCTCTGTTGTCTGACACACACACACACACTCACACACACACACACACAGACCCTCTGCCCTGCCTTCAGGACGTGCAGTGAAGAATACAGATTGTGGCTTTACTGGCGATAACGATCACCCTCTGTGGCTTTAGAAATGCTATCTTCACTGAGCGGGTGAATTGATAATACTCGCCATACGCATTTTATTACAAAGGCCCAGTTTGTAAAAAGGTAATCATTTACTGTTGCTACGATCTCTCCTAGACGATACATCTTGTGCCTTCACGGGACAAAGTTCTCCAGCCGCTCCGTACACACTGTAGGGGTTGTGTTTTTTTTGTAGTTTGTTGTGGTTATTTTTATTTTATGTGGCTACTTTTGCTTGGAAGGTTTGTCAGCGCCGAAGAGTCACACACACTGGTAAACCTTGATCTGCCCTGTAGTCTTATGTGTTTTTTTGTGTGTGTGTGTGTGTGTGTGTGTGTGTGTGTGTGTGTGTGTCTTTTTGTGTGTGTGTGTGTGTGTGTGTCTTTTTGTGTGTGTGTGTGTGTGTCTCTCTCTCTCTTTGTGTATGTGTGTGTGCAAGAGTCCATGCAGATGTGTGTGTGTGTGTGTGTGTGTCTGTGTGTGTGTGTGTGTGTGTGTGTGCACGCACACGCACGCGCGCGTGTGAATCCAGAAGGCTGAAAGTGACAGTGAATGAGGGGCTAATCCCCTCGGGTTGCAGAATCCAACACCCCAAGTACCACAATCTCATCATTTCAATTATCATATTTATCATATTTATTCATTTTCCTCCAACCCAGCTTAAATGCTCTCCCTCTCTCCCCCTCTCTCTCTCCCTTTCCCCTCTCTCTCTCTCTCTTCCCCTCTCTCTCTCTCTCTCTCTCTTTTCCCTCTCTGTACATTAATCTGTTTTTTTTCCTCTCTTCCCTTCTTTCTCTCCGTTGGCGACGGGTGAGCCTGTCAGTCAGGTTGATTGACAGCACTCAAGTGGCCTACGGAAAAGACACTCATTTTTAGTGTCAGGCGTTGAGCCTGTGTCCCGGGTCTTATCTCCAAACCCAATTTATTGCCGTTTCTCCGGGCGAAAGGGGTTGCCACTCAAACCGACTGACAGCTCTCAGATTCGGAGGCTGCAGTGCAGGGATTTTCCTTTAAGTTGTTTATGTTAGAGACACACACACACACACGCGCGCGCGCACACACGCACACACACACACACACACACGCCCGCACGGTGATACACTCACACAGTAACACACACGGTTTGCTGACGCATGCACGGGCGGGCGCACACGCACGCACACATATACACATACATGCGCACGCAGTTACACACTGACACACACACATACACACACATGCTCACCAGTCTTTGATGGTTTTGTTTTTCTCTGACCTTGCCCAGAGTTTGACTGACAGACATGTATCCTCAGCCGTCCTTCCCACACAGACGGGTCAAGTTCATTCTTGAATACATCTTTGTTTTGATAATTGATGTTTTAGTCACGGGGGGACGATGGGAAGTAGACAGATAATTAAACGTGTAGTCTGCTTGTCTGTGGACAGTATGTCTGTATATAAGCCTCTCTGTGTGGGTGTGTGTGTGTGTGTGTGTGTGTGTGTGTGTGTGTGTGTGTGTATGAGTTTGTTTGTATATGTGTGTGTGTGTGTGTATGGGTGTGTTTGTATATATGTGTGTGTGTGTGTGTGTGTGTGTGTGTGTGTGTGTGTGTGTGTGTGTGTGTGTGTGTGTGTATGGGTGTATGGGTGTGTTTGTATATGCGTGTGTGTGTGTGTGTGTGTGTGTGTGTGTGTGTGTGTGTGTGTGTGTCTGTCTGTCAGCTCAGTGCAGTATGCACTCTGCAGCATTGTTAGCCAGCACAGCTGCCTAAGGATGAGGATGTGTGTGTGTGTGTGTGTGTGTGTGTGTGTGTGTGTGTGTGTCTGTCCGTGTGTGTGTGTGTGTGTGTGTGTGTGTCTATGTCCGTGTGTGTGTCTATGTTCGTGTGTGTGTGTGTGTGTGTGTGTCTATGTCCGTCCGTGTGTGTGTGTGTGTGTGTGTGTGTGTGTGTCTATGTCCGTGTGTGTGTCTATGTCCATGTGTGTGTCTATGTCCATGTGTGTCTATGTCCGTGTGTGTGTCTATGTCCATGTGTGTCTATGTCCATGTGTGTCTATGTCCATGTGTGTGTCTATGTCCGTGTGCTGTGTGTATTGACTGTGTGAACGCATGAGCGCGTAGGTGTCAGTGTACGTCTGCCTGTGTGTGTGTGCGTGCGTGCTTGCGTGCGTGCGCAGAATGACCTCCGAATCCTGAGGCTTATCGCGGCGGTGTTCCACATTATTGATAGCAGCAGAGATATCGACAGGCCAGCAGTGGAGCCGTGGCGGGGGATGGCAGTTTGATATGACATATGGCGCTTCCCAACGCAGGCCATAAATAATTTTGACACGTTTTTGTATGCATGGGAAAGTCCTTGATTCAGTCTCCCATAAAAATAAACTCCTATTATGGAAGGTATTTGTCAAGTGGGCGCGTGATGGATGGCCTGGCGTTTACCCCGTGGCAGGACGATGGGTTATGTGTGTGTGTGTGTGTGTGTGTGTGTGTGTGTAGGGGGGGGGTGGGGTGGGGAGGGGGGAGGGGGGGGGGGGGTGGAGTCGCCCCGGCAACGCTGACACCAGAGTAATTACTGCCCTCGCCACAGGAACAGGGAGCGTTCTACGCACCTGCACACGCCTCTCTCTCTCTCTCTCTCTCTCTCCCGTCGACGTTCTACAAACGCCGCCCGCCCCCCCCCCCCTCCCCACCCCCCGGCCCGCCACCGTCTTTTATGACGACCCAGCTTCAGGTCTGAAGATAAGAGTGAGAACGGTTCAGGCCCGCACTGTGCCGTAGATAGCTGAAGTGAGTTAGCCTAGCTTAGCTCAGGCCTACTCTGTACAGTAGATAGCTGCAGTGAGTTAGCCTAGCTCATTACATTTACATTTCTACATTTACGGCATTTAGCAGATGCCTTTCTCCAAAGCGACTTACAACAAATACATTTGTTTAAGTAAGTGAATCATCTATCCATCAGTCATCATAAAAAAAACAAATCTATGCTAGGACCAGAGGCTATTGGCAGTCACAATGCTAGAAGAAGGAATAATTAGCCTAGCTTAGGCCTACGCTGTACAGTAGACAGTTGCAGTGAATTAGCCTAGCTTAGGCCTACGCTGGACAGTAAATAGTTGTAGTGAATTAGCCTAGTTTAGGCCTACGCTGGACAGTAAATAGTTGTAGTGAATTAGCCTAGCTTAGGCCTAAGATGTACAGTAGATAGTTGCAGTGAATTAGCCTAGCTTAGGCTTATGCTGTACAGTAGATAGTTGTAGTGAATTAGCCTAGCTTAGGCTTACGCTGTACAGTAGATAGCTGCAACAAATTAGCCTAGCATAGTTTAGGCCTACGATGTACAGTATATAGTTGTAGTGAATTAGCCTAGCCTAGCTTAGGCCTATGCTGTACAGTCGATAGCTGCAGCCAATTAGCCTAGCTTAGGCCCACGCTAGAGCTGTGGTGCGTTAGCCTAGCGTACCTACTGTACCTAGTGTCGTCCATAATGAGTGTGTGCGGGCACGTTGATCCACAGTACAGCACACACACACACACACACACACACACACACACACACACACCATAGCCTCCAGTTGGTCTAGGAGCCTCCCGACCTCCTGTCATTCCGCCCCTGATGTTGTTTCATTGGCATAATGTGATCCATCCGGCGTAATTAACTCCTGTGTGCCTGTGTGCGTGTGCGTGTGTGTGTGTGTGTGTGCCTGTATGTGTGTGTGTGTGTGTGTGTGTGCGTGTGCGTGCGTGTGTGTGTGTCAGAGTGAGGCGGAGCAGACAGCGGAGGAGTGAGACTGCGGTGCGCCAGTCGACTGGAGAGAGGAGGAGGTGAAGTGTAGGCGGGGGGGGGGGATTGGGGGATTGGGAGGGGGGGGGGGGGGTCAGGCGAGGTGCGCTACTCTCGTGGGCGGGGTGGGGGGGCGGGGAGGGAGGGAGGGGGGGGGGGGGCGCGCGCCACGGGGCGACAGGAGTAGGCAGCCCGTCAGTGGGAGTGACACCTGTTCACCGCTGCCGTCGCCGTCGCCATTCAACAGCTGCTCTCGTCTCTCGTCTCTCGTCTCTCTCTCCCCCTCTCTCTCTTTCTCTCTCTCTCTCCCTCCCTCTCTCTCTCTCCCGTCTCTCCTTCCTCCCCCTCTCTTCTTCCTCCTCCTCCTCCTTTCCTCAGCGTCCCAAGGCAACAATAGTCGTGCGGAGGAGAAGAAATTCCACGTCGCGGGCAAGATGGTGCGTGCGTGTGTGTGTGTGTGTGTGTCTCTGTGTGTGTGTGTGTGTGTGTCTCTGTGTGTGTGTGTGTGTGTGCGGCGTGGGTCCAGCTGTTTCCTCAGGGAGCGGGGTGAGCACACAAACACGACTAACTGCCTCTCAGCAGATTGTGTTTGTGGCGTTCTGTTGGAGAGACCGATGGGAGTCTTGTGTCTGTTTACCGCCAAGCAATGTGTTGCAGGAGCAAACAGCCAGCCAGACATAAGGATATGCATACATATTATGCAAACATTCATGTACTTAGAGTGCATATAGTACACACACACACACACACACACACACACACACACACTCGCACGCACACACGCACGCGCGCGCGCACACAGTATTTTTTCTTTTTTTCTCTCTCTCTCTCTCTCTCTCTTGCGCATGTGCGCACGCGCGCAAACACACACACACACACACACACACAGGTTGTTCTCTCTCTTTACAGTGCGTACAGTACACACTCACACATGCACACTGCACACACATACTCTTTTCTCTCTCTCTCTCTCTCACACACACACACACACACACACACACACACACACACGGTGATAAACACACGAACACACACACACACACACACACAGGTGGCATAGGGGCCTTCTGTCCCCAGGCTGTGTAAATACGCACATCTCGTCTGTCTGTCTGTCTGTCTGTCTGTCTGTCTGTCTGTCTGTCTGTCTGTCTGTGTGTGTGTGTGTGTGTGTGTGTGTGTGTGTGTGTGTGTGTGTGTCTGCTGTGGTCAGGCGGTGGGAGGGTGATCCTGGAGAAGGGTGTCTGCTCTGAGATGGAGGTCAGGGGGATACGCTGGGCCCGGTCAATAGGCTTAGAAGCCCATCAGGGACTATTGATTGTGCTGGACAGTGGGGCCAGCACTGCACTAATTGTTTCTTTACTAGCCTGTGGCAAAGACAACAGTCACTAGCCCCACACTCATGAATCTTACATCTGTTTTGTTGGGAAAGCACTAGGAGTTAATAGGCTTTGATTACTGAGGAGTCGGTGTGTGTGTGTGTGTGTGTGTGTGTGTGGGTGAGGGTGGATGGGTGTGTGTGAGGGTGGATGGGTGTGTGTGTGTGTGTGTGTGTGTGTGTGTGTGTGTGTGTGTGTGGGTGAATGGGTGTGTGCGTGTTCCTGTGTGTGTGTGTGTGTGTGTGTGTGTGTGTGTGTGTGTGTGTGTGTGTGCGTGCGTGTGTGTGTGTGTGTGCGTGCGTGTGTGTGTGTGTGTGTGTGTGTGTGTGTGTGTGTGCGCGTGTTCCTGTGTGTGTGTGTGCGTGCGTGCGTCCGTCCGTGCGTACATGCACGCGCGTCCGCGTGTGTGTGTGTGTGTGTGTGTACCCAGTATATTCATGTCTGTGCTATAGGGAGACCCGTGATAGACCACAGACTAACCTCCCAGTGCTGACTGGACCACCCTGCTATAAGCCCAGCTAACCTAATCAGGAACATGCTTGTATAATCTAGTTTCCTCTCTGTAATAACGCCACGGCCCGAGGTCACTCTCACTCAATGACTCTCCCCCCGTCAATCAACAACCCTATTGTTGCCCCATTACCGTCCTATCGGGGGAGGCTGGCCGGGGTAGAAATCGGAGGACGGGGCCCATTGTTCCCGGAATGAGGAAGGCGATCCAAAACGCGTGGTCCTTGTCACGCGCGTCTCGTACCGTTCCTCGTTCCGTCCCATGAGCGACAATGAGACGCCGTCCTCCGTTTTCTACCCCGGCCGGCCTCCCCCTGCATCTCAGTGCTACAGGAGTTGGTCTCTGGCCTTTGCTGTGAAGGGTCCTGAACACACCTAGCCTCGCTGAGAAGGTATTCTTTACCTCAGCGGACGAGGTTCTACCGGTCAGCCTCTTGACCGGATGCACACACACCTACGCGTGTGTGCGCACACACACACAGGGAGGGTGTATACAGACAGGGTGTATACTGAACCAACTGTAAGCTTCTGAGATTCTCTCATGAGCTCTACGTTTTTGTTGAGAGGACATACCTCACCTGAAGCCCCCTCCCTCCCTCCCTCACTCTCACCCTCCCTCCCACCTTCCATCCCTCTCACCCGCCCTCACTCTCACCCTCCCTGTGTGTGTGTGTGTGTGTGTGTGTGTGTGTGTGTGTGTGTGTGCGCGCCTATGCGCGCGTGCGTGTGTGTACGCCTATGCGGCCGTGTGCATGTGTACGCCTATGCGGGCGTGTGCATGAGTGTATGTCTATGTGTTTCTGTATATATGTGTGTGCGCGTGTGTGTGTGTGTGTGTGTGTGTGTGTGTGTGTGTGTGCGTCCGGTGTGGATTTAGCCGGGTGTTTGTTTATTGCGTAGAGCAGCGAGTTTGTTTGTGCCTGGCTGTCAGAGAGGGCCGGCCTGTTGTGATGAAAGACACTTGGACCTTCCTATCCATTTCGCATTTGCTCCAATCAATTATTCAACAGGACAGCCAATTAAAAATGAAGGAGAGCGGTCAGGGCCTCGCCCCCCGAAGGCCGCCACCAGACAACCCTCTCCGTGAATAATTGGTGCAATTAATTTAGCATTGAGCAATAAAGGAGTTCTCACTCTCACTCTCTCTCTCTCTCTCTTTCTCTCTCTCTCTCTCTCCGACTATACCGCAGAGCCACTCAACACAGGCAAATAGACACACACACACACACACACACACACACACTCACACTCACACTGACACTGACACTCGAGCGTACACACGTGCACACGTGTACGAGCGTACACACTCACACACACGCACAGACAGACAGAAAAACACGAGCGTGCACACATGTACACGCGCACGTACGTACGCACACACACAGAAACACACACTCACAGCCACACATTCACCCTGACAGACACACACACTGATGTTCCCTCACTCAACATCATGCTAACATAGATGTACATTCAAGACACACACAAGACACTCATTGTGACACACACACACACACTCACTCTCACAAACAAGAATACAAAAACACTTATAGACACACTTATTCGTATGCACAGGAGAGGAGAATTTGTGTTAGGTTTCAAGTG
>NW_028153150.1:20000-22500 GCF_951799395.1 Argentina silus
TGGATGACAGCTGTGTGTGAAGTCACACACACACACACACACACACACACTTGTATGCACACACACACACAAAAACATACACACACACACGCACGCACACACACGCACACCCGCAAACACTTATGAGTGTAACTTTAAGCCCGTTAAAGTGGTTTTGTGAGGCCTTCCATCACTATTAAGCTGTATCTCAGTGCCCCAGCCTACCTTGAAAGGACGCAGAGTGAAATATAGATATTCAAGTGAATTGAGAAGTAAAGGAAAAGAGAGAGGCAGCAGGGAGGAGGGGACGGGGCGGATCAGGAGGGAGAAGACAAACTGCAAGAGGGAGTGCATGCGAGGGGGAGAGAGACAGCAGAGAGCGAGGGAGGAAGGGGGAGGGAGGGAGAGAGAGAGACGGTATGAGGGAGAGAGACGGTGTGAGCGAGGGAGAGAGAGAGAGAGAGAGAGAGGCAGAGAGAGCAAGTGACAGTCGGAGGGTGAGAGAGAGAGAGAGGGAGGGAGGGAGAGCAAGTGACAGAGTGAGGGTGAGAGAGAGGGAGAGAGAGAGAGAGGGGGGGAGAGAGAGCAAGTGACAGAGTGAGGGTGAGAGAGCGAGAGAGAGGGGGAGAGAGCAAGTGACAGAGTGAGGGTGAGAGAGAGGGAGGGAGAGAGAGCAAGCGACAGAAAGAGGGAGAGAGACAGCATGAGTGAGAGAGACAGCATCAGTTGAGAGACACACTGTGAGAGAGAGAGAGAGAGGGAGAGAGAGAGAGCGACAGACAGAGAGAGACTGAGAGCAGGAGTCGGTTTACATAACGTCTCTGGACGCTCGTTGGCATGCGCCGCGGAGGCGGAGCCATCAATCACTCCATCTGTGTAAAAATCACGACGCAGAGTCGCAATATGGCTAAATATTTATACTGTCACATACACACGGGCTCGCAGATGAAAAGAGTCATTCATTAAGGCTCCTCAGGCCTGTCAGGCTGAAGAAGGAGATTACAGGAGAAACCTCCCACCACGACCGTTTGGAAGGACTCCGCAGGCCCTATTTTTAGTCCCATCACGACCATAAATATCTCCGCCGCGCCTCCGTTAGGTAAATAGTCTGTAAATACGGCAGGGAGATGATCTGGAAGGAACGTAAACACACACACATACATACGCATACACAGTGTCACCGTGAGGTAACCCAACGGGGACATCTCGGCGGGGGGATCTCGCAAGGGTTTGGGTCAGAGAGAAGTCAGGTTTGGTGGGTTTTGGGGGCTTGTGGCGCTGCTAGGCCTGAGGTTTCTGGGTGAGAGATGGGCTTCTTTGCTTGTTGGTTGGTCCTCTCTGTCCTCTCTCTCTCTCTCTCTCTCTCTCTCTCCTCTGTCTCCTTGTCTTCCTCTCTCTGTCCTCTCCTTCCTCCATGTTTTTCTCTTTCTCCCTCTTTCTCCCTCCTCCATCTCCTTCTCGTCCTCTCTCTCCCTATGTCCTCTCCCTCCGCTGTCTCCTGCTTTTCCTCTCTCTCTCTCTCTCTCTCTCTCTCTTCCATCTCCTTCTCTTCCTCTTTCTCTCTCTCCCTCTTCCATCTCCTTCTCTTCATGTCTCTCTATCCCTCCTCCATCTCCTTCTCTTCCCATCTCTCTCTCTCTCTCTCTCCCTCTTCCATCTCTCCTCCTCTTCATCTCTCTCCCTCTCTCTCAAGTTCAGTTTAGACATTTGAAGCGGCCATTATTTTTGATTACTCCAAGAGCTGAATATTTCATCTCGTCTGACGGACTTCAGATCACAGCAGCCCTCTCTCTCTCTCAATCTATCTCTCTCTCTCTCTCTCTCTCTCAATCTCTCTCTCCCTCTCTCCCTCCCTCTCTCTGGGGCGATGCAAACAGTGATGGAAACAAAGAAACATCAACTTCTGTGGGTAATTACAGAGGGAAATTTCGGTTTGATTAGCGGGGGGAAAAATGCTTTATTCTTCCTTCCGACTCAGTATTCATAATTAATCATTAAATCATGGGAGAGAGTGAGTGAGAAGAAGGAGAGAGAGAGAGACGGGATGCCGGGAAGGAGGGAGAGAGGGGGAAGGAGGGAAAGAGAGAGGGACAGAAAAGGAAGAAGAGAGAGTCATTATCCTCAGAACTTAGACATCACCAGTAAATCCATGGAGCCATCTGACATGGCTAATTAAAGAAGCAATCAAAGGTCCCCCTCCAGAGAGAGAGAGAGAGAGAGAGGGATAGAGAGAGAGAGAGAGGGAGAGGGAGAGAGAGAGAGAAAGATGTGTGAGACAGAGGGTGGCGGAGGGGGGGGGGGGTCGGAATAGGGAGAGTGAGAGAAGGACAAGAGAAGAGGAGAATGACGGAGTGAAGGAGTGTGTTGTGCGATCGTTGCGATTGGCCCGTATGTCCGCCATGTTAGCCTAGCTCCCATTAGCATCCTGTCCTTCATCAAACTACGAGAGCCAGAGGCTCACTAGGCTCCTCTCCTCTCCCCCTTACTCCCCTCCCCTCTCCCCCCTACTCCCCTCCCCTCA
>NW_028153150.1:30000-39002 GCF_951799395.1 Argentina silus
CCTCCTTCTTTTCCATTGCATGACAGTGAGCCCGGCCTCCGATTTCTACCTCCGCCGGCCTCCCCTGGCTGATATGTACCGTAGCAGTGAGAGGGACTTCTGCTCAGTTGGTTTAGAGGCAGAGTTCTGCAGACAGAGTAGAGTGAGATTGAAACTTGACTTTGTCCCCAAACGTCAATAGATTTGTGTTGTCACAAGCATTACTGCTGCTACTAACATTTATGGCATTTAGCAGACGCCTTTATCAAAAGCGACTTACAACAAATACATTTGTTTAAGTAAGTGAATCATCTATCCAACAGTCATCATAAGATAAAGTAATCAATGCTCAGACCAGGGGCCATTGGCAGTCGTAATGCCAGTTTTGCCAATTTATTTTAAATTTTGGGTTAGTATGGGGGGGGGGGGGGGGGTAGTGAGGGTGAAGCGGTCTTTAGGAGGGACCCTTATGCACTACTACTGTCACTGTTTTATTATGACTACAGAACCAGTCAAAAGTTTAGACACACCTTGCCAAGAGTGTGCAAAGCTGTCATCAAAGCAAAAGGTGGCTACTTTGAAGAATCTAAAATATAAACCATATTCTGTTTTTTTTAACACTTTTTGGTTGACTACATAATTCCATATATCTTCCTTCATAGTTTTGATGTCTTTAATATGAATCTACAATGTAGAAAATAATAAAAAAAAATAAAGAAAAACCCTTGAATGAGACGGTGTGTCCAAACTTTTGACTGGTACTGTATATTATATTGTGTTTGTTGATTCGTTGATTGTTGTTGACTGTTGTTGATCGAGGAACGAGATCCCAAAGCGCTTCGCTGCATCAATTACGGCTGTACGCGATGTACGTGACGAATAACATTTAATTTGATTTGATTTGATTAGACGTGATTTACACTCTTCGGAAAAAGGGTTCCGAAAAGGCGCTTTGGCAGTCCCTGTTGTGGGTTTCCATGTACTGTAGAACTCTCTGGGGGGGGGAGGGTTCTCCTACAGTACAGGGACAGCCCAGGAAAACCTTTTTGATTCTAGGTTGCACCTTTTTCTTTCCCCTAATAGTGTGTCTGGCAGTGTGTTGACTGCAGGAGGATGGAGCAGGAGTGGGTCAGGGGCTTTCTGTATCGCTGCTGTGACTACTGTGATCAAATGATCGACCTTCTGAGCACAGGACGGAAATGTCAGGGCGAGATGGAGACCTAAATGATTGATGTGGTGTGTGTGTGTGTGTGTGTGTGTGTGTGTATGTGTGTTTATGCACGCGTGTGTGTGTGTGTGTGTGTGTGCATGCGTGCGTGCGTGCGTGTGCTCTTGATTTTTTCTGTGTGTGTCTTTGTGTGTGTGTGTCTTTGTGTAGGAGTATGTAAGCAAGTGTCTCCCGTTCACCTCTCCAAATCCATTTCTCTCAATAGATTAAGTGTGTCTGGATCCTCAAAGCTGCTCTCAGGCTCAGACAATGGCATTTCTAACACTATTCCCATCACCTTGGCAACACCATGGCAACCTGTGATCTGAGAGGGCACGGTGCAGAACAATTAGCACCATTTGACGTCTCACAATGCTCTCACCACGTTCTTGTCATCCGTTTTCAATATCTTGATATTCCTTCTCCTTTAGTCAGGAAAAACTTGTATTAATTACCTTTTTTAACACAAATATCTAAGTGTGATATTACCTTTCATATCAACTTCAAAGTTTTTTGTTTTTTTTGTTTTTTCTTCTCATTATTTTTATGCACCGCTAATTCAGAGTGTCACTGGAGTGTCGCTGCGGAAACTTTCCCGGAACGCCGCGGGATTCGTCGGCATCTCGCTGCATTACAACGTGTCGTCCTCACCAATAGCGTGGAAATCACATTTCGTTAGAAAAAAAAAAGATTTTCCTCTGGTTTCTCTTCATTCGCCTTTGACGAATAAGGTGGGGTCCGGGGTGGTCCGGGGGTCTAGCACCGCGGCCTACAGGGCCCGTAGGGGTTAGAATCCGGCCCCTGCCCTGCTGACATACCCTCTCCTCTTCCCTTTCCTGTCGTTCTTCACTATCTCTTCATTATCTCACTATCTCTTCACTATCTCTTCATTATCTCTTCATTATCTCACTATCTCTTCATTATCTCACTATCTCTTCACTATCTCTTCACTATCTCACTATCTCTTCACTATCTCTTCATTATCTCACTATCTCTTCACTATCTCTTCACTATCTCTTCACTATCTCACTATCTCCTCAGTATCTCTTCACTATCTCACTATCTCACTATCTTAACTATCACAAAAATAAGTGAATAAGTGAATAAGTGACCTACTTGCTTATTCACGCCGGTACTTTCCATTTGTGTTTTCCAGGCATCGTGTCCAAGTCGTTCGAGTGTCGTCTGAAGGGCCAGGGCGCCACCTTCGTGGAGGCGGAGACGGCGTTCGCGGCGGAAGGCGGCGTCTCCCCGGTGGGTCGGGCGGGGTCTGGGATGGAGGGGGGGATGGGGATGGGGATGGGGATGGGGGTTGGGGTGGTGGGGCAGGATGGTGGGGGCGTGCAGCAGGTGATCATCATCCAGGGCTACGGTGGGGGGGACGTGGCCATCGACCACGCCCTGGAGGAGTCGGCCGCCGCCACCCTGCAGACGCTGGCCATGGCGGGCCAGGTGGCCGAGGTGCTCCACATCACGGAGGACGGGCAGGTCATCACCTCCGGGAGGGAGATGTCGGACGGGGGGGCCCACCTGGCCGGGGGGGGGACCCAGTACGTGCTGCTGGAGTCTGGGGAGGCGGGGCTGCACTCTGGGGGCGGAGCAGGCGGCGGAGGAGGAGGAGGAGGACACGGTCATCACATGATCTCCGAGTCCTCCACGGCGTTGGACGCCCTCCTCAACGCCGTCAGCGAGATGGGCCAGCAGGAGGAGGAGGAGGCGGAGGAGGAGGAGAGGGGCGGGGGGGTCCTGACCTCGGCCATGGCCCGGGCGGTCCACGCGGAGCAAGGGGGGGAGGAGGGGGAGAAGGCGGAGGTGGAGGTGGAGGAGGGGAGCGTGGAGGTGCGGCAGCAGACCCAGGAGGAGGCGGTGCACGAGGTGCTGCAGTTCGCCGCCAGTCAGCTGATGATGAAGGAGGGCCTGACGCAGGTGATCGTCAACGACGAGGGGACGCACTACATCGTCACGGAGCTGGACGACAACACCCTCCAGGTGGAGGGCACCATGTACACCCAGAGCCAGGGGGGGGCGGAGGGGGAGGGGGGGGCGGAGGGGGGGGCCGGGGGGGAGATGGTGGTCTACCTGCAGCAGTGAGTCTCGATTGAAGACCGTGTCCAAATGCTCAGCAGCGTAACACTAATGAGTCTTCCTATTCGTCTCATTTGTGTTTGTTTGGAAATCATGTTTTTTTTTACTTTTTTTTTTACTTGACTTACTTTGCTTTTTCTCTCTTTATTCTCTTGGGCAAAAAAACTAACTCAGGATAACCTTTCTATCTATCTATCTATCTATCTATCTATGGCATGACAACGACAGTTATGATGTACTTTCTCCTTGTTCTCTTATTTTTGAAGTGTGTTATGTAATATTGCAAATAATATGATTTTTTTGATATTCCGTGAAGCAGGAAATATGTGTGTGATATTCAAGACAGCTAAAAAAATCACAGTTGCTTGGTTTGGTGATTGAGGTCTGTTGAATTGCCTTTCAGCTCAATTGTATGATATGTGTTTTGTTTAGTTTAGTTTGTTTAATTCATTTCTACAGTAATAATAGTCACATGTCCAGAGTTGGCCCCTGTCCACCTGGCTGAATCTAAAGCCAACAGCAGTTGTGGAAAATCCTCCCATACTGCAGCTTGATTGGTCGAAATCTTGGCCCTCTGATTGGTTTTCTGTTAACTTATGAGTTCCCTTATTGTGGAGATCGACCAATAAGACAAATGCATCTTTTTGACTCCTGCAGAGATATTTTTGATGAAATAGCATGAAAACACACACACACACGTCTTTTAGTCTTTCTCTGAAGATGCTAATGAGTTGTGTTTATGATATGTTTATGATTTTGATTTTACTGCTCTTTGCTGATGCAAATTATTTCTGTACACTGCAATGATACCCATTCATTTGAGATCCAACAATAAAGATGAACCTTCATTTGGAGCAGTGTACTGTGTGTGTGCGTGTGCGTGTGTGCGTGCGTGCGCGTGTGTGTGTTTGTCTGTGTCTGTGTCTGTCTGTGTGTCTGTGTCTGTCTGTGTGTCTCTGTCTGTGTGTCTCTGTCTGTGAGTGTGCGCGCCTGTGTGTGTGTCTGTGTCTGTCTATGTGTGTGTGTGTGTGTGTGTGTGTGTGTGTGTGTGTGTGTGTGTGTGTGTGTGTGTGTGTGTGTGTGTGTGTCTGTCTATGTGTGTGTGTGTGTGTCCGTTGTTTGTTTTATTGACAGCGATGCCTCTTAGTAGTGCTGCTAAGTGAACAAGCCACAGTGCTCATACAATAACACTCATACAATAACACTCATACAATAACACTCAGAACACAATCAGATTATCAACTGCATCAACTTCCGTGAATCAAACGATAGGCTCGCGTCCTCCGTGTGTTCCAATCACCATTATCATTATCATTATCAAACATCATGATCACCTCCATCATCATCATCATCATCATCATCATCCTCCTCCTCATTATCATCATCATCATCATCATCATCCTCCTCATCATCATCCTCTCCCTCGCCCCAGCCAGGCCCATTCTCCCTGTGTTATGTGTGTAGAACACACACTTGTGGTTTTCCCATTGCAGTATTCAGCACTAGGGGGGGGTGGAGAGGGGCGGGGGGTGGGGGGTGGGGGGTGGGGTGGGATCAATATTCATTTAGGCCCATACACAGAGCCCACACACACACACACACACACCACCCTCCGCTCTGATGGAGTGAGTGGGAGCCCACAATGACGGCTAGAAACCTAGAAAATAAACAGGCGCGCACACACACACACACACACATACACGCACGCACGCACATATACACACACACACACACACACACACAAACTCTCAGGGGGCATCAAAAGATCATCCCTTAAACACAGCGCTGGTATAGAGAAGCAGTGGGCTGAGAAAGAGAGAGAGAGAGAAAGAGAGAGAGAGAGAAAGAGAGAGAAAGAGAGAGAGAGAGAGAGAAAGAGAGAGAGAGGTGTGGGAGGGCTGAGAGGAGTGGATTACAGCGAGATGGAGTGAGTGAGAGAGAGGTGAGAGAGGAGGAGAAGAGCAGTGAAATCCCCCTTCATAACCACAGTGGAAGAGAGGCCTGTAATTTCACATGGCATCTTGTCTATCGCGCTCTCTCTCACACACACACACACACACACACACACACTGATACAGACACACACACACACACACACAGAGCAGCCTTGCTTCATCTAAACCTGCAATCCTATCTGTCTGCCTCCTTTCAAGCTTTCCTCCCACTTCAGGCACACACACTCACACACGCCACATTTCACCAAAATAGCTACAGTATATCATTTGAATCATCATCTGTGCGTTTCCGCATATGCACAAGTGTGTGTGTGTGCGGGTGTTGTTATTGTGTGTGTGTATGCGTGTGTGTCCGTGTGCGCGTGTGTGTGTGCGTGTGCAGTGTGTGTGTGTGTGTGTGTGTTCTGAGTGTCTGTGTGTTCTGAGTGTCTGTGTGTGTGTGTGTGTGTGTTCTGAGTGTCTGTGTGTGTGTGTTCTGATTGTGTGTGTGCATGTGTGTGTGTTCTGTGTGTGTGTGTGTGTGTGTGTGTGTGTTCTGATTGTGTGTATGTGTGTGTACGTGCAGTGTGTGTGTGTGTGTGTGTGTGTGTGTGTGTCTCACAACCCCTGTGCAGCTCCCTCATCAGAGAGGGGCCTTGGTTCATTATTAGCTGCAGCAGCTCGTGCGTGTGACATGGAAGAGGGAGAAATTAGCAGCTGTCACCGAGTGATGAGTTCATTTCCTGACAGGCAGGCCTGGCTCTGCTGAGTCCTTTGGAGACGGGCAGACGTACGCAAGGCTGATGGAAACCTGCCGCTGAAGCTTAATTGGAGAGCCGGAAAAGGGCGACGGGGGGGGGGGGGTATATAAGGGGGATAGAGGGAGGCAGGAGGAGGACAGGAGAGGGACAGAGGAGGAGGAGGGAGGGAGGTGGGGGGGTGGGGGGGGACAGGGATGCTGGGGGACGGTGGTATGGGGCACGGGGGGGCGGGTACAAGGGGGCAAAGGAAAGGGGGAGGGGAAGGGAAGGGAGAGGGGTTCAGGGGGACAGAGAGGGGGGGACAGAGAGGGGCTGGGGAACGTTGGTGGAGGGGAATGAGAGGGTCGGTGGATGGGAAAAGAGAGTTCTCCCTCCCTCCCTCCCTCCCTCCTTCCCTCCTATCACTCTCCGGGGGCAGGCGAGAGAGAGAGAGAGAGGGACAGGGGCGGGGGGGGGGGGGGTCTCTGAGTATGATAAATATGGCAATTCTGTTTGGTCCAGCCAGGGGATCATTTCCTTAATGTCCCTGCTATTAGTTTTGGCTGCCTTTGGCTGTATTAACATGCTGGCTGACGCCTCTGTTTGTGTGTGTCCTCAGGGCTCCAGGTACAGTACAATTCTATTAAAGTGACTTGTTTGTTTGTGGCCTATTTCTTTCTGTGCGTGTGCCTCTGTTGTACATGGCACATAAAGGCAGAGCATATTACATGCATGTACAGTAAAATGGAATGGGATTATTTATTTATTTTTCGGTCAATATTTCGACCGTCCCAATCGTTTTTTTTGGAATCGATACTTTTTGACGCGCGACGGAGAGAAGGCAGCTGCAGGAGCAGCGAAGTGACGGTTCGTGTCTCTCTGACTCTGAGGGGAGGGATAGGGGGGAGGGAAGGGATAGGGGGCGCGTCTCTCTCTCTCTCTCTCTCTCCCTCTCTCTCTCTCCCTCTCCCTCAGTGTCTCTGTCTCTCAGTATCCGTGTCTTTGATCACGTTAATCCGGCCCTAGCGCCCGCCGCCTTCCACCCCCTCCCACCCCCCACGCTCCTGCTGCCACCAGCCCACCGCCATGCATATGTCTACGCGTGACAACCACTGACAGCCCTCTCTATTCCAGAACCACCTGCCCCCCCCCACCACCCACCACCACCACCACCACCACCACCACCCTCCCACGCCCTCCATAGCATACTAGGCGTCCCCTATAGCTCCCCCCCCCCCCAACACACACACACACACACCCCGCCCCCTCCATACCATAACAGGCTATCCTTACAGATTGCCCTCCCCCCTCCTCCTCCTCCTCCTCCTCCTCCTCTTTCCATACCATAGCAGGCATTCCCTATAGATTGCCCCCCCCCCCCCCACCACTGACCCCCCTACCCCCTCCCCCCCCAAAAAACCGCCAGCCAGGGCCAGAGACACGCTGCCTCTCTCAACACTTCATTAGGTGAGGCAGTGATTGAAAAACGATCCGATTAGCGTCCGAGTGTACGGTGAGCAGAGGTGACCGGGAGAACCGGGAGGTTCCACCTTGAACCAGAAACAACTGGATGGAAGTGCTTTTCAATTAAACACACAACACAGAGGAATACTCTCTCGCAAGGCAATGAGAGAGGGAGAGAGAGAGAGAGAGGGGGGGGGGGGGGGGGGAGGGAAGCATCCCCCCCTCCCCCCCATGAGAGATGTCCCCCCCCCAAAAAAAAAAAAAAGAAACGAAACACTTTACGAAAGAACTTCTGTTCAGTTGAAGAGAGTTAAAGACTTCTTCTTTTTTTCCCTCTCTAGCATTTCAGTTGAACTATTTCCATTTAGATTTACAATATTTAATATAGATCTCTGGAGAGAGAGAGAGAGAGAGAGAGAGACGTGGCCATGTTTTAAATCTTACCGCATGAATTAAGCAATTTAACATTCAGAGTTTTATATTGGTGCCATTTAGAGACAGACACACATGGATAGACACTGAGAGGGAAGCAAGGCGGGCCCTGAAACAGACTCTATGTCTTCCCTGTCAGCGAGACTTAACACTGCTGTCTCTTATTCTGAAGCTACTGGACCTTCTAGATATGAAAATGTTTCATTCCAAAATGCTACACTGTATATATATACAGTACCAGTCAAAAGTTTGGACACACCTTGCCAAGAGTGTGCAATGCTGTCATCAAAGCAAAAAGGTGGCTACTTTGAAGAATCTAAAATATAAACCATATTCTGGTTTGTTTAACACTTTTTTGTTCACTACATAATTCCATATGTGTTCCTTCATAGTTTTGATGTCTTCAAAATGAATCTACAATGTAGAAAATAATAACAAAAATAAAGAAAAACCATTGAATGAGAAGGTGTGTCCAAACTTTTGACTGGTACTGTATACATATATATAAAATGCAGTTATATTTATGATTAAAAACCGGACTATTCAAGACCTGCTGTTGTGTTTGTGTATTTCTCTCGCCCATGAAATATAAATGAAGAAGAGGACGACGTCAATATGCTTGATGGTATGATGTAATCACTTCAACGGAATTTCAATTGAAACGTGCGGTATTTTCGCTGCAAGAGAACCGTTCTTGCCCTATCCGGTAAACCCTCAGTTATGTGGTTTTGATTGAATACGATCCGTAGTCTTTGATGTGGTGACCTCATGCAGGTGGAGACAGCTGAGGGAATTCTGATCAAGAGGAGATTCTCCCGCTCGCTGTTGCGTTTTCATCCATCCATCTTCCCTATAGAGTTCCCTCTACTCTTTCATGAACGAACGAGGAACTCCTCTTCCAGTCCGCCTCCCCGCCCTATCTCTCTCTCCCCTCACCCCCTCCCCCACCCCCCACCCCTCCAGCTCTCCCTTCCTCGCGCGGGGTAGGAGGTAAGGAGAGGAGGGGAGGGGAGGAGAGAGGAGAGAAGGGAATGTGAGAGACTGAAGCATACCAAGCTCCCAGCTCCCAGCTCCCAGCTCCCAGCTCCCAGCTCCCAGTTCCCAGCTCCCAGCTCCCAGCTCCCAGCTCCCTGCTCCCAGCTCCCAGCTCCCAGCTCCCAG
>NW_028153149.1:0-12500 GCF_951799395.1 Argentina silus
GGTTCGATGCTGATAACGGAGAAGGCGACCTCGTCCTCCCCTCCCGGGGAAGCGGAGAGGTGGGCTCGCGGGTAACTGGAGCCCGACGAGGAGCTGAAGCGCGAACAGGAGCGGTGGGATCAGCAGCAACCCCGCGCGGGGGAGCACGCGCCGCGCATAGGCTCGCATGCCTCCTCCGTGGCACCGGGGATCATCTCGCGCCCCTGCCTCCGGTGCTGTGTCCCGTGGGAGTCAAGTGACTGCTTTTTTTTTTTTTTTTTTTTTTTTTAAAGCACTAGCGAGCGCGAGACTGCTGTTGCAAAATGTAATAAAAAAACAACAACTCCCAGCTGAATTTTAGTAGGCTCCCCTGCCTCCCATCCCCACCCCTCCGTTTCTCCTCCTTTCTGGGCGAGGTGGTGACGCAGTGCATTCTTTGGTGGTCAGTCAATGTTGACAAAGCGGATCTGGTTGACACAGTGCTATTGGACCGTCCTGTTTCCTCAGAGGAAATGACATTCCTCTCTGTTTCTCTCTGTCTGAGCAAACCAAACACTTGGGCCACCTACTGTCCTAAAAGATGATAATGAAAAAGGCCTATACTAACCCGTTAAATAAGCTGTACCAGTTTATATGATATGAATTGACTAGAAACTCTCTCTCTCTCTCTATTTCTCCCTCTCTCCCTCCCTCCCTCTCTCTCTCTCTCTTTCTCTCTCCCCCCTCTCTCTCTCTCTCCCCCCCCCCCCCCCTCCCCCCCCTCTCTCTCTCTCTCATCCCTGTCCTATCCCGAAGGCTGCAGTCCCCTCCCGCGCGCACCCACCAGCCGTGGAATGACATAGCAAACACGGTACCGCGAGCGACGTCTGAGACTATTTGTTGAGTGTTGACGAACTGCCGAAGATATACAACATAGTAAAATAAACGTAACGTACGTCCTCCAGCTGCAAACAAACACACGCACGCACGCACACACACACACACACACACACACACACACACGCACGCACGCACGCACACACACACACACTCACACGCACACACACATTTCTTGTTCTCCAGGCACAGGGCATTGCCTGTGGATTGTAATGATGCTATCAGGAGGAAGCCGTAAACTAACAATAGAAATTCAGCCATCCTCTCAGACGGATTTGTTTTGTATCCCTCCGCTTTTGGAAGTATGTGTGTGTGTGTGTGTGTGTGTGTGTGTGTGTGTGTGTGTGTGTGTGTGTGTGTGTGTGTGTGTGTGTAAGTGTAAGTGTGTGTGTTTGTGTGCATGCGCCTGTGTGTGCGCGCACATGTGTGTGTGTGTGTGTGTGTGTGTGTGCACGTGGGTGCGTGTGTGTTTCCCTAAGGAGCATTTGGCTACAGTCGGTGTGTCCTATAAAGAGCTAAGGGAACACACAGAATGAGAATGAGCCGTCTTAATCCTCTCACTCCCTCACATTCTCTCTCTCTCTCTCTCTCTCTCCCTCTCATTCCCGTCTAGCTCCTGTTTTTCTCTCCTCTCCTCTCTCTCTTTCCCTCTCCCCTCCCTTCCCCTAGTCGTGTCCCTGTCTGAACTCTCTCTTAGCTCCCCACTGCATGAGCAGTGCTGAATACCAAGGAGCACACCCACACACACACACACACGCACACACACACGCGCACACACACACGCACGTACACCCCACTGAAGACGACTGTACCACCCATGCTCACACACACAGACATGCAAGCACACACACGCACGCACGCACACACACACACGTACACGCACACACACACACACACACACCCACCCCCACACCCCATCCCTTAAAGCAGAAGGAGACCAGACAGGGTTACCAATGGCCAGAACAGAATGTGTATTTAAATATTCACACCTCAGATACATGATATGTAACAGACAGATATACAACTTTTCATCACAAAAAACACCAAACAACACAAGACCACAGAAATAAGAAGGGAGAGAGAGAAAGAAAGCCCCATTGTAGACCTTGAGATCCAGAGCTCCACCCCTTTAGACCCCGAACACACACACACACACTCACACACACGCACGCACACACACGCACACACACACACGCACACACACACGCGCGCGCAGGTCCATCTGCATTGTTACACACACGCACACACACGCACACACACACACCCACACACACACACACACACACACAAGTCTGTCTCTTTGGGGTCAGCGTGTGTTTTAGATCTTTTTCCCTCGTAGTTAAAACAGCAAAACACAGGATGTAGAGTCTCCATGCTGCAGTCCTTGTCGCCACCGGAGCAGAAACCATGGCAGAACGTTGATGTAACGTTGGAGCAACGTTGTGGTGAGGTTGTGGGTCTGAGGCCTGTGAGTTGGAGTCTATGTACAGATGCTGGTATTTCAAGAGCAGACACTTGTAGTCCACTTCTTCTGATAGGACGCAACACAGGGAGGGAGGGGCAGAGACTTAGTGTGTGTGAAGAGTGTGTAGAGGTAGAGGAGAGATAGGGTGTAGGGGTTAGGGTGCACGGTGTAGGGGTTAGGGAGTAGGATGTAGGGCAGAGGGGTTAGGGAGTAGGATGTAGGGCAGAGGGGTTAGGGAGTAGGATGTAGGGCAGAGGGGTTAGGGAGTAGGATGTAGGGCGGAGGGGTTAGGGTGTAGGATGTAGGGCGGAGGGGTCAGGGTGTAGGATGTAGTGTGTAGTGGTTAGGGTGTAGGAGGTAGGGGGTTAGGGTGTAGGATGTAGGGTGGAGGGAGGGTTAGGGTGTAGGGGTTAGGGTGTAGTAGGTAGGGTGTAGGGGTTAGGGTGTAGGATGTAGGGTGTAGGGGTTAGAGATTAGTATGTAGGGTGTAGGGGTTAGGGTGCACAGTGTAGGGGTTAGGGTGTAGGATGTAGGGTGTAGGGGTTAGAGATTAGTATGTAGGGTGTAGGGGTTAGGGTGCACAGTGTAGGGGTTAGGGTGTAGGATGTAGGGCGTAGGGGTTAGGGTGTAGGATGTAGGGTGTAGGGGTTAGAGATTAGTATGTAGGGTGTAGGGGTTAGGGTGCATGGTGTAGGGGTTAGGGAGTAGGATGTAGAGCATAGGGGTTAGGGTGTAGGAGGTAGGGTGTAGGGGTTAGGGTGTAGGATGTAGGGTGTAGGGGTTAGTGTGTAGGGTGTAGGGGTTAGGATGTAAGGTGTAGGGATTAGAATGTAGGTTGTAGGGGTTAGGGTGTAGGATGTAGGGTGTAGTGATGTAGGGTGTAAGATGTAGGGTGTAGGGGCTAGGGTGTAAGATGTAGGATGTAGGGGTTAGGGTGTAAGATGTAGGGTGTAGGGGTTAGGGTGTAAGAAGTAGGGGTTAGGGGTTAGGGTGTAAGATGTAGGGGTTAGGGGTGAGGGTGTAAGATGTAGGGGTTAGGGGCTAGGGTGTAAGATGTAGGGTGTAGGGTACAGGACACAGAAGGGAGGTGCAGAGACGTAGTGTGTTAGAGTGTGTAGAGGTAGAGGAAATACAGGGTGTAGGGGATAGGGGTTAGGGTGTAGGGGATAGGGTTAGGGTGTAGGGGATAGGGGTTAGGGTGTAGGGGATAGGGGTTAGGGGTTAGGGTGTAGAGGATAGGGGTTAGGGTGTAGGGGATAGGGGTTAGGGTGTAGGGGTTAGGGTGTATGGTGTAGGGGATAGGGGTTAGGGTGTAGGGTGTATGGGTTAGGGTGTATGGTGTAGGGGATAGGGGTTAGGGGTTAGGGTGTAGGGGATAGGGGTTAGGGTGTATGGTGTAGGGGATAGGGGTTAGGGTGTAGGGGATAGGGGTTAGGGGTTAGGGTGTATGGTGTAGGGGATAGGGGTTAGGGTGTAGGGGATAGGGGTTAGGGGTTAGGGTGTAGGGGATAGGGGTTAGGGTGTAGTGGATAGGGGTTAGGGTGTATGGGTTAGGGTGTAGGGTGTATGGGGATAGGGTGTATGGTGTAGGGGATAGGGGTTAGTGTTTAGGGTATAGGTTTAGGGTTTAGGGAGTAGTGGTTAGGTCGTAGGGGTTACAGTGCAGGTATAGGGGTTAGGATGCAGGGTGTAGGAGTTAGGGAGTAGGGGTTAGGGTTTAGGGTGTAGGGGTTACAGTGCAGGTGTAGGGTGCTGGTTTGTCAGTGGTGGAAAGTGCAGAGAGAGAGAGCAACGGAAGGGGAAGAGGGTAGAGAGAAGCGAGAGAGAAGGAAAGAGGATTGAGAGAGACAGAGAGTGAAAGGGAAACAGGAGGGGGGATCCTGTGTGGTCCAGATTCATCAATGTTTCTGTTGTAACTAGAGGCTTCTGGGAAATGGAGTCCTCCAAGCAGCACAGCTGGACTCTGAAGGGCGGGGCATGTGTCCATTCGTCTGTCTCTCTGTCCATCAGCGTCTGTCATTCCTCCGTCTGCTCCTTTTGGCCACTCCCTCTTTCGGCCGTGTGTATGTGTGTGTGTGTGTGTGTGTGTCTGTCTGTGTGTGTGCGTGCCTGCATGCGTGTGTTTTGTGTGTGTGTGTGTGTGTGTGTGTGTGTGTGTGTGTGTGTGTTTTTATGTGTGTGTGTCGCGTGTGTGTGTGTGTGTGTGTGTGTGTGTGTGTGTGTGTGTGTGTGTGTGTGTGTGTGTGTGTGTGTGTGTGAGAGAGAGAGTGTCTATGTTGCAGTTGGCTCTTGATTGTCATTGCTGGAGAATTAAAGCTTGACTGTCCAAAGCTGGCAGCTAAATTCTCCCCCCTCCACCATACAGTCTCTCACAAACACAGTCTCCTTAAAAAAAGTTTACAAATCTGAAAAAGAGATTGGATGCACCTGTGTGTGTGGAGAGAGAGAGAGAGAGAGAGAGAGAGAGAGAGAGAGAGAGAGAGAGAGAGAGAGAGAGAGAGAGAGAGAGAGAGAGAGAGAGAGAAACATATCAATGTTTATAACATGTTAAACAATAAAACTGTTTAACTACTTAGTGAATAAACACATTTACTTGAATAAGAACACAGTGACTCACAGTCAACCTAAAAATGTATTCATAGTTTTCTTGTTATGAATCATCAAAACAAAGGAACAAACATGCTTGCTTTTCCACACATAGGCCCATCCCTAGGGGCCGGACCTGACAACTCATCAGACGACTGACACAGCCTGAAGAAGCTACATTGAAACAAAAACCTGAAATAAATGACAAATGAACAAACAAGCTAACTAAAACAAATACCCACCAGGAGACGAGCCAACACGCTTCTGAAGAACAAGGAATTCCCTGAATATTCCCTCGCTAATGATGTTCTAGTTCATGATTATTTTCCCAGTCGGTGTCTGGCTTAATACTTAGTCCTGCAGTGTGTGTGTGTTTGTGTGTGTGTGTGTGTGTGTGTGTGTGTGTGTGTGTGTGTGTGTGTGTGTGTGTGTGTGTATGTATGTGTGTGTATGTGTACGTGTGTGTGTGTGTGTGTGTGTGTGTATGTGTCTGTCTGTCTGTGTGTCTGTGTCTGTCTGTGTGTGTGTGTGTGTGTGTGTGTGTGTGTGTGTGTGTGTGTGTATGTGTGTGTGTGTATGTGTGTGTGTGTGTTAGGAACTGACCTGCAACTACAGGCCAGTGCTTTGGTACGAGCAAGGTATTAGTAGTGTGTTTGTGTGTGTGTGTGTGTGTGTGTGTGTGTGTGTGTAGCTATGGTACGATACTGTAGGTAGATTATTCTAATAGTGGAGTACAGTATTAGTAAAGTATTAGTAGAGTATTAGTAGAGTATTAGTGAAGTATTAGTACTCTACTGAGTGTGTAGAAATAAGGAGTAGCAGTGTGTCTCACCTGCAACTACAGGCTGGTCACGCTGAAACTGTCATCGTTGGGGGGGTCCAGGAGCTGACAGAGCACCCCCCCTCCCCCTCCTCCTCCTCCTCTGGGGGGCTGTGGGGGGTAGCGGGGGGGCATCCCGGGGTACGTGGAGGAAGCGTGGGGGGGTAGGGGGTAACCCATGTCCTCAGGGTGGGCCAAGGAGTCCAGGGGGGGCTTGTGGTGGGGGGAGAGGTAGGGGGAGTGGGGCAGGGGGGACGGGCGGTGGTGGCCTGAGCTCAGGTGGGGGGGCAGGTCCCGTTTGTGGGGGGGCAGGGAGGAGGGGGGCGGCCGCTCCTCGTATAGTAGGGGGCTAGAGTGGGGGTGGAGGTTGGGGTTGGGGTTGGTGTGTGTGTTAGGATGGGGGTGAGGGTGAGGGTGAGGGTGGGGGTGATTGTTAGGGTGGGGGTGGGGGTGAGGGTGGGGGTTGGTGGTACTGTGGAGGCTGGTGTTGGGGTGCTGGTGGGTGTTGGGGTGGGGGTTCGGGTTGGAGTGCGGGTTAGTGTGTGGGCTCATGTTGGTGTGTGGTTGTGTGTGAGTGTGTGTGTTGGTGTGTATGTTGCCGTGGGGACTGAGGTGTGTGTTGGTGTGAGGGTTCGCGAGAGGGTTGCTGTGTGTGTTAGGATGAGGGCTGGCGTGTGTGTTGGTGTGTGTGTTGGCGTGTGTGTGTGTATTGGAGTGTGTGTTGGCGTGGGGGCTGGGGCTGCCGCTGTGAGACGTCTGTCCGTACCAGTAAGGAGACCCACAGTAGCTCGGGGAGTCGTACTGGGGGTACTGGGGGTCTTTGGGGGGGGCGCGGTGGGGTGGGCTCAACGCTGTGCCACAGTGGGGCAGTAACCGTGGCGACGGGGAGCAGGAGGGGGAGAAGGTCCTGGGGACGGGGTGGTAGGTCTGGGGGGGCAGGGCGGGGGCGGGGGCGGGTTTAGGGGGGTATGTGGGCATACTGGGAGAGAGAGAGGAGGAGTCTCCGGGGTAGAGGGCGGGGTAGCGTTCGTCAGAGGAGGGGGTGGAGGGGTGGGCCGAGTAGGGGGAGGGGTATTCACAGGCGTCCGAGGGGTAGCCGAGGGGGGGGTTGGGAGTGGGGAGGGGGGAGAGGCTGCTGCTGTCTCCACTGTAGTAGTCCAGCCCCTCCTGGAACAGCCCGCCCCCCCCGGTGGCCCCTCCCCCTGCAGCCCCCTTGGCCTTGGCCTTCCCTGTTGGGGGGCGCTCACGCTGACAGGGAGACAGACCCCCCCTGGCTCCTCGAGCCCCCCGAGCCTGACGCCCCACTCCGACTCCGCCACGCTTCGGGGGGCCGGACCCCTGGGCTGGGGGGCTGGAGGGGGAGTCTGGGGGGGCGCCTGCTGCTGCTGCTGCTGCTGCGGCTGTACCCCCCTCCCTCCCCTCCGTTTGTGGTTCGGCCCGTTTCCGACGTCCTCGGCCCGGCTTGTCGGAACCTTGGAAGAGCACATTCTGGCTCCAGTTGTAGGAGGGCCCGGAGGCGCTCTCATGCCAGTCCATCATCAGCTTCTCCAGGCTGGACAGGCTGGACTGGCCCCCCCCTTCTCCTCCTCCGCCCCCCACCGAGAGCGGCTCCCTCTGCCTGTACCCCCCACCTCCGCCCCCTCCCCCTCCCCCTCCCCCGCCTCCGCCACACCCACCTCCGCCCCCACCACCACCACCACGACCCCCACCCCCACCTCCAACTCCACCTCCAACTCCACCTCCAACTCCACCTCCAACTCCACCTCCAACTCCACCTCCACCTCCACCTGACCCCGACCCCCCTCCAGTGAACCCCAGATGAGAGGAGTCAGAGGAGGACTCTGATAGGCTCTCTAGGAGTGGAGGCCGCTTGGCCTTCTGGGGGGTGTAGTTGGAGATGTCCAGGATGTCTTTGGACTCGCTGGAGCTGGTGGTGTAGTCACCGTAGCCATGGTACTGGGAACTGAAATCCCCCGCCCAGCCACCGTAGCCCTGCCTGGAAACACACAGACAGATTCACACATGTGAAAGAGAACACAGCTCTGCCTGGAAACAGTGCCCTGCGTAAGTCATGGGAAAAGTGAAGCATTTGTTCTTCTTTTGGCTCTACACCACAAAGGTTTGGATTTTAAATCAAACAATTGGTGTTTCTAGTTTGTTCGATGTGTTCTGTCACATCCTTTGTGCGGTCATAAGAGAGCTGTCAATGTCTAGTATTGATTCGAGGCTTTGCATTTGCCTTTGGAGTTTGCTCTTGGTGTCTGTCAACATGAGGACCAAAGAAACATCAATGAACGTCAGGGACAAATCAGAACAAATCTATCTCTCAGAAACATAGCCAAAACCTTAAACCTACCAAACTCAACAGTTTGGAACATGAATAAAATGAAAGAGCTCAGCCTGGTAAGCCAAAGATGACTGAGGAATGCTCTACATTAACCATAGTAATTGTTTGATTTATAATCCAAACTTTTGGTGTGTCGAGCTAAAAGAAGAAAATATGCTTGATCTGGCATAAGAAAGCGGTCAATGTCGAGTATTGATTCGAGCCTTTGTGTTTGCCTTTGGAGTCTGCTATTGGTGTCTGTCAAGATGAGGACCAAAGCGGTGTCAATGAAAGTCAAGGATGCCTTTATCAGGCAGAAAAATCAGAGGCATAGCCAAAGCTTTAGGCGTGCCAAATTCAACAGTTTGGAACATCATTGAAAAGAAGGAAAAAAAAAGCACTGCTGTCCCCTGCAATCGCTCAAAATACGGGCTGGTAGGACCTTCTACAGTGGATGACCGAAGAATGCTCACCATTCCCCCAGAACAACTGCCTCACTGATCAGGAACACTCTCCAAGAGGTAGGTGTGAAGTAGTCTGAGACTACCATCCGCAGAATATGTTGTTAGCTGAACTACAGAGGCTTCAAGGTGCAAACCACTAGTTATCCTCAAAAAGGATGGTCACTTAGAGTTTTCTAAAACCCTAACCCTTTCTAACCCTTAACCCTAACCCTAAAAGCCTGCAGAGGTCTGGAAAAAGGTATTGTGGACAGATAAGATTCATATTATCATGTACCAGAGTGATTGCAAGTTTGCAAAGTTTGGAGAAAAAAGGATCTGCCCAAGATTCACAGCATACCACCTCATCTGTGAAACATGTGGAGGGTTAGGGTTAGTTTGCCACTAGAACTGTCTAACTTAATGTTAATTGATGATGGAACTGCTGACAGCAGCAGGAGAATGTATTCTGAAGTGTACAGAAACATCTGGTCTGCTCGAGTACAAGCAAATGCTTACAAATTCATTGGACGGCGCTTCATACAGTAAGACCCAAAACATAAAACTTCTTCATACATACCCTGAAGTTTTCATTTGGCCCTGAAGTTTTTCAGGGCCAAAAGTGAAGTTATTCACTGGCCAAGTCAATCTTCTGATTTAAATACAATTAAACATGCACTTCATTTTCTGATGATAAGATTTTAGGCAAAAATACCTCAAATACCTATAAACATAAGAAAGACAGACAGACAGACAGACAGACAGACAGACAGACAGACAGACAGACAAACAGACAGACAGACAGACAGACAGACAGACAGACAGACAGACAGACAGACAGATACTTTATTGTACTTACCTATAGTTCCACTGGTTTGATGGGTAGTGTCTGTACCCGTCTGGGGAGGATGAGGAGGGGAACGGGCTACTCTTGGCCATGGCCATGTACCCTCCTCCTGGAGACACTGGCCCTGCCGTCTCCCCCCGCAGCATGGAGGAATGGGCTGCTCCAGGGTACCCACTGTAGCCTCGCTTGGCTGCCGCCTGGTAGCTGGAATAGCCCATCTGACCATGGCCGGTGGGGGTGGCTGAGGGGGCCTTGGCCCCGTAGGCGAAGCTGCAGTCAGAGGGCCTCTGTTGCGCTGCGCTGCCTCCTGCTGGTGAGGAGGAGGAGTAGCCGGAGGGGTAGTGGCAGTAGGAGGAGGGATGGGGAGAGCTGGGGGAGCGGGACAGAGAGAGGGATGGAGGGGTGGATTTGGGGTACGTGGAGGTGGTGGGGGAGATCTGGGCCAGGCTGTAGCTATAGGGAGGCCTGGATGAGGAGCATGGAGGCTGGGCTGGGCTCTCTCCCCCCCCAGGGCCCTTGGGGCTGCGCTTGGGGAAGGCTGGGGACCAGCGGGGGCCGGGGGCTGGGCTGGAGGAGTCGTAGCCCGGGGTGGAGGGAGGTTTGCGGGGGTCGGGGCGAGAGGAGGCAGGGCTGGACATGGAGATGTCCAGGAGGTCCGAAGAGTCGTCTGAGTCCAGCAGAGAGCGGAAGTATCCAGCGAACAGACCCTGGGCCTCATCCCCGGCCACCCCTCTGCTGCCCCCCGGGCTGCCGTAGGAGCCCCCCCTCCCCATCTCACAGGAGGGGAAGCCCCCCCTGGGTGAGCCACAGGCCTGGTACCCCCCTGGACCTCTCTCCCTCTCCCCACACCCCTCCTCTCCCCATCCTCCGCTCCCATTGGCCCAGTCCTGCTCCAGCTGTCGCTCCGCCTCTCCCTTCAGCACGCCGTTCTTCCGTGAGCGTCGCTTCCGGACCACCTTCTCCCCCACGACCCCCCCTCCCCTGCCCCCCGCCCCCTTCCCCCGTTTCTTGGGCAGCCCCGGCTCCGACAGCGGGGTCAGTTTCCGCTTCTTCCCGATGGTCTCGAAGAAGTCGCTGAAGGAGCTCTTGAAACCCTCGCCCCCCCCTGCCCCCCCCGCGGCACCCCCTCCCCGGCCCCCCATGCCCCCTCCTCTCCCGCCCCTCCGTCTCATCCCGGTGAGCCGGTGCAGGAGGGTGGAGATTCCGGGGTTTTCCGATGGTGTGTGGAAGCTCTCCGGTTCGCTGGGGGTCCAGCAGCGCGGGGGGGAGCAGCGGCCTGTGACAGGGGGCTGGCGGTTCAGGAAGGCCAGTTTGGAGAGAACGTCTCCGTACTCCATCTTCACGTCGTTGGTGTCGTTCACGTAGGACGGCTGGGGGGACGGGAGCTTAGTCCGCCGGCGCCGACGCGGCTTCTTGCCCTCGGCGTTCCCGGCGGCGCCGGCATTCCGAGAGTCGGGTATTCCCGGCATGACCTGTTTGGGAGGACGTCCACGCCGGCGTTTCAAGATAACGGGCAGCTCTCCCGGAGGGAACATCACCATCACACTCTTTCCGTTGTTCTTCATACGAAGGAGCGCCGTGGGCTCTCGGACCACCGCCGGCCCCCCGTCCGCTCCCTCCAAACCTCCGTTACAGCCTTTCTCTGTCCCGGTAACCGTCTCCATGGAGGAGACCTTGTAACTCTTCTGTCGTCGGCTGAGGTTGACGGGGATACGAGCCACCTTCACCACGATTCTCCTCACCTGGGGACAAGAAGTTAAATATTAATATATTCATCAACTAATGGTTATGTTTATATTCATCTATGGGAATGGGAATGGTAATTTGCACTGCTTTGATTTGGAGGCCATCATTTCATTACTAAATTGTAAAGTAGCCTATTACCTCCCCACTCATTGTCTAAGCACCACTTTGGGTTTCTTGTCGAGAAATGTTTCGAAAATCTATGACCATCTAAACTACAAGGGGAAAATGTTTTTCATTGCCACATTAGATTCATCAACTAATAGGAAAAGATTCATCAACACGTGTTTTTCATCTACTGACAGCCTGCTGATCTACTTCATCCCTGTTTCACAGCTGCATCATAATGCTTTCATTTCTGTAGTTCTGTAGCCTCGCTAATTAGCTGTAAATTCCACAAATGACTAAATTCACCTTACCTGCAGTTTTAGTAAACATCAGGCACAAAGATATTTACTAGCTACCGCTCACATACGTTTGCTAGCAATCATAACATGACGTCTGTGGTTATGATTCCATTCTGCAGCTTGTGATAGAGTGTTCTCCATGATCTAGACTAGAGCACGTTGAATCCATGTAAAGGACACTGATGTTAAGAAATGGTTCTGAGAACCAGCGCAGCTGGAGGTTCTGAGAACCATTTCTTAACATCAGTGTCCTTTACATGGATTCAACGTGCTCTAGTCTAAATAATTTCTGCAGTCATTTCTATACAGCATGAAACATGTATAATTAATGCTCGGGTTCAAGGATGTATGAGCAGTGACAGAACATTTAAAAACCAAGAGCTGAGGACATTGCTCCACTTGGCCACTAGAGAGTTTCCTAGCGTTTTACCACAGAATGTAACATGTTATTAAGAACAGTTACCGTCTATTTTACAGCCCTGGTATTTACCCAGTATTTACTAAGAAACATTTATTACCTCCAGCACCATACCAGTTTCTGTATATGTGAAAACAGAGGTATTCTATGTTCTGTAGTCAAAAAAAGTCAGTAAGACAAAAGGTGATGAAATGACACCTTTGGCGCTAAACAAAATGATTGAATTAATTGCTTTTCAAAACTCCCACACACTCGCACTGGCTGAAAACACTTTGTCGATTCTGAAAATAACGAAACAAACTATTTTGCCATCAATTTAATTTCCTGGGGACCTTTTCTCGTGTCTCTTTGACTACAGAACGTAGATCCCGATTAGGAGTAATTGCAGTGGTATTACAGGGATAAGAGCCACTTAATTGACAGATTGTTACTTTATTGTGTGACAACTAGGCCATTATCTGCTAGATTGGTAAGAGTCAACTTGAACTCACCCCAACAAACCGTTTCCCTTTTGGTGGAGTTTCCACAGGTGCAGTCAGAGGCTCTGTCTTCTTCACTGCTGGCCGAGGCTTGGAATTGGTGGATGGGCGAGG
>NW_028153147.1:7500-17500 GCF_951799395.1 Argentina silus
ACTTCCCACTGTGCGATTCAGCAATTTCCTGATGCTGTGATGTCATAAACAGTCCAATATGGGACACATTTAGACGGCACACACACACACACACACACACACACACACTTAGTCGGTAGCCATTTCCCCCTGAAGGACATTTTGACGTGGCAACATCCACATTGGCCTACCCTCTGTTTAATTTCCAGAAGACGTAACCAGGCAATGACACACACAGACGCACACACGCACGCACGCACGCACACACACACACACACACATACTTGAGATGTTCAGAGAGAGAGTGTGTGTGTGTGTGATGATCATATGGCTATATTTGGGCCTCCCACTGTGAACCTCTTTACCAGATAAAGGCTTGTGGTTGGGGAGAGGAGTGTGTGTTTCTGTGTGTGTGTGTGTGTGTGTGTGTGTTCCTGTCTCGGCGTTGGCTGCTGATCGCTGCTGCAGACCCCTGATTAATGGCCAGAGAAGCCTGCCTGTTCTCTGTTTAATTATAGAGAGTGCAGCTGCTGGATTTGACCCCTACACACACACACACACACACATCTCTCACATACCTACGTGCACACACACTTAGCACATGTAGGCACACTGGCACACACACACACACACACACACACACACACTCCTCCTCCCCCCAGCCTTTCACGTTCTCTGTTTTCCTTCTTTTTCTTTCTTTCTTTCTTTTCTTTTCCTGGGGCAGCTCCCCCCCCCCCCCCCCCCCCCCCCCAACATGCCCGGTGAAGCCCCCACAGGACTTCCACAAAGCCCCCCGAGGACCAGAGGTCTGGAATGGCTGACGTGGCAGAGAGAGAGAGAGACAGAGAGAGAGAGAGAGAGAGAGAGAGAGAGAGAGAGAGAGGACAGCCTTTGTTTACGGGCAACAAGCTCAGCCATGACCAGGACATTTGTCACGGAGGGTGTGTGTGTGTGTGTGTGTGTGTGTGTGTGTGTGTGTGTGTGTGTGTGTGCCAGGAGCTAAGTGTGTGTACGTGTAGGTATGTGAGAGATGTGTGTGTGTGTGTGTGTGTGTGTATGTGTGTATATACACTCACCTAACACTTTATTAGAACACTATACTAATACTGGGTAGGGCCTCCCTTTGCCCTCAAAACAGCCTCAATTCTTCGTGGCGTTGATTCTACGAGATGTTGGAAACATTCTTTTGAGATTCTGGTCCATGATGACATGATTGCATCACGCAATTCCTGCAGATTTTTCAGGTGCACTTTCAAGCTGTGAATCTCCCATTCTACCACATCCCAAAGGTGTTCTATTGGATTCAGATCCGGTGACTGGGAAGGCCACTGAAGAACACTGAACTCATTGTCATGTTCATGAAACCAGTTTGAGACGACTTTTGCTTTGTGACATGGTGCATTATCATGCTGGAAGGAGCCATTAGAAGATGGGTCAGTTGTAGCCATGAAGGGATGCACATGGTCAGCAACAATACTCAAATAGCCTGTGGCATTCAAGAGATGATTGATTGGTAATAACGGGCCCAAAGTGTTCCAAGAAAACATTCCCCACACCATTCCACCACCTCCACCATGAGAAGGTGTACAGGTGTTAATAAAGTGCTCGGTGAGTGTATATGTGTGTGTGTGTGTGTGTGTGTGTGTGTGTCCTTTTGAACAGCCTTTGGTCCTGGACCCCTCCAGTCAGCAGTCAGTCTGTCTGTCACATAGCTCTCTGCTAACGCACGGCTAACACGCGGCACTAACGCACGGCTAACACGCGGCGCTAACGCACGGCTAACACGCGGCGCTAACGCACGGCTAAGACAAGCCCTGTTGTTGTTGTTGTTGTTGTTATTGTTGCGTTGTTGAGCCGTTGCTTGACTTAAACATGTCAGTACGCTGTATCTGCTATACTGTGTAAATGACCATTACAATTTGATTTGATTTGGTTTGGTTTGGTACTACACAACAACATGGAGTCACACACACTAGCCTTACACACCGCCTCACCAGCCTCCACCCTGAAGTGGAACACAATAATAACCACAGGGCCAGTGACTCAGGGCCTAAACGGGCCAGTGACTCAGGGCCTAAACAGGGCCAGTGACTCAGGGTCAGGGAGGTTGGCCTAAACGGGTCAGTGATTCGGTCCTAAATGGGCCAGTGAGTTTGGGCCTAAACGGGTCAGGGGAAGAACCGAGAGGCCGCTGTCTGTCCTTCCATTTCAGCCTGCTTTGACAGCCAGGTCCTGACATTTCCGAGGTATAAATACAGGCCAGGGGTGAGGGCTTCCAGGAGAGTTACAGCCGACCAGGGCTATAATCCGCCCAGGCCCATATAACTTGTACACGGTACATGTGTTTTGACGTGGCGAAGATTAAAAATAGTTTACAGTTAGGTTACAGCTACAGGTGGGGGAGAGAAGGCTGAGGCGGGGGGAGAGAGGGGAGTTGCTTAAAGGAAAGTTTCTCACTGACAGCCAAGACCTTTACTCCCCCCACTAACAAACTAAAGACATGGAGCAGGCAGAGACAGTACTCAGAGACAGTACTCAGTACTCAGAGACAGTACTCAGAGACAGTACTCAGTACTCAGAGACAGTACTCAGAGACAGTACTCAGTACTCAGAGACAGTACTCAGTACTCAGAGACAGTACTCAGAGACAGTACTCAGTACTCAGAGACAGTACTCAGTACTCAGAGACAGTACTCTTTCTGGAACAACATCAGCCCTAAGATGATATACAGAATCACCACAAACCCCAGTGACTCATACCGTGCTGTGATATTATTCATGAATTTGCCATTAGCAAGACCACGCGATTTGTAAACAACATCACTTACTGTGTTACTGCTGCTTAATACCTTCACAACCTTATGTTATTGCTTTTATTATTAATATTATTACTTGTTGCACTGTTGAACAGCTAGCTTGCCCTAAGCATTTCATTGCACCGTCTACAGCTGTATTCTGTTTACATGACAAATAAAGTTTGATTAGATTTTTCTCACGAAGTCTGTGTCGTTTCATTCAGTCATATTGGGTGAATACTGTGTTTACATTACCTGGTAATTCAATGAGGAACTTTATTGACAAAGGTCGTGTATGCAGGTAGTTTAAATCACCAACTGCCAAAGAGTTCCAGAACCCTCACCACCCAGAGTACCAAGTGTTCTATGTGGTGTTTACCTAGCAACAACACTCTGATTGGCTACAAAATGAAGCATCATCATTTCTGCATTTTTAGTGAATAAAGTCACCCCTTGGCACTCTGGAATGTTGACAACTGGGGCGACTTTATTCACCCTCGGCACTGAATGAGTTAATCACAGGAGTAGGTCCCTCCCCCTCCCCCTCCCTCGGCACTGAATGAGTTAAACACAGGAGTAGGTTACGTTGACCCGAGGCAGTGAATCTGTGTTGCCAGGGTTTAATCAGTTCCCCATTCAAGATGGCCGCCTTGTGTTCCCCTTTCCCTCCTGCTGTGTTTGTTATCCTACGATCCACCGCTTCATCTAACATTTCCTTCCCTCACTCCATCATGAGTTAGGGTGGGAGGGAGGGAGGGGGAGAGAGAGGGAGGGAGGGAGAGAGAGAGGGAGGGAGGGGGGAGAGAGAGGGAGGGGGAGAGAGAGAGAGGGAGAGAGAGAGGGAGGGGGGAGAGAGAGAGGGAGGGAGGGGGGAGAGAGAGAGGGAGGGAGGGGGGAGAGAGAGAGGGAGGGGGAGAGAGAGAGGGAGGGAGAGAGAGAGACAGCTGAGCAAACAAAGCTGAGTCCTTTCTGTCTGTGTGTGTTTGAGACGCTGTGGTGTGTGTGTGTGTGTGTGTGTGTGTGTGTGTGTGTGTGTGTGTGTGTGTGTGTGTGTGCTTGAGGCACTGCCACTGCCACGTAATTTGAACAAACCCATTACTCTGGGCCGACGGACTCTGTGGCCCTCGGGGGGTTGAGTTACAATGACAGAGGAAAGGAATGATCTGACTGGCCTGGAATCCTCAGCAGAGAGAGAGAGAGGGAGGGGGAGAGAGGGGAGGGGGGGAGGGGAGAGAGGGAGGGGGAGAGAGAGAGAGAGAGAGAGAGACTGAGCCCTGGCCAGGTATGACCATCTGGTCCTTGTTATCATCAAACAAATCAAACCAATCCATTCAAAAGAAAATGTAAAAACAAAATAAAAAAGCTGAAAACGTGTCTTTCCTGTGTTTACTGTAAGTTCCACAGCAGGCAGTGAATCACTGTATCAGTTACATAACTTTATTATGCAGGAGGAAAAAAAGTCCACAGAACAGAAAGAACAGAAAGTACCAACAAAGTGCAGACGGTAGTGAAGACCACCCCACCCCACGACCAGACCACCCCACGACCAGACCGCCCCACCCCACGACCACCCCACCCCACGACCAGACCACCCCACCCCACGACCAGACCGTCAACACAAACGCAGGAGAGAAGAAGAAGAAGAAGAAAAAAAAAAAGAAAAAAAAAAAAATCAACAGTCAGCTAATATTGGAATTATGTTAAAAACATTCATGAATCCTACATCAGGAAGGACACGGATGATTGGCGGACGTGACGGGATGATGTCCGGCGAAGCCCGAGTCCGGTTCCGTCGGTCTCTCCGTTGAAATGACAAACCGTGCAGCGTGTTGTCATCTGAGGGGGTCAGGAAACAGTTAACTCTCCTCTCCTCTCCTCTCCTCTCCTCTCCTCTCCTCTCCTCCGCTCTGACTGTCGGTGAGGCGAGGCGGGGAGGAGGGGGGACAGGCGGGGGACGGAGGGAGGGAGGGAGGGAGGGGGGGAGAGAGCCGTGCAAGGCTCGAGCGCAGCAGAAACACAAGACTCCATTCATCCCGTCGCTGTGTGATCAACCTTGAACAGCGCAAGGCGTGTTATTACACCGCAGGCCCGGGCTGCACAGACGAGAGGGGGGGGGGGGGGAGGGTGACTCAGGAATTCCACCCAGGGCGACACGTGACCGAGCGAGGCTTTTATGTCCTGTTTTGTAAGAGGGAGATATTCTCCCAGCGGTTCAGAGCTCCCGACTCGCTGAGTCGCTTCCATGACACACAATAACGTCAAACGTCCACGTGTCTGAGCAACGGCTACGGGGCGCCTCAGTACACCCGTGTCCAACAACAAAGATAATTATTATTATTATTATTATTTTATTTATTTAAAAAAAAAAACGGTCGTCAATAACATTAACGGGAGGGAAATGAATTGATATATTGGGCTACAAATGTATCCATGTGCTGTCGGTAATAAAGATGAAGAGTTAACCAGGCAGGCGTGGCCAGCGGTGCCACGGCAGAGGAATGAGACGATCACACCGTGTCTGAATCCACAACCAGGTCACACAACTGGTTCACCCGGCTGCCAAGGAGCTGCTGGCTCACCCGGCATCTGAAGAATGTGTTCTAGAGCCTCGGGTCACGTACTGGAAGCCTTTAGGCGTCGTCTCTCTGACGACATCACGAGGGACGACCTGACCGTCAACCGGCGGCCACGTGGTCCCCGTTCAACAATGTGGTCATTCGTCATGACATCACATCCTTCCAGTTCTGTTTTGGTCACAGTGTTGTTGTTGTTGTTGTTGTTGTTGTCGCTATGCCAACGCAATGTGAGAGAGTAGATTAGATTTTGTTTAAAGCTTTCTGGACTCATGTTCCTCTCTAATTGAATTGCATGACTTTAAAACATATTTTATTTCTAATAACAAATAAAGTACAATAAGATGTATGCAAACAGCAAATAAACCGTTTCGCCTCTTTCCTAACTTAAAGGCTCACATCACCAGGGGAGGCTGGTGGAGGTAGAAATCGGAGGACGGGGCTCATTGTAACGCATGGAACGGAATGAGGAATGGTTTCAAACACACCTCATTCCGTCCCGTGCATTACAATGAGCCCCGTCCTCCGATTTCTACCTCCTCCAGCCTCCCCTGCGAAGACAGAATATTAAATCCAAACCTCCGTAGGAGAGTCAAGGACCAACCTCAGTGAATTAAACACCTCTGTGTGGGGGAAGTCTTGAACGTGGAGCGTTAGGGACAGTACAAGGAGCCACGCGCTGTTGTCCCCTATGCTAAGCTAACACCAGGGTGGTCACACGCGGGGACACAGATATGCAGTAACACACACGCCGCAGCGGCTAACCAACAGACAAACAGGCTTGTTTTGTTTATGATCGTCTGCAACCGAAGGAAACCAAGTATCAAGAAATGTCCTCGCTGGGGGATTTTTGAAGGTGGCAGACGCAACAAAAATGTTTACTTCAGGAAGGAAAAACCTCCCCCTCCCTTCCTCTCTCTCTCTCTCTCGCTCTACTCTCTCCCTCCCTCCCGTCCTCCCCCCCGTCCTCCCCCCCTGCCTGCACGGATACCATTTTGTTCTTGTGGAAGGTGTTGCATCACCGCCTCAGTGAGTCACTCTGTGAACACACACACTTCCCTAGCCGCATGGACACACACACACACACACACGGGCCAGTTATTATTACAAGGTCAGAAATTGTATTTGGCAAGTTCTTTTTTTTTGTTGTTTTAAACAAGTGCATACAGGTACAGCTAAAAGCGGATTTCAGTATTTGCCAAAGTGCTGCTAGAGTAACATTCTACCTTCCCTGCAGGGACACAGACATCACAGCCAGAACAACTGACGAGATGGAGGGGGGGGGGGGAGTAGTCTGTTGTTATGGTGATAATGAGTACATACCTTTATCTTTCAAAAAAAAAAAAATATAGAAACACAATGTATTGAAAAAAAAACAAAAAAAAAACAAGAAGAACAAAAAGAAATAATCAAAAAAAATCAAATTCTACAGCACAACACGTCCTCTCTGTCCACATATGTACAACATGTCCGCAGGTCTGCCCTGTAGATTCAGGACGCAGGTCTGCCCTGTAGATTCAGGACGCAGGTCTGCCCTGTAGATTCAGGACGCAGGTCTGCCCTGTAGATTCAGGACGCAGGTCTGCCCTGTAGATTCAGGACGCAGGTCTGCCCTGTAGATTCGGGTTGTAATTCTGTAAAGAAGTCCTGTTTCCTGTTTGTCTATTATCTCTGTCTCTGTTGATGTTGATGATGTTGTTGTTGTTGTTGTGTTTACAATTTAAAAAAAAGAGAGAAAGCGGCCGCTGACATGACAACCACCATAATCAAGGGTCCCTCTCCTTTTTTACTTTGACGTCCCCGGCCAGTATGGTGGCGATCTCCCCCTGCATGAAGGCCCAGGGCACGTTGGAGCCCACCAGGGGGCACTTGTCCCCGCTGGGGCAGTACACCTCCCCCGTGGCGCCCTGCTGCTTGATGCTCTCCCTGGAGCACGGGAAGCAGAACTTGTGGGAGGGGACCGAGGGACACTGGACGAAGTGTGTGTCCTCCAGGCGCTCATGGCACAGCGTGCAGCAGAGGGGCACGCTCCCTGGGGGCACCGACGAGTCCGGAATGCTCTGTGGGGGGGGGGCGCCGCCGTGGGGGTCCATGCCCCCCTGAACGTGGGGGGTGGCCGTGGTGGCGTTAGCCCCTCCCCCTCCGAGGACCTCCCTCTGGGTGAGTCTCCTCTGATTGGCCGAGGAGGGGGACAGGGGGCTCCCGGAGTTACGGCGGCCGGGCGCCGTGGTCGAGTGCACCTGGTTGGCGTCCTTGGGCGAGCCCGTGCTGCCGGCGTTGTCGGCGGCCAGGATGAGGGCCGCCATGGGGGACTGTCCGTTGTGCTGCTGCTGCTGGGCAGCGGTGCCCTCCGGTGGTGTGGTGCGGGAGTGCGGGGAGATGGTGGAGGAGGGGGGGGCGGAGGAGGAGAAGCCGGGCAGGGAGGTGGGGGGCATCTTCAGGACCTCCGACGGGGACGGGAGCCAGGGGGGCTGCACGCCATCGCTGCCCAGGCCGTTCATCTTGGGGGCGGATCCCTCGCCATCGGGCTCCGGGGACGCCTTCCTCTTCATGCTGCGGGGGTGCTTCCCCCTGTCTGTGGGGGAGGAGGGGGGAGAGGGTTAACACATATACGCACACACACACACACACACACACAGCCCCACAACCGCAGAGCCACAGGCATCATAAAATAACCAAACGGTGGAAAATTCTCTACATGCTGTTTGTCGTGCATGGCTGTTGTTGTTGTTGTTGGTTTAAAAACATATATATCATTCCTAGTTGGAAAACACGTGCACAACAACAACAACAACCTGCAGACCTGAAACGTCATAAATGTAAACACGATGCAAAACGGAGCATTCAGCCGAAACGCGCGCGCGTCAAACACCGTGCGCGCGTGTGTGCGTAAAAGTTGCTGACTAATCACATTCGCAACCCCGTGTACGGTTCCCGTTTTCACGTTCTAGAACGAATACCCCGAATATTCCAGTTTAGAAGAAGGAGAAAATAAAAAATATGAATCTATATATTTGTAAATCTATAAATCCTACCGGGTTTTGAGGAAGTAGCGCTCGTCTCGTAGCTCATCACCCTCTGCATCGCCGCGTGGTCCTTCTTGAACCGGTTGTCGAACGTGTGCAGCGCCATCAGGTCGCGCACCGTCTTCCCTTTGCCCATCCACTCCTCCGCGCGCTTGTGGCTCTCCGCCATGTCCGCCATGCTGTCCGCCCGGTGCTTGTCCTTCATGTCCTCACACCGTTTACCGTGCTCCCCGCCGGGGCCAGCCGCCGTCAGCGCGCCCTGCATAGCCTGCATCGAGGACCGGCCGTTGAGCGCGTGTACCGAGGACATGTTCCCGTTAACCAAAGGCACCAGGTTGGGAGGCACCGCGCTAGTCCTGCGGGGATTGGGGCTCTGACGGTTCAGCTCCGGCGGGTCGTCGGGTTTTGGAAATCCGTTTGGAACCGGGATACCGTTCGCTTGCCTCCCCTGGCCGTACTCCGGTCCTCCGAGCCGCGGCGGCCGGTCTGAGAGCGGGTAGCGGTCCAGGGGCTGCGGCGGACGGGACCCGGGGTCTCCGGCCGAGTGGTTGTGAGACTGGAGGTCCTTCCCCGGGTGTTGCTGCTGCTGCTGCGGCTTCCCTGGTCCCGGAGACCGGCCTTCCTGGAAGCCGTGAGCCCGCTTCAGCTGGCGGGCGGTCTCGATAACGAACTCTATCCGATCTGCGCCCTCGTAGTTGACACATCCCCGACATACCGGCTCGGTAAAATCCCAGATCATAGCCCAGGGCATGCGGGGCAGGTCACACAAATAACACGACTGCCTTCTGGAGGCAGCGACAGCCGCTGACGACATAGTTCGCGTTAAAAGTACAAACCCAAATTCTCTCCAAAACGTCCGTCGGATTCGTGCTATTCTGTAGAAAATAAGTAGAAGAAAAAAGCAACAAGAAAAAAAGAAAAAGAAGACAAATTATTTTTGTTTGTAGTTTCCCCTCTTTCCTTAGCCAAGGAGAGCCAGAAAACAACCCGCGTTACACCGAGAAGTTCATTGCAGTTGTGTTCGTCGTTACTACGTCGCCCCTCCGTCTGTCTCTGACTACTAAACTGGGCTCCGAGCGGGGCTCGGTGTAGGGCGGTGACGTCAGCGTGGTTCCAGAACCCAGCCAGCAGCTCAACATTCTATTGACTTGATTCTTCGACAAACCCCTCCGGCGCATGCTCTCTCTCTCTCGTCCTCTCTCTCTCTCTCTCTCTCTCTCTCTCTCTCTCTCTTGATCTGTCTGTCTGTCGTTCTCTCTGTCTCTCTCTCTCACACACACACCCCCTTCTCTCTCTCTTTTATCTGTGCACAGATATAGTCACTTGTGCAAGACAAGGAGTGAAACCTACGCCAGCCATAAGCCCTCAAGAGAAACTGGTTCAACGCAGTTTTGTCGTGTCCCGTCTGTCACTGAAGTCATTATCCTATTGTGGCGGGTGAATGTTATATCTATGCATGTATTTATTGGGCAATTATAACAGATAACGAAAGTGACTTTACAGAAAAAACATATTGCGTCCGTGAACAGTTTGCAAATGTGGTTATGACACCTTAGATTATTTTAGCTATTGCAATACTGTATGAAATCTGACCCATATATATATTATATTATATAATATATAATAT
>NW_028153146.1:2500-5000 GCF_951799395.1 Argentina silus
GGTTCAAACCGAGGTTCAAAAGCCAAGCCGTTAGCGCTTAGCGTGTTAGCATGGGGAGCATGTCTAGAGGCCTCAAGCTAGCTTTGTGTTTGACCATTAACCCACCAGACGTTACATCCGTAATATGTACCCTCAATCCATCCATCACATGTGTTTGTATTGACACTTTTTTTACAAAGACAACTGTCTCAAAGTGCCTTACAGCAAGAACAGTACTCAACAATATCAACAACTAATACAACACATACCATATGAACTCATAGACCCCCCATAAAGAAGCAAGTTGAGGAAAAACTCCCCAGAGAGGGAGGAAAAGCATAGGGCCCATGTACAGTCCAGAACACACACACACACACACACACACACACACACACACACACACACACACACACACACACACACACACACTAGAACTCTGAGACAGATAGATGTGACTGTGTCAATACTGTCACTCTTGTTTCGGATCGACTCCCATTTAAAGCTCGTTCAGAGTTCTCGTTCAGAGCATTACCGGGTCGCTGACCGGAGAATTGTTCCAGCGAGTCAGAACCATCTGGCGGGCCCGCTATCGACCTCGTTTCTCTACGCCCGGAGGCCCGGACACAAACACACACGTGGCGTTCGACGGAGAGACACGTTAACACTCATGTTTCCGACCGCCTTCCGTTCAGGACGGCGAATGAATTGGAATCAGTAGATTGATTTGAGCCCGTGGTGATGTTGACATTGTTATTTTATTACTTGTTGTTTAACCTTTACTCCTCCGAGTTCAGTCTCATCGGGAGAGACCTGGTCGCTCTCCTCTGTGAGTTTTGGTTTGATTATTGAGTATTAATTATATTACCAATGCTATTTACTATTTAATAATATGTATTGAAGTATTGGTTATAGTACTGGTTCAGAGTTTTGGTTCAGCCTCTCTGATAACACGGAACACACACACACACACATATATGTATATATATATATATATTATGGAATGTACATTATATATATATATATATATATATATATATATATATATATATATATATATACAGTCACCGGCCACTTTATTAGGTACACCTGTTCAACTGCTCGTTAATGCAAATATCTAATCAGCCAATCACATGGCAGCAACTCAATGCATTTAGGCATGTAGACATGGTCAAGACGACCTGCTGAAGTTCAAACCGAGCATCAGAATGGGGAAGAAAGGTGATTTAAGTGACTTTGAACGTGGCATGGTTGTTGGTGCCAGACGGGCTGGTCTGAGTATTTCAGAAGCTGCTGATCTACTGGCATTTTCACGCACAACGATCTCTAGGGTTTACAGAAAATGGTCTGAAATAGAGAAAATATCCAGTGAGCGGCAGTTCTCTGGGCGAAAATGCCTTGTTGATGCCAGAGGTCAGAGGAGAATGGCCAGACTGGTTCGGGATGATAGAAAGGCAACAGTAACTCAAAGGTTGGTGGTGGTGTAATGGTGTGGGGGATATTTTCTTGGCACACTTTGGGCCCCTTAGTACCAATTGAGCATCGTTTAATTAATTACCTGAGTATTGTTGCTGACCATGTCCATCCCTTTATGACCACAGTGTACCCATCTTCTGATGGTTACTTCCAGCAGGATAACGCGCCATGTCACAAAGCTCACATCATCTCAAACTGGTTTCTTGAACATGACAATGGAACATGACAAACAATTCACTGTACTCCAATGGCCTCCACAGTCACCAGATCTCAATCCAATAGAGCACCTTTGGGATGTGGTGGAACGGGAGATTCGCATCATGGATGTGCAGCCGACAAATCTGCAGCAATGATGCTATCATGTCAATATGGACCAAAATCTCTGAGGAATGTTTCCAGCACCTTGTTGAATCTATGCCACAAAGAATTAAGGCTGTTCTGAAGGCAAAAGGGGGTCCAACCCGGTACTAGTCAGGTGTACCTAATAAAGTGGCCAGTGAGTGTATATATATATATACTTAATAAATTAAGCACATAAATTGAATATTATTTCAGAGTATTAATCAAGGGAGGCTTGTGGAGGTAGAAATCGGAGGACAGTGATACAACACGGCCTGTTTTGGAGGTGAAGTCCCCCGCTTGGCGTTTGCATGCGGCTCTCGGCTCCCGCGCTCCCATTGGTGGAGAGGCAGTAAAAGTTTTGTGGGTCTCAGCGGACATCTTGTCGTTCCACTGCGCTCGTAATCTTCCATCTCTCTCTCTCTCTCTCTGTCTCTCTCTCTCTGTCTTGTCTCCCTCTCTCTCTCTGTCTCCCTCTCTCTCTCTGTCTCTCTCTCTCTCTGTCTCTCTCTCTCTCTCTCTCTCTCTCTCTCTCTCCTCTCACAGAGCGGGCGAGCGTAGCGCTCCGTAGATTAATCAAGGGGATTTAATTAACTTGGTCCCAGCACACACATCAAACCAGGAGACAGGACAAGCTATAAACTCAGCCAATTATCTCCTGCTGGGGGGGGGGTCGTTGTCGACATCCCACCCCCCCTCCTCCTCCTAT
>NW_028153146.1:27500-30000 GCF_951799395.1 Argentina silus
GAGCTGCAGCAGGTGGAGTGGGAGAAGGCGGGCGCCACCATCCCATTGGTCGGCCAGGAGATCATGGACCTGCAGACGGAGGTGTGAGGGGGAGGAGCCAGACAGACTGCTAGCCGTCCCCCCGTCCCCCCGTCCCACCCTAATTTCCGAAAGCCACATCCACCCCCCTCGCCCCACATGACCGTGACCAATCCTTCTGCCTCTCCTGCAGACATCTCGTCAAAACTGGCCCTGGGGGGGTAGAGGGGGGTGGAGAGAGAGAGAGAGAGAGAGAGAGATGGGGGGGTGAGAGAGAGAGAGAGATGGGGGGAGGGAGATGGAGAGAGAGAGCAGGTTTTTTGTAACTTTTTTTTTCTGATGCTGGAATCAGACCTTTCCAAGCCCACCATGTCAGAACGGTTCTCTGGAGAGAGGAGAAGAAGTTCTGTAGGGTTCTGGAGGGTTCTGGAGGTTCTGGAGGGTTCTGGAGGTTCTGGAGGGTTCTGTTTGAGCGTGGTACTGTCTGGGTTTGTCATCGTTCAGCACCGGTCCTTCTCCTCAAATGGACTCAAGTGAAGCCGATCTGGCCTTGAGGGGCTGACTGTGAAGGGACCAATAACACTTATTATAAACCTACAGTCTATATCCTGTATTACTGTGTTGTTATTATTATTATTATTATTATTATTATTATTATTATTATTATTATTTTACATATGTGTGTGGCACTCTCTCCCCCTCCCTGATTCAATGTCTCTGTTGCTGGTCACTCTGGGGATTGTGGGACAGACAGATAGACAGGCAGGCAGACAGACACGCAGGCAGGCAGGCAGACAGGCAGAGAGGCAGACAGACAGGCACACAGACAGACAGGCAGGCAAACAGGCAGCCAGACAGGCAGAGAGGCAGACAGACAGGCACACAAACAGACAGACAGACAGACAGACAGACAGACAGGCAGGCAGACAGACACACAGACAGACAGGCAGCCAGGCAGACAGGCAGGCAGACAGACACACAGACAGACAGGCAGACAGGCAGACAGACTGACAGGCAGGCAGACCGACAGGCAGACAGGCAGACAGATGGACAGGTAGACAGACAGACAGACAGACAGACAGACAGACACACAGGCAGGCAGACTCATGACTGAACACATGGTCCCTATAACACCCAGACAGAGAAGGGGTCCCTAAAACACCCAGACAGAGAAGGGGTCCCTATAACACCCAGACAGCAGAGAAGGGGTCCCTAAAACACCCAGACAGAGAAGGGGTCCCTAAAACACCCAGGCAGAGAAGGGGTCCCTATAACACCCAGGCAGCAGAGAAGGGGTCCCTATAACACCCAGACAGCAGAGAAGGGGTCCCTAAAACACCCAGACAGAGAAGGGGTCCCTATAACACCCAGACAGCAGAGAAGGGGTCCCTATAACACCCAGACAGAGAAGGGGTCCCTAAAACACCCAGACAGAGAAGGGGTCCCTATAACACCCAGACAGAGAAGGGGTCCCTAAAACACCCAGACAGAGAAGGGGTCCCTATAACACCCAGACAGCAGAGAAGGGGTCCCTATAACACCCAGGCAGCAGAGAAGGGGGTCCCTAAAACACCCAGGCAGCAGAGAAGGGGTCCCTATAACACCCAGACAGAGAAGGGGTCCCTATAACACCCAGGCAGCAGAGAAGGGGTCCCTAAAACACCCAGACAGAGAAGGGGGTCCCTATAACACCCAGACAGAGAAGGGGTCCCTAAAACACCCAGACAGCAGAGAAGGGGTCCCTATAACACCCAGGCAGAGAAGGGGGTCCCTAAAACACCCAGGCAGCAGAGAAGGGGTCCCTAAAACACCAAGGCAGCAGAGAAGGGGTCCCTATAACACCCAGACAGAGAAGGGGGTCCCTATAACACCCAGACAGAGAAGGGGGTCCCTATAACACCCAGACAGAGAAGGGGTCCCTATAACACCCAGACAGAGATGGGGTCCCTAAAACACCCAGGCAGCAGAGAAGGGGTCCCTATAACACCCAGGCAGAGAAGGGGTCCCTATAACACCCAGACAGCAGAGAAGGGGTCCCTAAAACACCCAGACAGCAGAGAAGGGGTCCCTAAAACACCCAGACAGCAGAGAAGGGGTCCCTAAAACACCCAGACAGAGAAGGGGTCCCTAAAACACCCAGGCAGCAGAGAAGGGGTCCCTAAAACACCCAGACAGAGAAGGGGTCCCTAAAACACCCAGGCAGCAGAGAAGGGGTCCCTAAAACACCCAGGCAGCAGAGAAGGGGTCCCTAAAACACCCAGGCAGCAGAGAAGGGGGTCCTGTGAAGGGGGTTCCCCCCCCCTCCACAAACAGGAAGCAGACCTATGACATCACTGTCAGCCACTATAGGGCAGAAAATGCTCCCATTGGTCAGACGCTGCAGTGACATCATCAGTATTGACAGTCCTATCTGCGCAGACATCACCGGCCGTCCCCAAACACGGCCGCGATCGACCGACCGATCGATCTCATTGGTCGGAAA
>NW_028153145.1:5000-35478 GCF_951799395.1 Argentina silus
CTAACCCTAACCCTAACCCTAACCCTAACCCTAACCCTAACCCTAACCCTAACCCTAACCCTAACCCTAACCCTAACCCTAACCCTAACCCTAACCCTAACCCTAACCCTAACCCTAACCCTAACCCTAACCCTAACCCTAACCCTAACCCTAACCCTAACCCTAACCCTAACCCTAACCCTAACCCTAACCCTAACCCTAACCCTAACCCTAACCCTAACCCTAACCCTAACCCTAACCCTAACCCTAACCCTAACCCTAACCCTAACCCTAACCCTAACCCTAACCCTAACCCTAACCCTAACCCTAACCCTAACCCTAACCCTAACCCTAACCCTAACCCTAACCCTAACCCTAACCCTAACCCTAACCCTAACCCTAACCCTAACCCTAACCCTAACCCTAACCCTAACCCTAACCCTAACCCTAACCCTAACCCTAACCCTAACCCTAACCCTAACCCTAACCCTAACCCTAACCCTAACCCTAACCCTAACCCTAACCCTAACCCTAACCCTAACCCTAACCCTAACCCTAACCCTAACCCTAACCCTAACCCTAACCCTAACCCTAACCCTAACCCTAACCCTAACCCTAACCCTAACCCTAACCCTAACCCTAACCCTAACCCTAACCCTAACCCTAACCCTAACCCTAACCCTAACCCTAACCCTAACCCTAACCCTAACCCTAACCCTAACCCTAACCCTAACCCTAACCCTAACCCTAACCCTAACCCTAACCCTAACCCTAACCCTAACCCTAACCCTAACCCTAACCCTAACCCTAACCCTAACCCTAACCCTAACCCTAACCCTAACCCTAACCCTAACCCTAACCCTAACCCTAACCCTAACCCTAACCCTAACCCTAACCCTAACCCTAACCCTAACCCTAACCCTAACCCTAACCCTAACCCTAACCCTAACCCTAACCCTAACCCTAACCCTAACCCTAACCCTAACCCTAACCCTAACCCTAACCCTAACCCTAACCCTAACCCTAACCCTAACCCTAACCCTAACCCTAACCCTAACCCTAACCCTAACCCTAACCCTAACCCTAACCCTAACCCTAACCCTAACCCTAACCCTAACCCTAACCCTAACCCTAACCCTAACCCTAACCCTAACCCTAACCCTAACCCTAACCCTAACCCTAACCCTAACCCTAACCCTAACCCTAACCCTAACCCTAACCCTAACCCTAACCCTAACCCTAACCCTAACCCTAACCCTAACCCTAACCCTAACCCTAACCCTAACCCTAACCCTAACCCTAACCCTAACCCTAACCCTAACCCTAACCCTAACCCTAACCCTAACCCTAACCCTAACCCTAACCCTAACCCTAACCCTAACCCTAACCCTAACCCTAACCCTAACCCTAACCCTAACCCTAACCCTAACCCTAACCCTAACCCTAACCCTAACCCTAACCCTAACCCTAACCCTAACCCTAACCCTAACCCTAACCCTAACCCTAACCCTAACCCTAACCCTAACCCTAACCCTAACCCTAACCCTAACCCTAACCCTAACCCTAACCCTAACCCTAACCCTAACCCTAACCCTAACCCTAACCCTAACCCTAACCCTAACCCTAACCCTAACCCTAACCCTAACCCTAACCCTAACCCTAACCCTAACCCTAACCCTAACCCTAACCCTAACCCTAACCCTAACCCTAACCCTAACCCTAACCCTAACCCTAACCCTAACCCTAACCCTAACCCTAACCCTAACCCTAACCCTAACCCTAACCCTAACCCTAACCCTAACCCTAACCCTAACCCTAACCCTAACCCTAACCCTAACCCTAACCCTAACCCTAACCCTAACCCTAACCCTAACCCTAACCCTAACCCTAACCCTAACCCTAACCCTAACCCTAACCCTAACCCTAACCCTAACCCTAACCCTAACCCTAACCCTAACCCTAACCCTAACCCTAACCCTAACCCTAACCCTAACCCTAACCCTAACCCTAACCCTAACCCTAACCCTAACCCTAACCCTAACCCTAACCCTAACCCTAACCCTAACCCTAACCCTAACCCTAACCCTAACCCTAACCCTAACCCTAACCCTAACCCTAACCCTAACCCTAACCCTAACCCTAACCCTAACCCTAACCCTAACCCTAACCCTAACCCTAACCCTAACCCTAACCCTAACCCTAACCCTAACCCTAACCCTAACCCTAACCCTAACCCTAACCCTAACCCTAACCCTAACCCTAACCCTAACCCTAACCCTAACCCTAACCCTAACCCTAACCCTAACCCTAACCCTAACCCTAACCCTAACCCTAACCCTAACCCTAACCCTAACCCTAACCCTAACCCTAACCCTAACCCTAACCCTAACCCTAACCCTAACCCTAACCCTAACCCTAACCCTAACCCTAACCCTAACCCTAACCCTAACCCTAACCCTAACCCTAACCCTAACCCTAACCCTAACCCTAACCCTAACCCTAACCCTAACCCTAACCCTAACCCTAACCCTAACCCTAACCCTAACCCTAACCCTAACCCTAACCCTAACCCTAACCCTAACCCTAACCCTAACCCTAACCCTAACCCTAACCCTAACCCTAACCCTAACCCTAACCCTAACCCTAACCCTAACCCTAACCCTAACCCTAACCCTAACCCTAACCCTAACCCTAACCCTAACCCTAACCCTAACCCTAACCCTAACCCTAACCCTAACCCTAACCCTAACCCTAACCCTAACCCTAACCCTAACCCTAACCCTAACCCTAACCCTAACCCTAACCCTAACCCTAACCCTAACCCTAACCCTAACCCTAACCCTAACCCTAACCCTAACCCTAACCCTAACCCTAACCCTAACCCTAACCCTAACCCTAACCCTAACCCTAACCCTAACCCTAACCCTAACCCTAACCCTAACCCTAACCCTAACCCTAACCCTAACCCTAACCCTAACCCTAACCCTAACCCTAACCCTAACCCTAACCCTAACCCTAACCCTAACCCTAACCCTAACCCTAACCCTAACCCTAACCCTAACCCTAACCCTAACCCTAACCCTAACCCTAACCCTAACCCTAACCCTAACCCTAACCCTAACCCTAACCCTAACCCTAACCCTAACCCTAACCCTAACCCTAACCCTAACCCTAACCCTAACCCTAACCCTAACCCTAACCCTAACCCTAACCCTAACCCTAACCCTAACCCTAACCCTAACCCTAACCCTAACCCTAACCCTAACCCTAACCCTAACCCTAACCCTAACCCTAACCCTAACCCTAACCCTAACCCTAACCCTAACCCTAACCCTAACCCTAACCCTAACCCTAACCCTAACCCTAACCCTAACCCTAACCCTAACCCTAACCCTAACCCTAACCCTAACCCTAACCCTAACCCTAACCCTAACCCTAACCCTAACCCTAACCCTAACCCTAACCCTAACCCTAACCCTAACCCTAACCCTAACCCTAACCCTAACCCTAACCCTAACCCTAACCCTAACCCTAACCCTAACCCTAACCCTAACCCTAACCCTAACCCTAACCCTAACCCTAACCCTAACCCTAACCCTAACCCTAACCCTAACCCTAACCCTAACCCTAACCCTAACCCTAACCCTAACCCTAACCCTAACCCTAACCCTAACCCTAACCCTAACCCTAACCCTAACCCTAACCCTAACCCTAACCCTAACCCTAACCCTAACCCTAACCCTAACCCTAACCCTAACCCTAACCCTAACCCTAACCCTAACCCTAACCCTAACCCTAACCCTAACCCTAACCCTAACCCTAACCCTAACCCTAACCCTAACCCTAACCCTAACCCTAACCCTAACCCTAACCCTAACCCTAACCCTAACCCTAACCCTAACCCTAACCCTAACCCTAACCCTAACCCTAACCCTAACCCTAACCCTAACCCTAACCCTAACCCTAACCCTAACCCTAACCCTAACCCTAACCCTAACCCTAACCCTAACCCTAACCCTAACCCTAACCCTAACCCTAACCCTAACCCTAACCCTAACCCTAACCCTAACCCTAACCCTAACCCTAACCCTAACCCTAACCCTAACCCTAACCCTAACCCTAACCCTAACCCTAACCCTAACCCTAACCCTAACCCTAACCCTAACCCTAACCCTAACCCTAACCCTAACCCTAACCCTAACCCTAACCCTAACCCTAACCCTAACCCTAACCCTAACCCTAACCCTAACCCTAACCCTAACCCTAACCCTAACCCTAACCCTAACCCTAACCCTAACCCTAACCCTAACCCTAACCCTAACCCTAACCCTAACCCTAACCCTAACCCTAACCCTAACCCTAACCCTAACCCTAACCCTAACCCTAACCCTAACCCTAACCCTAACCCTAACCCTAACCCTAACCCTAACCCTAACCCTAACCCTAACCCTAACCCTAACCCTAACCCTAACCCTAACCCTAACCCTAACCCTAACCCTAACCCTAACCCTAACCCTAACCCTAACCCTAACCCTAACCCTAACCCTAACCCTAACCCTAACCCTAACCCTAACCCTAACCCTAACCCTAACCCTAACCCTAACCCTAACCCTAACCCTAACCCTAACCCTAACCCTAACCCTAACCCTAACCCTAACCCTAACCCTAACCCTAACCCTAACCCTAACCCTAACCCTAACCCTAACCCTAACCCTAACCCTAACCCTAACCCTAACCCTAACCCTAACCCTAACCCTAACCCTAACCCTAACCCTAACCCTAACCCTAACCCTAACCCTAACCCTAACCCTAACCCTAACCCTAACCCTAACCCTAACCCTAACCCTAACCCTAACCCTAACCCTAACCCTAACCCTAACCCTAACCCTAACCCTAACCCTAACCCTAACCCTAACCCTAACCCTAACCCTAACCCTAACCCTAACCCTAACCCTAACCCTAACCCTAACCCTAACCCTAACCCTAACCCTAACCCTAACCCTAACCCTAACCCTAACCCTAACCCTAACCCTAACCCTAACCCTAACCCTAACCCTAACCCTAACCCTAACCCTAACCCTAACCCTAACCCTAACCCTAACCCTAACCCTAACCCTAACCCTAACCCTAACCCTAACCCTAACCCTAACCCTAACCCTAACCCTAACCCTAACCCTAACCCTAACCCTAACCCTAACCCTAACCCTAACCCTAACCCTAACCCTAACCCTAACCCTAACCCTAACCCTAACCCTAACCCTAACCCTAACCCTAACCCTAACCCTAACCCTAACCCTAACCCTAACCCTAACCCTAACCCTAACCCTAACCCTAACCCTAACCCTAACCCTAACCCTAACCCTAACCCTAACCCTAACCCTAACCCTAACCCTAACCCTAACCCTAACCCTAACCCTAACCCTAACCCTAACCCTAACCCTAACCCTAACCCTAACCCTAACCCTAACCCTAACCCTAACCCTAACCCTAACCCTAACCCTAACCCTAACCCTAACCCTAACCCTAACCCTAACCCTAACCCTAACCCTAACCCTAACCCTAACCCTAACCCTAACCCTAACCCTAACCCTAACCCTAACCCTAACCCTAACCCTAACCCTAACCCTAACCCTAACCCTAACCCTAACCCTAACCCTAACCCTAACCCTAACCCTAACCCTAACCCTAACCCTAACCCTAACCCTAACCCTAACCCTAACCCTAACCCTAACCCTAACCCTAACCCTAACCCTAACCCTAACCCTAACCCTAACCCTAACCCTAACCCTAACCCTAACCCTAACCCTAACCCTAACCCTAACCCTAACCCTAACCCTAACCCTAACCCTAACCCTAACCCTAACCCTAACCCTAACCCTAACCCTAACCCTAACCCTAACCCTAACCCTAACCCTAACCCTAACCCTAACCCTAACCCTAACCCTAACCCTAACCCTAACCCTAACCCTAACCCTAACCCTAACCCTAACCCTAACCCTAACCCTAACCCTAACCCTAACCCTAACCCTAACCCTAACCCTAACCCTAACCCTAACCCTAACCCTAACCCTAACCCTAACCCTAACCCTAACCCTAACCCTAACCCTAACCCTAACCCTAACCCTAACCCTAACCCTAACCCTAACCCTAACCCTAACCCTAACCCTAACCCTAACCCTAACCCTAACCCTAACCCTAACCCTAACCCTAACCCTAACCCTAACCCTAACCCTAACCCTAACCCTAACCCTAACCCTAACCCTAACCCTAACCCTAACCCTAACCCTAACCCTAACCCTAACCCTAACCCTAACCCTAACCCTAACCCTAACCCTAACCCTAACCCTAACCCTAACCCTAACCCTAACCCTAACCCTAACCCTAACCCTAACCCTAACCCTAACCCTAACCCTAACCCTAACCCTAACCCTAACCCTAACCCTAACCCTAACCCTAACCCTAACCCTAACCCTAACCCTAACCCTAACCCTAACCCTAACCCTAACCCTAACCCTAACCCTAACCCTAACCCTAACCCTAACCCTAACCCTAACCCTAACCCTAACCCTAACCCTAACCCTAACCCTAACCCTAACCCTAACCCTAACCCTAACCCTAACCCTAACCCTAACCCTAACCCTAACCCTAACCCTAACCCTAACCCTAACCCTAACCCTAACCCTAACCCTAACCCTAACCCTAACCCTAACCCTAACCCTAACCCTAACCCTAACCCTAACCCTAACCCTAACCCTAACCCTAACCCTAACCCTAACCCTAACCCTAACCCTAACCCTAACCCTAACCCTAACCCTAACCCTAACCCTAACCCTAACCCTAACCCTAACCCTAACCCTAACCCTAACCCTAACCCTAACCCTAACCCTAACCCTAACCCTAACCCTAACCCTAACCCTAACCCTAACCCTAACCCTAACCCTAACCCTAACCCTAACCCTAACCCTAACCCTAACCCTAACCCTAACCCTAACCCTAACCCTAACCCTAACCCTAACCCTAACCCTAACCCTAACCCTAACCCTAACCCTAACCCTAACCCTAACCCTAACCCTAACCCTAACCCTAACCCTAACCCTAACCCTAACCCTAACCCTAACCCTAACCCTAACCCTAACCCTAACCCTAACCCTAACCCTAACCCTAACCCTAACCCTAACCCTAACCCTAACCCTAACCCTAACCCTAACCCTAACCCTAACCCTAACCCTAACCCTAACCCTAACCCTAACCCTAACCCTAACCCTAACCCTAACCCTAACCCTAACCCTAACCCTAACCCTAACCCTAACCCTAACCCTAACCCTAACCCTAACCCTAACCCTAACCCTAACCCTAACCCTAACCCTAACCCTAACCCTAACCCTAACCCTAACCCTAACCCTAACCCTAACCCTAACCCTAACCCTAACCCTAACCCTAACCCTAACCCTAACCCTAACCCTAACCCTAACCCTAACCCTAACCCTAACCCTAACCCTAACCCTAACCCTAACCCTAACCCTAACCCTAACCCTAACCCTAACCCTAACCCTAACCCTAACCCTAACCCTAACCCTAACCCTAACCCTAACCCTAACCCTAACCCTAACCCTAACCCTAACCCTAACCCTAACCCTAACCCTAACCCTAACCCTAACCCTAACCCTAACCCTAACCCTAACCCTAACCCTAACCCTAACCCTAACCCTAACCCTAACCCTAACCCTAACCCTAACCCTAACCCTAACCCTAACCCTAACCCTAACCCTAACCCTAACCCTAACCCTAACCCTAACCCTAACCCTAACCCTAACCCTAACCCTAACCCTAACCCTAACCCTAACCCTAACCCTAACCCTAACCCTAACCCTAACCCTAACCCTAACCCTAACCCTAACCCTAACCCTAACCCTAACCCTAACCCTAACCCTAACCCTAACCCTAACCCTAACCCTAACCCTAACCCTAACCCTAACCCTAACCCTAACCCTAACCCTAACCCTAACCCTAACCCTAACCCTAACCCTAACCCTAACCCTAACCCTAACCCTAACCCTAACCCTAACCCTAACCCTAACCCTAACCCTAACCCTAACCCTAACCCTAACCCTAACCCTAACCCTAACCCTAACCCTAACCCTAACCCTAACCCTAACCCTAACCCTAACCCTAACCCTAACCCTAACCCTAACCCTAACCCTAACCCTAACCCTAACCCTAACCCTAACCCTAACCCTAACCCTAACCCTAACCCTAACCCTAACCCTAACCCTAACCCTAACCCTAACCCTAACCCTAACCCTAACCCTAACCCTAACCCTAACCCTAACCCTAACCCTAACCCTAACCCTAACCCTAACCCTAACCCTAACCCTAACCCTAACCCTAACCCTAACCCTAACCCTAACCCTAACCCTAACCCTAACCCTAACCCTAACCCTAACCCTAACCCTAACCCTAACCCTAACCCTAACCCTAACCCTAACCCTAACCCTAACCCTAACCCTAACCCTAACCCTAACCCTAACCCTAACCCTAACCCTAACCCTAACCCTAACCCTAACCCTAACCCTAACCCTAACCCTAACCCTAACCCTAACCCTAACCCTAACCCTAACCCTAACCCTAACCCTAACCCTAACCCTAACCCTAACCCTAACCCTAACCCTAACCCTAACCCTAACCCTAACCCTAACCCTAACCCTAACCCTAACCCTAACCCTAACCCTAACCCTAACCCTAACCCTAACCCTAACCCTAACCCTAACCCTAACCCTAACCCTAACCCTAACCCTAACCCTAACCCTAACCCTAACCCTAACCCTAACCCTAACCCTAACCCTAACCCTAACCCTAACCCTAACCCTAACCCTAACCCTAACCCTAACCCTAACCCTAACCCTAACCCTAACCCTAACCCTAACCCTAACCCTAACCCTAACCCTAACCCTAACCCTAACCCTAACCCTAACCCTAACCCTAACCCTAACCCTAACCCTAACCCTAACCCTAACCCTAACCCTAACCCTAACCCTAACCCTAACCCTAACCCTAACCCTAACCCTAACCCTAACCCTAACCCTAACCCTAACCCTAACCCTAACCCTAACCCTAACCCTAACCCTAACCCTAACCCTAACCCTAACCCTAACCCTAACCCTAACCCTAACCCTAACCCTAACCCTAACCCTAACCCTAACCCTAACCCTAACCCTAACCCTAACCCTAACCCTAACCCTAACCCTAACCCTAACCCTAACCCTAACCCTAACCCTAACCCTAACCCTAACCCTAACCCTAACCCTAACCCTAACCCTAACCCTAACCCTAACCCTAACCCTAACCCTAACCCTAACCCTAACCCTAACCCTAACCCTAACCCTAACCCTAACCCTAACCCTAACCCTAACCCTAACCCTAACCCTAACCCTAACCCTAACCCTAACCCTAACCCTAACCCTAACCCTAACCCTAACCCTAACCCTAACCCTAACCCTAACCCTAACCCTAACCCTAACCCTAACCCTAACCCTAACCCTAACCCTAACCCTAACCCTAACCCTAACCCTAACCCTAACCCTAACCCTAACCCTAACCCTAACCCTAACCCTAACCCTAACCCTAACCCTAACCCTAACCCTAACCCTAACCCTAACCCTAACCCTAACCCTAACCCTAACCCTAACCCTAACCCTAACCCTAACCCTAACCCTAACCCTAACCCTAACCCTAACCCTAACCCTAACCCTAACCCTAACCCTAACCCTAACCCTAACCCTAACCCTAACCCTAACCCTAACCCTAACCCTAACCCTAACCCTAACCCTAACCCTAACCCTAACCCTAACCCTAACCCTAACCCTAACCCTAACCCTAACCCTAACCCTAACCCTAACCCTAACCCTAACCCTAACCCTAACCCTAACCCTAACCCTAACCCTAACCCTAACCCTAACCCTAACCCTAACCCTAACCCTAACCCTAACCCTAACCCTAACCCTAACCCTAACCCTAACCCTAACCCTAACCCTAACCCTAACCCTAACCCTAACCCTAACCCTAACCCTAACCCTAACCCTAACCCTAACCCTAACCCTAACCCTAACCCTAACCCTAACCCTAACCCTAACCCTAACCCTAACCCTAACCCTAACCCTAACCCTAACCCTAACCCTAACCCTAACCCTAACCCTAACCCTAACCCTAACCCTAACCCTAACCCTAACCCTAACCCTAACCCTAACCCTAACCCTAACCCTAACCCTAACCCTAACCCTAACCCTAACCCTAACCCTAACCCTAACCCTAACCCTAACCCTAACCCTAACCCTAACCCTAACCCTAACCCTAACCCTAACCCTAACCCTAACCCTAACCCTAACCCTAACCCTAACCCTAACCCTAACCCTAACCCTAACCCTAACCCTAACCCTAACCCTAACCCTTAACCCTAACCCTAACCCTAACCCTTAACCCTAACCCTAACCCTAACCCTAACCCTAACCCTAACCCTAACCCTAACCCTAACCCTAACCCTAACCCTAACCCTAACCCTCGGGGAGCAAATGGACAGCCCCTTGTGGTGGGGGCCAAATTTAGATCCAATGTGGCAGTGGCCATCTCTGAGTCCATTGGTTCCAGCTCCCAACCTGAGTCAGGAATGGGTCACCGTCCTGTAGATACAGGAGTGACCCAGAGAGGAGATAGACCGGGTGGGCTCGGTGCATCTGAGGACGCTATGCAGCCCTCCCCACGGGGGCCCACCAGACACCCGAACCACTCCAATGATGAGGGGAAGAGGGGGTGGTCATTGACGGTGGAGAGGCCTGTGCTGGTGATAGGGGACTCCAATTTAGCCAACCTTCCCCGGTGTAACAGCCCACTGGTGCAGGTTGACAGTTTCCCGGGGGCCCGCATTTTCCACCTGACGGGAATCCTCGGGAGGCTGTCCCCCTGTGTAGAGACGCAGAAGGTGATCCTTTCGGTGGGCCTGAACAACTGTTTGAAGCTAAACAGTATAGATACCATTGCCAAACAATTTGGTATTCTAGTAACAAAGGCCAAGAAAATATTTCCCTATGCAGAAATATTCATTCCACTGATTCAGATCTCAGAGCAACAAGACCATGATGTTCAGGTGTTGGCACGTGGGGTCAATTTGTTCATCGGGGAGAGGTATAGGGTGTTAAAGGGTGTGAAGGACAGTGATTTTAAAGTGCAAAGGGACAGAGTACACTGGACAAACATAACAGCCTCTTTGATTTTAGATGGTTGGATGAAGCAATTAAACTAACCAGGGGGGTACCGAGAATTCTCACCCCCATGGGATCCAATATTTTAAACTTGTCAATTTTATATAATTTATCGAAGGCAGAGGAGACCCTCTTGGAAAGAGGCCTCCTGTTCATACCTACTCCATTGGAGACTAATAGGCAGGGTCTTAGGAGAGACCTACACCAGTATCACAGGAGGTTGAAGCTGCTGGACCACTTTGGCTTCGAGTCTGGCGGCCCCCGAGAGCCCTTCACTTTACCCTCCGGCTGGGAACCTGGGGAGGATTTAACATCAGACCCCATTAGGGACCTAGTCGGGGGGGATGTGGGGGGCTTCGGGAGACTGTCTTTCCGGGTGCGTCCAGTCAGCAACCTTTCTAAGGAGGAGAGAAAAGCCCTAGAAAAATTAAAAACTAATAGAGATATAATAATTAAACCGGCAGACAAGGGGTCAAAGATTGTTATCTTAGATAAAACATCATATCTAATAGAGGCAAACAGACAACTTGAAAATAAAAAACATTACTTACCTTTGAAGGAGTCCATTCAGATGGAAACGCAGGTCCAAATCCGGGGAATCCTGGACGATCTGTGTAAGAAAGAAAAAATAACAAAAAAACAGAAGGTTTACCTATATGGGGAGGATCCTCCACGTCCAAGAAAACTTTATTTATTACCAAAAATTCATAAAGATCCAGTGACGTGGACAATCCCTAATAAATTGCCCCCAGGAAGACCTATTGTGTCTGACTGTGGGAGCGAATCATATAGGATTGCTGAATATATTGACTCTTTTCTTAATCCCTTGTCTCAAATTCATGATAGTTATATCAAAGATACATATGCCTTTGTTGACAAGCTTAAGACCGTAGAATTTCCACACGGCGCCATGTTATTTTCTATAGATGTAGATGCTCTGTACACTAATATTGATACTCACCTAGGACTCCAGGCTGTTCAGAATATTTTGGTAAGGCACCCAGATCCAAATAGACCGGATGCAGCTATCTTGAGGTTGTTGGAGTTGGGTTTAACCAAAAATGACTTTGTATTTAATGATAAATATTATTTACAGATTCATGGTACGGCGATGGGGAAGAAGTTTGCTCCCGCCTATGCAAACATCTATATGGCTGAATTTGAGCGAACTGTCTTCCCCAAATGCCACAAACTGCCAACACTGTATCTGCGGTATCTGGATGATATTTTTGGAGTCTGGCCCCATGGGGAACCAGACTTTCGGAATTTTATGTCAACGCTCAACGAACACCATCCTTCCATAACATTTAAATATGAATTACATCCAGAGAAAATACATTTTCTGGACACTGAGGTGTTTGTGGAGGATGGTGAGGATGGGAGGGTGGGTCTTGGGACGAGGGTCTATTTTAAGCCGACGGACACCCATGCTCTGCTGCACAGATCTTCTTACCATCCCAGGCATACCTACAGGGGGATTGTCAAATCCCAACTGATTAGGTTTCGCCGGATCTGTGTGGCGGAGGTGGATGTGCGTTCGGCGACCCAGACCCTCTTCCAGGCCCTGAGACCGAGGGGCTATAGCAGGACGTTCCTCCGCGGCATCCAAGTGGAGGTCCAGCAGATGTTTAGTGGGGGGAGTAAACCTGCAGAAGGGAGGGACGATAAACATCTGGTCCCTTTTGTTTCAACTTATGCACCGGCCGCCCTCGAATTAAATAAAATCGTTAAAGCCAATTTTAAAATAGCACAAACCAAAATAGACCCTCTCCGGGATTTTAGAATTATAGCAGCCTATAGGAGGGGTAGAAACCTGAAGGATCAGTTGGTGAAGGCATCTTTGGGGACCGAGCGACGGGATCCGTTGCAGTCGCATTTTAAAGTAAATTCATTTATCACAAATAAATATACTCATCTGAGTGCAGCAGTGCGGGAGGTCTTCCAGCTTGATTCGTCCAATTTGGTGTACGGCATTGAATGCAAAACCTGTAACAAATGGTATATTGGACAGACAAAAAATAGTTTACGTATGCGGCTGAAACAACATTTGTACAGTATAAGACAAACTACAAAGTCTACCGCAATCTACTTACATTTTAGAGATCATGGCTGGGAGAACCTCCTTATCACAGGCCTGGAAGCAGGGACGGCTTGGTCCGGAAAAAGGAGACTGTGGAGAGAAAGAATTTGGATTAATAAATTAAATACAGTCTATCCTAATGGGTTAAATGAAATATAAAAATATAAAAAAATATAAAATACTTACCTGGGAGTATGGTGAACGACATTGAGAGGGAATGATTAGCCATATTTTATTTTTATATGATATGTATGAAGTGAAATGTAATTTAATTTTTAAAGTGCTTTATACATTTACTTTTTTATATATATATATATGGTGTACATTCCCTTCCTTTGTGTCCCATTTCTCCTTAGGGATAATACATGAAATTATATAGTAACCTACAATTTTCCGGACCTAAAACGTACCTGTTTTTATTTTTATTTTTCGCTCCATGAAAATCGCTGAACGGCGAAATCGCCAATCAACTAAGGTAAACAGAAGGTTTGTGTGCCAGTGCATTCCTGCTTAGGCAGACGTTTTATGATTCCCCTCACCTAACCGGCCAGTGCCACAAACCCTATCTGTTTTTATTGAATACTTTTAACATTGGCCCTCCATTTTAATATAAATAATATTTTCTCTGGGAGCTCTATCCCAGAGAAGCCTACCCAGTTGGGGGAATCGCTTATAGGGTAGGTTAAATTTTATAATGGAGGGACCGTTTTGCAGAATGTTTTTTTATGGAGTCGATTTTTAGTAGGATATTTTTATATTTACTTGTGATAAGGTTGGCCTGGGAATTGTGGAATTGATTGGAATTGTTTGGTGTTCCACAACCAGGTGGCCAATTAGTCGTTTGGTCGATTTTTAGTAGCTCCGCCCTACCCCATGGCACTTACCCAATAGGGATCATTTTTTTTGTCTCCACCCCCTTTGTTCCCTATATATGTGTGTCTTTCCCTTCATTCTGGTCTTATCCTCTGAAGAAGACACATGGTGTCGAAACGTCAGGAGCTCATTTCAACCTTTTAATCTTTTAACCTTTTAAATCTTTCTACTGACTGTTTTTAATCCTGGATCTTTTATGATCCCTATTTACGTTTTAAATTTACTGGTTTCCCCCCGTATTTCCTGAATTTATTTGCACAATTGCAGCACTTTATTAAAGCATAATTTGCACATTGGGGAGTCTGGGCATTGGGAGGGCTCACTCCTTTAGGGGTAAATTTTTAATTACCCCCTTTTGGTTTGTTTTACACAGTGTGGTTTTTATCTTGCTGTGTTTTTGCACATTGTTTTACACAGTGTGGTTTTTATTTTGCTGTGTTTTTGCACCATTTGAATTTATTTTGCACTTGTTTATTTTGAGTGGCCCCCCTGCAGTGGTTACCAGCCCCCCATTGGCTTGGTGCCTAGAGGGGAGGGAATACATTTATTTTACCCTCCTCCTTTGGACAGAGTGCTGTTTTTAATCTTATTTTTTAATTGTGCAAATTGGGGAAACTATAAGAAAATCCAGTCAGTTTTTTGTGTGTTCCCCCTATTTATTTCCTTGTTTTTAAATGTTAACAGAAGCACTTTATTTGCCTTACTCTGGCACTTAATTCCAGCTGTCCCTGTTTTGCACTTTATTGTTGATTCAATCTCTGTTCATGGAACAGAGAATGAGACCGTCTAATTGGGTGAGAAGAGGGGGGAGAGGGAGTGAGAGAAGGGTTTCTCCCAATATTCCACCTGGGGTAAAGAAAAACAATAATGGTGGGCCTGACACCGCTCGACATGGTGTGCCCAGCCTGCAGAAGAGGTATTTTACACTCCTGCAGGCCATCCACCATGCTGAGGTGGTGGAACGATCAGAGCGATCTGGGACCTTTCCGGTGGGGATGATGCGCCAGGTGAACAAATTAACATCGTTCATCAAGCCGTCATCTCCTAATGCGGATACCGCAGGGAGGGTAAAGGCCAACACTGATCGGTGGATGGAACAGAATCTTTCCATCCTTAAACATCATTACGATGCAGTGTTGGCTGGGGGGCTCGAGTCCCTTCCCCCATTTGAGCAGGTGGCATTGGAGAAGGCCATCGCCTATGGCCGAGCCAGATACAAGAACAGGCTGACTGGCACCTCCATTGTCGCCTTGACATCGCTCGTGGGGGGGGGGGCTGGGCCCCCTATACGGGAGCCGGGGTCGATTATGGATTTGAGGGAGTGGCCTCCACTTCCGACCCCTTCGGGCCCAGGCCCTGGCCCTCCCTTTTGGACTGGGGGTCCGGGATTGCTCACCGGGCCATTCTGCCCTACTCCTGGGCCTGACCCCAACCCTAACCTTAACCCCAACCCTAACCCTAACCCTAACCTTAACCCCAGCCCTAACCTTAACCCTAACCCTAACCTTAACCCCAGCCCTAACCCTAACCTTAACCCTAACCCTGGCCCCAACCCTAACCTTAACCCTAACCCTAACCCCAACCCTAACCTTAACCCCAGCCCTAACCTTAACCCTGGCCTTAACCCTGATCCTAACCCTAGCCCTAACCTTAACCCTAACCCATGGAAGAAGGGTCAACATGTTTGGAACCATGTTTACCCTAATCCTGACCCTAACCTTGACCCTAACCCTGACCCCAACCCTAACCTTAACCTTAACCCTAACCTCAACCCTAACCTCAACCCTAACCCTTACCCTGGCCTTGGCCCCGACCATAACCCTGGTCCGAAACCGAACCCCGGACCTAGCCCTGACCTACGCCCTAACCCTGGCCTTCGCCTTCTGCCGAGCTCCCACCCCCTCCTTACCCCCAACACTGCCACTTGCCCTGTTTCCATTATGGGAGTGGAAACATTTGAGGGGCCTAACACCCGGGGGAGAGTCCAGACTCTCACAGCAGAGATCCATCATGCTCAAAGCCCCTTACCATCGGAGGAGGGTCTGGACTTTCATCCTAATTTCCATCTGGATCTGCCTGATTCGAGCTTTGAGGAGGAATCTTCCCCTCGGGGAGCAAATGGACAGCCCCTTGTGGTGGGGGCCAAATTTAGATCCAATGTGGCAGTGGCCATCTCTGAGTCCATTGGTTCCAGCTCCCAACCTGAGTCAGGAATGGGTCACCGTCCTGTAGATACAGGAGTGACCCAGAGAGGAGATAGACCGGGTGGGCTCGGTGCATCTGAGGACGCTATGCAGCCCTCCCCACGGGGGCCCACCAGACACCCGAACCACTCCAATGATGAGGGGAAGAGGGGGTGGTCATTGACGGTGGAGAGGCCTGTGCTGGTGATAGGGGACTCCAATTTAGCCAACCTTCCCCGGTGTAACAGCCCACTGGTGCAGGTTGACAGTTTCCCGGGGGCCCGCATTTTCCACCTGACGGGAATCCTCGGGAGGCTGTCCCCCTGTGTAGAGACGCAGAAGGTGATCCTTTCGGTGGGCCTGAACAACTGTTTGAAGCTAAACAGTATAGATACCATTGCCAAACAATTTGGTATTCTAGTAACAAAGGCCAAGAAAATATTTCCCTATGCAGAAATATTCATTCCACTGATTCAGATCTCAGAGCAACAAGACCATGATGTTCAGGTGTTGGCACGTGGGGTCAATTTGTTCATCGGGGAGAGGTATAGGGTGTTAAAGGGTGTGAAGGACAGTGATTTTAAAGTGCAAAGGGACAGAGTACACTGGACAAACATAACAGCCTCTTTGATTTTAGATGGTTGGATGAAGCAATTAAACTAACCAGGGGGGTACCGAGAATTCTCACCCCCATGGGATCCAATATTTTAAACTTGTCAATTTTATATAATTTATCGAAGGCAGAGGAGACCCTCTTGGAAAGAGGCCTCCTGTTCATACCTACTCCATTGGAGACTAATAGGCAGGGTCTTAGGAGAGACCTACACCAGTATCACAGGAGGTTGAAGCTGCTGGACCACTTTGGCTTCGAGTCTGGCGGCCCCCGAGAGCCCTTCACTTTACCCTCCGGCTGGGAACCTGGGGAGGATTTAACATCAGACCCCATTAGGGACCTAGTCGGGGGGGATGTGGGGGGCTTCGGGAGACTGTCTTTCCGGGTGCGTCCAGTCAGCAACCTTTCTAAGGAGGAGAGAAAAGCCCTAGAAAAATTAAAAACTAATAGAGATATAATAATTAAACCGGCAGACAAGGGGTCAAAGATTGTTATCTTAGATAAAACATCATATCTAATAGAGGCAAACAGACAACTTGAAAATAAAAAACATTACTTACCTTTGAAGGAGTCCATTCAGATGGAAACGCAGGTCCAAATCCGGGGAATCCTGGACGATCTGTGTAAGAAAGAAAAAATAACAAAAAAACAGAAGGTTTACCTATATGGGGAGGATCCTCCACGTCCAAGAAAACTTTATTTATTACCAAAAATTCATAAAGATCCAGTGACGTGGACAATCCCTAATAAATTGCCCCCAGGAAGACCTATTGTGTCTGACTGTGGGAGCGAATCATATAGGATTGCTGAATATATTGACTCTTTTCTTAATCCCTTGTCTCAAATTCATGATAGTTATATCAAAGATACATATGCCTTTGTTGACAAGCTTAAGACCGTAGAATTTCCACACGGCGCCATGTTATTTTCTATAGATGTAGATGCTCTGTACACTAATATTGATACTCACCTAGGACTCCAGGCTGTTCAGAATATTTTGGTAAGGCACCCAGATCCAAATAGACCGGATGCAGCTATCTTGAGGTTGTTGGAGTTGGGTTTAACCAAAAATGACTTTGTATTTAATGATAAATATTATTTACAGATTCATGGTACGGCGATGGGGAAGAAGTTTGCTCCCGCCTATGCAAACATCTATATGGCTGAATTTGAGCGAACTGTCTTCCCCAAATGCCACAAACTGCCAACACTGTATCTGCGGTATCTGGATGATATTTTTGGAGTCTGGCCCCATGGGGAACCAGACTTTCGGAATTTTATGTCAACGCTCAACGAACACCATCCTTCCATAACATTTAAATATGAATTACATCCAGAGAAAATACATTTTCTGGACACTGAGGTGTTTGTGGAGGATGGTGAGGATGGGAGGGTGGGTCTTGGGACGAGGGTCTATTTTAAGCCGACGGACACCCATGCTCTGCTGCACAGATCTTCTTACCATCCCAGGCATACCTACAGGGGGATTGTCAAATCCCAACTGATTAGGTTTCGCCGGATCTGTGTGGCGGAGGTGGATGTGCGTTCGGCGACCCAGACCCTCTTCCAGGCCCTGAGACCGAGGGGCTATAGCAGGACGTTCCTCCGCGGCATCCAAGTGGAGGTCCAGCAGATGTTTAGTGGGGGGAGTAAACCTGCAGAAGGGAGGGACGATAAACATCTGGTCCCTTTTGTTTCAACTTATGCACCGGCCGCCCTCGAATTAAATAAAATCGTTAAAGCCAATTTTAAAATAGCACAAACCAAAATAGACCCTCTCCGGGATTTTAGAATTATAGCAGCCTATAGGAGGGGTAGAAACCTGAAGGATCAGTTGGTGAAGGCATCTTTGGGGACCGAGCGACGGGATCCGTTGCAGTCGCATTTTAAAGTAAATTCATTTATCACAAATAAATATACTCATCTGAGTGCAGCAGTGCGGGAGGTCTTCCAGCTTGATTCGTCCAATTTGGTGTACGGCATTGAATGCAAAACCTGTAACAAATGGTATATTGGACAGACAAAAAATAGTTTACGTATGCGGCTGAAACAACATTTGTACAGTATAAGACAAACTACAAAGTCTACCGCAATCTACTTACATTTTAGAGATCATGGCTGGGAGAACCTCCTTATCACAGGCCTGGAAGCAGGGACGGCTTGGTCCGGAAAAAGGAGACTGTGGAGAGAAAGAATTTGGATTAATAAATTAAATACAGTCTATCCTAATGGGTTAAATGAAATATAAAAATATAAAAAAATATAAAATACTTACCTGGGAGTATGGTGAACGACATTGAGAGGGAATGATTAGCCATATTTTATTTTTATATGATATGTATGAAGTGAAATGTAATTTAATTTTTAAAGTGCTTTATACATTTACTTTTTTATATATATATATATGGTGTACATTCCCTTCCTTTGTGTCCCATTTCTCCTTAGGGATAATACATGAAATTATATAGTAACCTACAATTTTCCGGACCTAAAACGTACCTGTTTTTATTTTTATTTTTCGCTCCATGAAAATCGCTGAACGGCGAAATCGCCAATCAACTAAGGTAAACAGAAGGTTTGTGTGCCAGTGCATTCCTGCTTAGGCAGACGTTTTATGATTCCCCTCACCTAACCCTAACCCTAACCCTAACCCTAACCCTAACCCTAACCCTAACCCTAACCCTAAACCCTAACCCTAACCCTAACCCTAACCCTAACCCTAACCCTAACCCCTAACCCTAACCCTAACCCTAACCCTAACCCTAACCCTAACCCTAACCCTAACCCCTAACCCTAACCCTAACCCTAACCCTAACCCTAACCCTAACCCTAACCCTAACCCTAACCCTCTAACCCTAACCCTAACCCTAACCCTAACCCTAACCCTAACCCTAACCCTAACCCTAACCCTAAACCCTAACCCTAAACCCTAACCCTAACCCTAACCCTAACCCTAACCCTAACCCTAACCCTAACCCTAACCCTAACCCTGCCGCGCCAACACTGAGGCTTCAAACTTGATGAAAACAGTGTCTCCCATAGTGGAGTAGGGGCTGCTTGTGGTTATTAGGCCTTTGCAAGCTCTCCGAAGTGTGTGCGCGGCAGGAGAGACAAATCAATGTTTTCGCGCCTTTTTTGCCATTTCCAGGTCGAAAAACACACAGGCCCCAAAAATAAAGAAATGGCTGTCCAGCCAAAACTGAGGCTTCAAACTTGATGAAAACAGTGTCTCCCATATTGGAGTAGGGGCTGCTTGTGGTTATTAGGCATTTGCAAGCTCTCCGAAGTGTGTGCGCGGCAGGAGAGACAAATCCATGTTTTCGCGCCTTTTTTGCGATTTCAAGGTCGAAAAACACATAGGCCCCAAAATGAAAGAAACGGCTGCCGCGCCAAAACTATGGCTTCAAACTTGATGAAAACAGTCTCTCCCATAATAACTCACGGGCTGCTTGTGTTTTTTAGGCCTTTGCACGCTATCAGAAGTGTGTGCGCGGCAGGAGAGACAAATCCATGTTTTCGCGGCTTTTTTGCCATTTCCAGGTCGAAGAAAACAAAGGCCCCAAAAATAAAGAAACGGCTGTCCAGCCAAAACTGAGGCTTCAAACTTGATTAAAACAGTCTCTCAGACAATAACTCAAGGGCCGCTTGTGTTTTTTAGGCCTTCGCAAGCTATCGGAAGTGTGTGCGCGGCAGGAGAGACAAATCCATGTTTTCGCGCCTTTTTTACGATTTCAAGGTCGAAAAACACATAGGCCCCAAAATGAAAGAAACGGCTGCCGCGCCAAAACTATGGCTTCAAACTTGATGAAAACATTCTCTCCCACAATAACTCAAGGGCAGCTTGTGTTTTTTAGGCCTTCGCAAGCTATCGGAAGTGTGTGCGCGGCAGGAGAGACAAATCAATGTTTTCGCGCCTTTTTTGCCATTTCCAGGTCGAAAAACACACAGGCCCCAAAAATAAAGAAATGGCTGTCCAGCCAAAACTGAGGCTTCAAACTTGATGAAAACAGTGTCTCCTATATTGGAGTAGGGGCTGCTTGTGGTTATTAGGCATTTGCAAGCTCTCCGAAGTGTGTGCGCAGCAGGAGAGACAAATCCATGTTTTTATGCCTTCTTTGGCATTTTCAGGTGGAGAAAAACACAATCCCGAAAGAAAAAGAAAAGGCTGCCGCGCCAACACTGAGGCTTCAAACTTGATGAAAACAGTGTCTCCCATAGTGGAGTAGGGGCTGCTTGTGGTTATTAGGCCTTTGCAAGCTCTCCGAAGTGTGTGCGCGGCAGGAGAGACAAATCAATGTTTTCGCGCCTTTTTTGCCATTTCCAGGTCGAAAAACACACAGGCCCCAAAAATAAAGAAATGGCTGTCCAGCCAAAACTGAGGCTTCAAACTTGATGAAAACAGTGTCTCCCATATTGGAGTAGGGGCTGCTTGTGGTTATTAGGCATTTGCAAGCTCTCCGAAGTGTGTGCGCAGCAGGAGAGACAAATCCATGTTTTTATGCCTTCTTTGGCATTTTCAGGTGGAGAAAAACACAATCCCGAAAGAGAAAGAAAAGGCTGCCGCGCCAACACTGAGGCTTCAAACTTGATGAAAACAGTGTCTCCCATAATGGAGTAGGGGCTGCTTGTGGTTATTAGGCATTTGCAAGCTCTCCGAAGTGTGTGCGCAGCAGGAGAGACAAATCCATGTTTTTATGCCTTCTTTGGCATTTTCAGGTGGAGAAAAACACAATCCCGAAAGAGAAAGAAAAGGCTGCCGCGCCAACACTGAGGCTTCAAACTTGATGAAAACAGTGTCTCCCATAGTGGAGTAGGGGCTGCTTGTGGTTATTAGGCATTTGCAAGCTCTCCGAAGTGTGTGCGCAGCAGGAGAGACAAATCCATGTTTTTATGCCTTCTTTGGCATTTTCAGGTGGAGAAAAACACAATCCCGAAAGAGAAAGAAAAGGCTGCCGCGCCAACACTGAGGCTTCAAACTTGATGAAAACAGTGTCTCCCATAGTGGAGTAGGGGCTGCTTGTGGTTATTAGGCCTTTGCAAGCTCTCCGAAGTGTGTGCGCAGCAGGAGAGACAAATCCATGTTTTTATGCCTTCTTTGGCATTTTCAGGTGGAGAAAAACACAATCCCGAAAGAGAAAGAAAAGGCTGCCGCGCCAACACTGAGGCTTCAAACTTGATGAAAACAGTGTCTCCCATAGTGGAGTAGGGGCTGCTTGTGGTTATTAGGCCTTTGCAAGCTCTCCGAAGTGTGTGCGCAGCAGGAGAGACAAATCCATGTTTTTATGCCTTCTTTGGCATTTTCAGGTGGAGAAAAACACAATCCCGAAAGAGAAAGAAAAGGCTGCCGCGCCAACACTGAGGCTTCAAACTTGATGAAAACAGTGTCTCCCATAGTGGAGTAGGGGCTGCTTGTGGTTATTAGGCCTTTGCAAGCTCTCCGAAGTGTGTGCGCGGCAGGAGAGACAAATCAATGTTTTCGCGCCTTTTTTGCCATTTCCAGGTCGAAAAACACACAGGCCCCAAAAATAAAGAAATGGCTGTCCAGCCAAAACTGAGGCTTCAAACTTGATGAAAACAGTGTCTCCCATATTGGAGTAGGGGCTGCTTGTGGTTATTAGGCATTTGCAAGCTCTCCGAAGTGTGTGCGCGGCAGGAGAGACAAATCCATGTTTTCGCGCCTTTTTTGCGATTTCAAGGTCGAAAAACACATAGGCCCCAAAATGAAAGAAACGGCTGCCGCGCCAAAACTATGGCTTCAAACTTGATGAAAACAGTCTCTCCCATAATAACTCACGGGCTGCTTGTGTTTTTTAGGCCTTTGCAAGCTCTCCGAAGTGTGTGCGCGGCAGGAGAGACAAATCAATGTTTTCGCGCCTTTTTTGCCATTTCCAGGTCGAAAAACACACAGGCCCCAAAAATAAAGAAATGGCTGTCCAGCCAAAACTGAGGCTTCAAACTTGATGAAAACAGTGTCTCCCATATTGGAGTAGGGGCTGCTTGTGGTTATTAGGCATTTGCAAGCTCTCCGAAGTGTGTGCGCGGCAGGAGAGACAAATCCATGTTTTCGCGCCTTTTTTGCGATTTCAAGGTCGAAAAACACATAGGCCCCAAAATGAAAGAAACGGCTGCCGCGCCAAAACTATGGCTTCAAACTTGATGAAAACAGTCTCTCCCATAATAACTCACGGGCTGCTTGTGTTTTTTAGGCCTTTGCACGCTATCAGAAGTGTGTGCGCGGCAGGAGAGACAAATCCATGTTTTCGCGCCTTTTTTGCCATTTCCAGGTCGAAGAAAACAAAGGCCCCAAAAATAAAGAAACGGCTGTCCAGCCAAAACTGAGGCTTCAAACTTGATTAAAACAGTCTCTCAGACAATAACTCAAGGGCCGCTTGTGTTTTTTAGGCCTTCGCAAGCTATCGGAAGTGTGTGCGCGGCAGGAGAGACAAATCCATGTTTTCGCGCCTTTTTTACGATTTCAAGGTCGAAAAACACATAGGCCCCAAAATGAAAGAAACGGCTGCCGCGCCAAAACTATGGCTTCAAACTTGATGAAAACATTCTCTCCCACAATAACTCAAGGGCAGCTTGTGTTTTTTAGGCCTTCGCAAGCTATCGGAAGTGTGTGCGCGGCAGGAGAGACAAATCAATGTTTTCGCGCCTTTTTTGCCATTTCCAGGTCGAAAAACACACAGGCCCCAAAAATAAAGAAATGGCTGTCCAGCCAAAACTGAGGCTTCAAACTTGATGAAAACAGTGTCTCCTATATTGGAGTAGGGGCTGCTTGTGGTTATTAGGCATTTGCAAGCTCTCCGAAGTGTGTGCGCAGCAGGAGAGACAAATCCATGTTTTTATGCCTTCTTTGGCATTTTCAGGTGGAGAAAAACACAATCCCGAAAGAAAAAGAAAAGGCTGCCGCGCCAACACTGAGGCTTCAAACTTGATGAAAACAGTGTCTCCCATAGTGGAGTAGGGGCTGCTTGTGGTTATTAGGCCTTTGCAAGCTCTCCGAAGTGTGTGCGCGGCAGGAGAGACAAATCAATGTTTTCGCGCCTTTTTTGCCATTTCCAGGTCGAAAAACACACAGGCCCCAAAAATAAAGAAATGGCTGTCCAGCCAAAACTGAGGCTTCAAACTTGATGAAAACAGTGTCTCCCATATTGGAGTAGGGGCTGCTTGTGGTTATTAGGCATTTGCAAGCTCTCCGAAGTGTGTGCGCAGCAGGAGAGACAAATCCATGTTTTTATGCCTTCTTTGGCATTTTCAGGTGGAGAAAAACACAATCCCGAAAGAGAAAGAAAAGGCTGCCGCGCCAACACTGAGGCTTCAAACTTGATGAAAACAGTGTCTCCCATAATGGAGTAGGGGCTGCTTGTGGTTATTAGGCATTTGCAAGCTCTCCGAAGTGTGTGCGCAGCAGGAGAGACAAATCCATGTTTTTATGCCTTCTTTGGCATTTTCAGGTGGAGAAAAACACAATCCCGAAAGAGAAAGAAAAGGCTGCCGCGCCAACACTGAGGCTTCAAACTTGATGAAAACAGTGTCTCCCATAGTGGAGTAGGGGCTGCTTGTGGTTATTAGGCCTTTGCAAGCTCTCCGAAGTGTGTGCGCAGCAGGAGAGACAAATCCATGTTTTTATGCCTTCTTTGGCATTTTCAGGTGGAGAAAAACACAATCCCGAAAGAGAAAGAAAAGGCTGCCGCGCCAACACTGAGGCTTCAAACTTGATGAAAACAGTGTCTCCCATATTGGAGTAGGGGCTGCTTGTGGTTATTAGGCATTTGCAAGCTCTCCGAAGTGTGTGCGCAGCAGGAGAGACAAATCCATGTTTTTATGCCTTCTTTGGCATTTTCAGGTGGAGAAAAACACAATCCCGAAAGAGAAAGAAAAGGCTGCCGCGCCAACACTGAGGCTTCAAACTTGATGAAAACAGTGTCTCCCATATTGGAGTAGGGGCTGCTTGTGGTTATTAGGCATTTGCAAGCTCTCCGAAGTGTGTGCGCAGCAGGAGAGACAAATCCATGTTTTTATGCCTTCTTTGGCATTTTCAGGTGGAGAAAAACACAATCCCGAAAGAGAAAGAAAAGGCTGCCGCGCCAACACTGAGGCTTCAAACTTGATGAAAACAGTGTCTCCCATAGTGGAGTAGGGGCTGCTTGTGGTTATTAGGCCTTTGCAAGCTCTCCGAAGTGTGTGCGCGGCAGGAGAGACAAATCAATGTTTTCGCGCCTTTTTTGCCATTTCCAGGTCGAAAAACACACAGGCCCCAAAAATAAAGAAATGGCTGTCCAGCCAAAACTGAGGCTTCAAACTTGATGAAAACAGTGTCTCCCATATTGGAGTAGGGGCTGCTTGTGGTTATTAGGCATTTGCAAGCTCTCCGAAGTGTGTGCGCGGCAGGAGAGACAAATCCATGTTTTCGCGCCTTTTTTGCGATTTCAAGGTCGAAAAACACATAGGCCCCAAAATGAAAGAAACGGCTGCCGCGCCAAAACTATGGCTTCAAACTTGATGAAAACAGTCTCTCCCATAATAACTCACGGGCTGCTTGTGTTTTTTAGGCCTTTGCAAGCTCTCCGAAGTGTGTGCGCGGCAGGAGAGACAAATCAATGTTTTCGCGCCTTTTTTGCCATTTCCAGGTCGAAAAACACACAGGCCCCAAAAATAAAGAAATGGCTGTCCAGCCAAAACTGAGGCTTCAAACTTGATGAAAACAGTGTCTCCCATATTGGAGTAGGGGCTGCTTGTGGTTATTAGGCATTTGCAAGCTCTCCGAAGTGTGTGCGCGGCAGGAGAGACAAATCCATGTTTTCGCGCCTTTTTTGCGATTTCAAGGTCGAAAAACACATAGGCCCCAAAATGAAAGAAACGGCTGCCGCGCCAAAACTATGGCTTCAAACTTGATGAAAACAGTCTCTCCCATAATAACTCACGGGCTGCTTGTGTTTTTTAGGCCTTTGCACGCTATCAGAAGTGTGTGCGCGGCAGGAGAGACAAATCCATGTTTTCGCGCCTTTTTTGCCATTTCCAGGTCGAAGAAAACAAAGGCCCCAAAAATAAAGAAACGGCTGTCCAGCCAAAACTGAGGCTTCAAACTTGATTAAAACAGTCTCTCAGACAATAACTCAAGGGCCGCTTGTGTTTTTTAGGCCTTCGCAAGCTATCGGAAGTGTGTGCGCGGCAGGAGAGACAAATCCATGTTTTCGCGCCTTTTTTACGATTTCAAGGTCGAAAAACACAAAGGCCCCAAAATGAAAGAAACGGCTGCCGCGCCAAAACTATGGCTTCAAACTTGATGAAAACATTCTCTCCCACAATAACTCAAGGGCAGCTTGTGTTTTTTAGGCCTTCGCAAGCTATCGGAAGTGTGTGCGCGGCAGGAGAGACAAATCAATGTTTTCGCGCCTTTTTTGCCATTTCCAGGTCGAAAAACACACAGGCCCCAAAAATAAAGAAATGGCTGTCCAGCCAAAACTGAGGCTTCAAACTTGATGAAAACAGTGTCTCCTATATTGGAGTAGGGGCTGCTTGTGGTTATTAGGCATTTGCAAGCTCTCCGAAGTGTGTGCGCAGCAGGAGAGACAAATCCATGTTTTTATGCCTTCTTTGGCATTTTCAGGTGGAGAAAAACACAATCCCGAAAGAAAAAGAAAAGGCTGCCGCGCCAACACTGAGGCTTCAAACTTGATGAAAACAGTGTCTCCCATAGTGGAGTAGGGGCTGCTTGTGGTTATTAGGCCTTTGCAAGCTCTCCGAAGTGTGTGCGCGGCAGGAGAGACAAATCAATGTTTTCGCGCCTTTTTTGCCATTTCCAGGTCGAAAAACACACAGGCCCCAAAAATAAAGAAATGGCTGTCCAGCCAAAACTGAGGCTTCAAACTTGATGAAAACAGTGTCTCCCATATTGGAGTAGGGGCTGCTTGTGGTTATTAGGCATTTGCAAGCTCTCCGAAGTGTGTGCGCAGCAGGAGAGACAAATCCATGTTTTTATGCCTTCTTTGGCATTTTCAGGTGGAGAAAAACACAATCCCGAAAGAGAAAGAAAAGGCTGCCGCGCCAACACTGAGGCTTCAAACTTGATGAAAACAGTGTCTCCCATATTGGAGTAGGGGCTGCTTGTGGTTATTAGGCATTTGCAAGCTCTCCGAAGTGTGTGCGCAGCAGGAGAGACAAATCCATGTTTTTATGCCTTCTTTGGCATTTTCAGGTGGAGAAAAACACAATCCCGAAAGAGAAAGAAAAGGCTGCCGCGCCAACACTGAGGCTTCAAACTTGATGAAAACAGTGTCTCCCATAGTGGAGTAGGGGCTGCTTGTGGTTATTAGGCCTTTGCAAGCTCTCCGAAGTGTGTGCGCGGCAGGAGAGACAAATCAATGTTTTCGCGCCTTTTTTGCCATTTCCAGGTCGAAAAACACACAGGCCCCAAAAATAAAGAAATGGCTGTCCAGCCAAAACTGAGGCTTCAAACTTGATGAAAACAGTGTCTCCCATATTGGAGTAGGGGCTGCTTGTGGTTATTAGGCATTTGCAAGCTCTCCGAAGTGTGTGCGCGGCAGGAGAGACAAATCCATGTTTTCGCGCCTTTTTTGCGATTTCAAGGTCGAAAAACACATAGGCCCCAAAATGAAAGAAACGGCTGCCGCGCCAAAACTATGGCTTCAAACTTGATGAAAACAGTCTCTCCCATAATAACTCACGGGCTGCTTGTGTTTTTTAGGCCTTTGCAAGCTCTCCGAAGTGTGTGCGCGGCAGGAGAGACAAATCAATGTTTTCGCGCCTTTTTTGCCATTTCCAGGTCGAAAAACACACAGGCCCCAAAAATAAAGAAATGGCTGTCCAGCCAAAACTGAGGCTTCAAACTTGATGAAAACAGTGTCTCCCATATTGGAGTAGGGGCTGCTTGTGGTTATTAGGCATTTGCAAGCTCTCCGAAGTGTGTGCGCGGCAGGAGAGACAAATCCATGTTTTCGCGCCTTTTTTGCGATTTCAAGGTCGAAAAACACATAGGCCCCAAAATGAAAGAAACGGCTGCCGCGCCAAAACTATGGCTTCAAACTTGATGAAAACAGTCTCTCCCATAATAACTCACGGGCTGCTTGTGTTTTTTAGGCCTTTGCACGCTATCAGAAGTGTGTGCGCGGCAGGAGAGACAAATCCATGTTTTCGCGCCTTTTTTGCCATTTCCAGGTCGAAGAAAACAAAGGCCCCAAAAATAAAGAAACGGCTGTCCAGCCAAAACTGAGGCTTCAAACTTGATTAAAACAGTCTCTCAGACAATAACTCAAGGGCCGCTTGTGTTTTTTAGGCCTTCGCAAGCTATCGGAAGTGTGTGCGCGGCAGGAGAGACAAATCCATGTTTTCGCGCCTTTTTTACGATTTCAAGGTCGAAAAACACAAAGGCCCCAAAATGAAAGAAACGGCTGCCGCGCCAAAACTATGGCTTCAAACTTGATGAAAACATTCTCTCCCACAATAACTCAAGGGCAGCTTGTGTTTTTTAGGCCTTCGCAAGCTATCGGAAGTGTGTGCGCGGCAGGAGAGACAAATCAATGTTTTCGCGCCTTTTTTGCCATTTCCAGGTCGAAAAACACACAGGCCCCAAAAATAAAGAAATGGCTGTCCAGCCAAAACTGAGGCTTCAAACTTGATGAAAACAGTGTCTCCTATATTGGAGTAGGGGCTGCTTGTGGTTATTAGGCATTTGCAAGCTCTCCGAAGTGTGTGCGCAGCAGGAGAGACAAATCCATGTTTTTATGCCTTCTTTGGCATTTTCAGGTGGAGAAAAACACAATCCCGAAAGAAAAAGAAAAGGCTGCCGCGCCAACACTGAGGCTTCAAACTTGATGAAAACAGTGTCTCCCATAGTGGAGTAGGGGCTGCTTGTGGTTATTAGGCCTTTGCAAGCTCTCCGAAGTGTGTGCGCGGCAGGAGAGACAAATCAATGTTTTCGCGCCTTTTTTGCCATTTCCAGGTCGAAAAACACACAGGCCCCAAAAATAAAGAAATGGCTGTCCAGCCAAAACTGAGGCTTCAAACTTGATGAAAACAGTGTCTCCCATATTGGAGTAGGGGCTGCTTGTGGTTATTAGGCATTTGCAAGCTCTCCGAAGTGTGTGCGCAGCAGGAGAGACAAATCCATGTTTTTATGCCTTCTTTGGCATTTTCAGGTGGAGAAAAACACAATCCCGAAAGAGAAAGAAAAGGCTGCCGCGCCAACACTGAGGCTTCAAACTTGATGAAAACAGTGTCTCCCATATTGGAGTAGGGGCTGCTTGTGGTTATTAGGCATTTGCAAGCTCTCCGAAGTGTGTGCGCAGCAGGAGAGACAAATCCATGTTTTTATGCCTTCTTTGGCATTTTCAGGTGGAGAAAAACACAATCCCGAAAGAGAAAGAAAAGGCTGCCGCGCCAACACTGAGGCTTCAAACTTGATGAAAACAGTGTCTCCCATAGTGGAGTAGGGGCTGCTTGTGGTTATTAGGCCTTTGCAAGCTCTCCGAAGTGTGTGCGCGGCAGGAGAGACAAATCAATGTTTTCGCGCCTTTTTTGCCATTTCCAGGTCGAAAACACACAGGCCCCAAAAATAAAGAAATGGCTGTCCAGCCAAAACTGAGGCTTCAAACTTGATGAAAACAGTGTCTCCCATATTGGAGTAGGGGCTGCTTGTGGTTATTAGGCATTTGCAAGCTCTCCGAAGTGTGTGCGCGGCAGGAGAGACAAATCCATGTTTTCGCGCCTTTTTTGCGATTTCAAGGTCGAAAAACACATAGGCCCCAAAATGAAAGAAACGGCTGCCGCGCCAAAACTATGGCTTCAAACTTGATGAAAACAGTCTCTCCCATAATAACTCACGGGCTGCTTGTGTTTTTTAGGCCTTTGCAAGCTCTCCGAAGTGTGTGCGCGGCAGGAGAGACAAATCAATGTTTTCGCGCCTTTTTTGCCATTTCCAGGTCGAAAAACACACAGGCCCCAAAAATAAAGAAATGGCTGTCCAGCCAAAACTGAGGCTTCAAACTTGATGAAAACAGTGTCTCCCATATTGGAGTAGGGGCTGCTTGTGGTTATTAGGCATTTGCAAGCTCTCCGAAGTGTGGTGCGCGGCAGGAGAGACAAATCCATGTTTTCGCGCCTTTTTTGCGATTTCAAGGTCGAAAAACACATAGGCCCCAAAATGAAAGAAACGGCTGCCGCGCCAAAACTATGGCTTCAAACTTGATGAAAACAGTCTCTCCCATAATAACTCACGGGCTGCTTGTGTTTTTTAGGCCTTTGCACGCTATCAGAAGTGTGTGCGCGGCAGGAGAGACAAATCCATGTTTTCGCGCCTTTTTTGCCATTTCCAGGTCGAAGAAAACAAAGGCCCCAAAAATAAAGAAACGGCTGTCCAGCCAAAACTGAGGCTTCAACTTGATTAAAACAGTCTCTCAGACAATAACTCAAGGGCCGCTTGTGTTTTTTAGGCCTTCGCAAGCTATCGGAAGTGTGTGCGCGGCAGGAGAGA
>NW_028153143.1:2500-12500 GCF_951799395.1 Argentina silus
TGTAATGCATGGAATGAGATGAGGAAGGAGGAACGGTATCAGGAACGGTATCAGACGGTACCATCCCTCATTCCATTCCATGCATCACAATGAGCCCGTCCTCCAATTTCTACCTCCAGCAGCCTCCCCTGGTGTGGCTGTCATACATACAGTATTGTTGATTATTAAGCACACATTAACTATATTTGTTGTTGCGTATGAAGTCACTTACTGTACATTCAGGCTTTCTGGCAATAATATTAACTATAATATTAATAGTATTTATTCTTCCCACATATTTGCAACAGTTTTCGCTGGTGTATAATGTCTGTTAGTCTTTGTTTATCTGCAAGTCATATTTGACTGTATTTAAACCACTGCCGTTGTTAGTTAGTAATAATATGACTATAACCGTTGTACAGTAGTCATGTCATTAGGGGGCTATGTGTAAAAAAAAAGGTTGTCATTTCAAAATGGTGAAACCCATCTGAAAAAAGAAGACAATGAATTAGATTTAGCTGAGAATCTCTACTTTAACCTCCATAGTTCATTGGTTGATTTCAAATCCAAACTGTTGGAGTACAGAGCTAAAAGAAGACAGCATGCTCCCTCTTTCCAGTGCTTCTGGAGGGCATGCGGACATGGTAACACCACTAACAGACTCTCCCCTCTCCTGTTCCTCACCAGGCTGTGGAGGAACAGGATCTCGCCCAGCGAAGCTCAAAGACTCAGACAGACGGACAAGAGACTCAACTTCTCCTCCACCTAGTCTACCCAGCCATGCAGGGGACCACGTCCTGTAGGCCGAGCAGCTATTCTATGGCTGGACCTATCAGATACTCTATAGCTAGAAGATGATCTGTACCTGGGTCTAAAAGCCATTCTCCTCCATTTCCACCTCACCTAATCAGGAGGGCTTCTGTATAGGCTAGACTCTCAATCTGACCTGGACCAGACCTGGGTCAAGGACTTGAATGTATTTGAGGTATGCTAGCTTGATTTTGGCTAGCGTTAGCAACTCTGGGACTACATGGTTGTTTCCATGCTATCAGACCAGGGGAGGCTGGTGGAGGCTGGTGGAGGCAGCAATGGAATGGATCCATTCTTCATTCCATTCCATGCATTACAATGAGCCCGTCCTCCGATTTCCACCTCCACCAGCCTCCCCTGTATCAGGCATATGGTATTTTAAAGTATTTAAACGTGTTTGACGTGTATTTGACCTCAGCCTGGTCTGACTGACACCTAAACGCTTAGCTTGTGTTAGCCTTGGCTTTAGCTCGGCATGCTAACAGAGTCTGGAGGTGTGCAGGTCTATGGGGCTGGGACAGAGACAAGGACAGACGCAGAGAAGCAGGCAGCAGAAAAGTAAACGCACTTTTGACAACCTTTTGATGCACTGAACATGAGGTATATGTTGTTGTTGATGATGATGATGATGATGTTTATTTAATGAGGGACCACAGTCCTCAAAACAAACTAACAGTGAAAACAAGGGGTCCGGTAATTGTTCATTCTCTCCCCCATTGTTCATTCTCTCCCGCCCTCTCTCACGTAAACACAAGCCCATCAGCCGATAGCCTTGGCGGCGCCTACCATTATGTTTCATCTGTATAAAAGACAACCCTGATAATCGCCTCTTTAGACTTGTGCTGAACGGACCCCCGGATCTACGCTGGGCTGCTGTTACGCTCTTGTCTCTTGTTTGCAAGCAATAAATACCGGACTCAGATATTGTGGCGACTCAGGACTTGTTTCTTGATTCTTACCTCCGAAGAGCTGAAGTACAGAGTGGTAAATCCTAGACTTCCACCACAGTACTTCATAACACACACACACACATAGAGGGGTGAGTCCTTCAAACACACACACTCACACATACGCAGAAATCTTAGAAAGGACCCACCAAAATGGAGACTGCAGCAAAAATGGCTACGGGACCCAGATCTAATCTCTTTCCTTGAGGTACAAATTGATGTATATTTTACAGCCAACAGACTTGAAACGTCTGCAAGCATCAGGTGGGAAGCTTTTAAAGCTTTTATTAGAGGCCAGATCATTAGTTTTACAAGTTCTAAATCTAAAAAAGCAAACATGTACATTGTTGGAGTCAAAAATCAAGAACTTGGAGAGAAATTATTATCGAAATCCCAATTCAAAAGCACATCAGTGCAGACATCACATGATCACACTATTATAGATCCTATTAAAATCAACGAGGCATTTAAAGAGTATTATGGAAAACTATATAGTTCCGAAAGAGATCCAGAATTATTAGACCAAAATGTATTCCTAAACAATCTCACATCATATTATTTTCTGCGATTCTGTATCGTTACTCTGACTCCGAGTTTATGAATATGATTTGAATTGTTTTATTATTATTATGGTGATAATATGGTATGGTGAGTGTCTATTTAAGTGGAGTGTTTTGTATCTGCCACTGTGGCCTGACATTAGACTGAAATTAGACTGACATTAGACTGACATTAGACTGACATTAGACTGACATTAGACTGACATTAGACTGACATTAGACTGACATTAGACTGACATTAGACTGACATTAGCCTGACATTAGACTGACATTAGACTGACATTAGACTGACATTAGCCTGACATTAGACTGACATTAGACTGACATTAGCCTGACATTAGCCTGACATTAGACTGACATTAGCCTGACATTAGACTGACATTAGACTGACATTAGACTGACATTAGACTGACATTAGCCTGACATTAGACTGACATTAGACTGACATTAGACTGACATTAGACTGACATTAGCCTGACATTAGACTGACATTAGCCTGACATTAGACTGACATTAGCCTGACATTAGACTGACATTAGCCTGACATTAGCCTGACATTAGACTGACATTAGACTGACATTAGCCTGACATTAGACTGACATTAGACTGACATTAGCCTGACATTAGACTGACATTAGCCTGACATTAGACTGACATTAGACTGACATTAGCCTGACATTAGACTGACATTAGCCTGACATTAGACTGACATTAGCCTGACATTAGCCTGACATTAGACTGACATTAGCCTGACATTAGACTGACATTAGACTGACATTAGACTGACATTAGCCTGACATTAGACTGACATTAGCCTGACATTAGACTGACATTAGACTGACATTAGACTGACATTAGACTGACATTAGCCTGACATTAGACTGACATTAGACTGACATTAGACTGACATTAGCCTGACATTAGACTGACATTAGACTGACATTAGACTGACATTAGACTGACATTAGACTGACATTAGACTGACATTAGCCTGACATTAGACTGACATTAGACTGACATTAGACTGACATTAGCCTGACATTAGACTGACATTAGACTGACATTAGACTGACATTAGCCTGACATTAGACTGACATTAGACTGACATTAGACTGACATTAGCCTGACATTAGACTGACATTAGCCTGACATTAGACTGACATTAGACTGACATTAGCCTGACATTAGCCTGACATTAGACTGACATTAGACTGACATTAGACTGACATTAGACTGACATTAGCCTGACATTAGACTGACATTAGCCTGACATTAGACTGACATTAGACTGACATTAGACTCTAGTAGTTCTAGCGCTACGCTTGTTGCGCCTCAAACACACACACACACACACACGCACGCACCTCACACACACACACACACACACACACACCTCACACAACCTGACCACCCCCCCCATTTGAACATGTTGTATGATGTCATCAGCCTGTTTTTATGATGTCATCACTAGCCTGTTTTCATGATGTCATCAGCCTGTTCTTATGATGTCATCACTAGCCTGTTTTTAAGATGTCTGTGTTCTCTGTGAATATTATGTAGTATGTAGTTATTTACAATATACAGTCTATGCATTTGTTGTATAATGCCTCAAAAGTGACACACAACCATGTTCCCCCCTCAGGAATGTTGTGTAGCACTTTACACAAATCAACTCTTTCATCCTCCCATAGTCAGCAGTTATCACCATCAGTCACCTGCATCCCAGTTAAAGGACCACTGTACCCAGTAGAGAGGAGTGGTCAGTTAAAGGACCACTGTACCCAGTAGAGAGGAGTGGTCAGTTAAAGGACCACTGTACCCAGTAGAGAGGAGTGGTCAGTGAGGTCACTCTGTGTCCAGTAGAGAGGAGTGGTCAGTTAAAGGACCACTGTACCCAGTAGAGAGGAGTGGTCAGTTAAAGGACCACTGTACCCAGTAGAGAGGAGTGGTCAGTTAAAGGACCACTGTACCCAGTAGAGAGGAGTGGTCAGTTAAAGGACCACTGTACCCAGTAGAGAGGAGTGGTCAGTAAGGTCACTCTGTGTCCAGTCACCTGAAAGGTTTACGTTGACAGGTATACCACGTGACACAACCATTTTCACAATGTGTCTTTAATAAACGTGGGGGAGAAACTGAACGTCCGCGCGACACATACACGTCATGGACTGATTGACTGTAGTTGTCGCAGCTGACCGCTAGATGCCGATATCACGTCATTTTACAGTCAGGAGGTTCTCAACGTGAAGGGAAATAACCGATGGTTAATCCATCTGAGATGATTTGAAATTGTAACGGCTAAGTAGTTTTTTATATAACTAATTTGCATATGCATAGGTCTATCTAGAGTGTCAATTGTGGTCGGTCATAGCTCATTGCTCATTATGAATTCACAGTCTAGCATGCTGGGATAAAATGTTTTAGCCATCAAACAGAACTGGAACATTTGGCCCTCATTATTATATGACTGGATATTATTTAGAGTGGACTAATTATATCATTTGTTAAAGGTTAGAATTGTGTATTTTTTTACCGAGAAACTAAGCAGTCTTTGCAGAGAGAGAGTATCGTTTTGAACTGAACTCGAGCGACTCACAGCGTGTGTGTGTGCGTGCGTGTGTGTGCGTATGTGTGTGTGTGTGTGTGTGTGTGCGTGCGTGCGTGTGCGTGCGTGCGTGCGTGCGTGTGTGTGTGTGTGTGTGTGTGTGTGTGTGTGTGTGTGTGTGTGTGTGTGTGTGTGTGTGGTTGAGTCGGGCGGAGTTCTCACAGCGGAGCAAAAACACACACGACCAGTTGTACCGCGTAAACCAACCGCTCACTCACGCGCTCCCGGTAGAGACAGTCGGAGAGGAGAATGACTTGTCCTCGTGGCGAACCACTATATTTTCCGTTTCCCGTGTTGACATTTAGGACACAATGAAAGTAACGCCAGTTTGCGCATAAAACGGAAAGAGTTTCTGACGTCTCGTGGAACAGCAGCGCAGCGAACAGTCAACCGAGAGAGAGAGAGAGAGAGAGACAGAGAGAGAGAGAGAGAGAGACAGAGAGAGAGAGAGAGAGAGAGAGAGAGACAGAGACAGAGACAGAGAGAGAGACAGACAGAGACAGAGAGAGAGAGACAGACAAGTGCAAACCTCATCTGTTTAAGGTAAGTGGCTATTTATGATACTCACGATTAAAGGGCCTCTAATTGGGGTCGGGTCATCATTTGTTCCCCATCCGTGTTTATTTTTACATCAAGACCTAAAAAGAGGAGCTTACAAGATCAGATGTAGGGCGGCTACCTACATAAATATCAGAAGTTGGGAGAAATCCTGTGTTTCTTTTCTCCGTACGTAAGTTGAACTGAGGGAGTAGAGGGTGCTGCCGTGCCCGCAGGGACGCAGCAGAAGGCGGATGCGGTGTGGCGGTGAAGCGGGCAGGGCATGTCAGAGGTGGTGACGGCTCAGAGACGACACCACCACGATACAGCAGCCTGCAGCCCTGTGGGCAAGCAAGCTCACACTCACTGTCACAGAGATGGTAGGGGTTAGAGGGTGTGTGTGTGTGTGTGTGTGTGTGTGTGTGTGTGTGTGTGTGTGTGTGTGTGTGTGTGTCCTACATTGTGGGGGGGGGGACTGCTGCAGGCTGAAGATGAACATAGAACACATTTAGGAAGTGTAGAAGAAGAAATGGAAGTGAAATGTTAAGAGAAAAAGAGAGGGAGAGAGAGAGGGGAGGGGGAGAGAGTGGAGGGGGAGGGAGAGAGAGAAGGGAGGGGGAGAGAGTGGAGGGGGAGGGAGAGAGAGAGGGGAGGGGGAGAGAGGAGGGAGGCAAAGGGGGAGGCAGAGGGGGATGGGGGCATAGGGAGAGAGAAAAAGAGAGGGGGTGAGGGTGGGTGGAGGGACAGAGAGTGGGAGGATGGGTGGAAAGAGAGAGAGAAAACACATAAGTGAGCTGTACCAGACAGACTTGCTGTAGATAAACTACACTCTTAGAACAAAGGCTTCCAAAAGGGTTCTTCATTTGTCCCTTTTGGGTTAGATATAAAACCCTTTTGGTTTAAATGTGGACCCCTTTTGGGTTCCACGTAGAACCGTTTCACAGAAGGTTCTACATGGATCCCAAAAGGGTTCTACATGGAACCCTATGGGGACAAATGAAGAACCCTTTTAGAACCCTTTTTTCGAGGGGGGCGTAACAGGGACAGTGTTCTGTGTTCCCCCATCACCTGCTACAGTACAGCTACAGGGGTACAGTCCAGCTACAGGGGTACAGTCCAGCTACAGGGGTACAGTCCAGCTACAGGGGTACAGTCCAGCTACAGGGGTACAGTACAGCTACAGGGGTACTCAGAGACGCTCAGGGTTATTCAGAAGTGTCCACACTCGGATGGTTGAGGATGGAAATTGACGACTAAGTTCATAGGTCATGGGGGGGGGGGGGGTGGACTCGGACACAGAGGCGTTCTGAAGATCCAAGGCGTAGAGGGTCTTCCTGACAATGACTTGTGGTGATACCGCTTCCTGGTACGCTGAACCAGGTGACCTGGATCTGCCAATGGCATGGCATGTAATCCTCCTTTAAACAGTGTGTGTGTTCAGCTGATGCGTGTGTGTTCCAGTCACGGCGGAAGGCGACTCACTTCACTGCCAATGTCAGTGGAAAAATATCGGAGCTTTAAAAATGGTCGACTGTGAAAACATAAACACACAAAGAGGTTGTCTCACACAGACACCTGCCATGACGACTGTTGTTACACCGTTCATGGAGAGAGTCCAAACACGTTGTGAGTCTGATACCATTCCTTATTCCGTTCCATGCATTACAATGAGCCCGTCCTCCGATTTCTCCCCCCCCAGCCTCCCCTGGGATAGTCCCAGGAGTAGTAATCAGGCTTATAGTAAATGACCATGTTGGTGGTCATGTTGGTGCTATTAGAAGATGTGAGGCAGATTTTCCACTTGCAATAAGGGTTTTGGGTTTGGTGGCACAAGGTGTGTGTGTGTGTGTGTGTGTGTGTGTGTGTGTGTGTGTGTGTGTGTGTGTGTGTGTGCGTGTGCGTGTGTGTGTGTGTGTGTTTTCCATGACATCATTCTTCCAGAGGTAACCCAATGGAAGGAGGCTGTTATGGTAAACAGGGTCCATTACTGTGTGGGTGTAGATGAGCTTCAGAGCTTGGCTGGCTGAAGAGACTGGAGGGTGTGTGTGTGTGTGTGTGTGTGTGTGTGTGTGTGTGTGTGTGTGTGTGTGTGTGTGTGTGTGTATGGAGGGTGTATTTAGTGTTTGACAGGGTGTTTGGGCAGAGCTGTGCTTCCATCGTGTGTGAGGTGTGACAGTGTTGAAGTCTCTGAGGTGGAGTGTGTTAGGGTTAGGGTTAGGGTCTCTGAGGTGGAGTGTGTTAGGGTTAGGGTCTCTGAGGTGGAGTGTGTTAGGGTTAGGGTCTCTGAGGTGGAGTGTGTTAGGGTTAGGGTTAGGGTCTCTGAGGTGGAGTGTGTTAGGGTTAGGGTCTCTGAGGTGGAGTGTGTTAGGGTTAGGGGGTGTTTGAACTTCAGGAGTGAGTTTTACCATCAACTGGGTTCCGTGTGGACGGTGGTGAAGTCTTTCTGGAGGCTGAGATGTTGGACATGCTGAAGGGTTGTGAGGGGATGTGGGGTGAGTTGTGACTAACCCTAACCTTAACCCTAACCCTAACCTTAACCCTAACCTTAACCCTAACCCTAACCCTAACCCTAACCTTAACCCTAACCCTAACCCTAACCCTAACCTTAACCCTAACCCTAACCCTAACCTAACCCTAACCCTAACCCTAACCCTAACCTTAACCCTAACCTTAACCCTAACCCTAACCCTAACCCTAACCTTAACCCTAACCCTAACCCTAACCCTAACCCTAACCGTAACCTTAACCTTAACCCTAACCTTAATCCTAACCCTAACCCTAACCCTCTTCTACAGGAGAGAATGTTAAAACCTCTTAAGCTTAATTTGACTCATTTCCGCCTAAAAAAACAGACCTGGGAGGATGTGGACGTTGCTGTCTGCGCTTTCCCATGTGTCTGCAGTGCTCTGTACACACGTTTGAAACACGCTTAGCAACACGCTTGACAATATAAACATGTTTTCATTTCTAGAACTTTCTACTGTTGAAAGTCCCGGAGGGGGATTTACTACGGCTGTCAGTCAGTTCAAAAAAGATGTTAATTAATGTGTGTTTGTGTGTGTGGTTGTGTGTGTGTGTGTGTGTGTGTGTGTGTGTGTGTGTGTGTGTGTGTGTGTGTGTGTGTGTCCCTCCCCAGGCTGTGTCCGGGCGGACCCTCCAGAGGGCATGGCCTACACGTTCGGCAGCGGGCCGGGCCAGGGGGAGGGGCCGGGGGGGCAGGGGCAGGGGCAGGGGCAGGGGCCGGCCGTGGGGAAGCAGCTGTGTGTGACCCGGGTGGAGCTCTCTGTGTCTGGAGCCAACCTCCTGGACCGAGACGTGGCCTCCAAGTCTGACCCCTTCTGTGTCCTGTTCCACGAGGTCGACAGCAACTGGGTGGAGGTAAGGAGGGAGGGAGGGAGGGAGGGAGAGAGGGAGGGGGGGTCGGTCGGTGAACAGGCTCTAACAGGAAAGCAGCACAGCACTCGCTGCGGTATCCATGGAAACCTGGACGGAAACAAAAGCCTCATGTTGGGAATGCGTGGAAATGGAGTGGAAGGAGAAGAAAGGAGTGAACGGAGGGATGGAATGGGCCAGGAGACAGAGAGGAGGGATGGAATGGGCCAGGAGACAGAGAGGAGGGATGGAATGGGCCAGGAGACAGAGAGGAGGGATGGAATGGGCCAGGAGACAGAGAGGAGGGATGGAATGGGCCAGGAGACAGAGAGGAGGGATGGAATGGGCCAGGAGACAGAGAGGAGGGATGGAATGGGCCAGGAGACAGAGAGGAGGGATGGAATGGGCCAGGAGACAGAGAGGAGGGATGGAATGGGCCAGGAGACAGAGAGGAGGGATGGAATGGGCCAGGAGACAGAGAGGAGGGATGGAATGGGCCAGGAGACAGAGAGGAGGGATGGAATGGGCCAGGAGACAGAGAGGAGGGATGGAATGGGCCAGGAGACAGAGAGGAGGGATGGAATGGACCAGGAGACAGAGAGGAGGGATGGAATGGGCCAGGAGACAGAGAGGAGGGATGGAATGGACCAGGAGACAGAGAGGAGGGATGGAATGGGCCAGGAGACAGAGAGGAGGGATGGAATGGGCCAGGAGACAGAGAGGAGGGATGGAATGGGCCAGGAGACAGAGAGGAGGGATGGAATGGGCCAGGAGACAGAGAGGAGGGATGGAATGGGCCAGGAGACAGAGAGTCTGTTCCCCTCTAGCCCTGAGCTATACGACGGGGTGTGTGTGTGTGTGTGTGTGTGTGTGTGTGTGTGTGTGTGTGTGTGTGTGTGTGTGTACATGGCTCTAGCCTCAGAGAGAACAGGAGAGTGTGTGTACATCTTCTCATCATCTATCAGTGAGTCAGAGGTACAGTGGGTTCGTCATGTACCACCTGGGACACAGACACACACACACACACACACACACTCACACACACACATACACACATGTGAGTGTGTGTGTGTGTGTGTGTGTTACAGAAACATGTTTTTTTGGTAGTACATGTGCGTGCATATATGTGTGCATGTGTGTGTGTTAACCCCCTTCCTGTGTGTGTGTGTGTGTCTGTGTGTGTGTGTGTGTGT
>NW_028153142.1:0-2500 GCF_951799395.1 Argentina silus
GAGAGAGAGAGAAAGAGAGACAGAGAAAAGAGACAGTGAGATAGACAGAGAGAGAGAGAGAGACAGAGAAAGAGAGAGAGAGAGAGAGAGACAAAGACAGAGACAGAGAGAAGAGACAGAGAGAGAGAGAGAGAGAGAGAGAAAGAGAGAGAGACAGACAAAAAAAAAGAAACGATAGATAGATCCTCTCTAGTTAGAGTACAGTATGAAGTCATTCCACTGCAGGATCACACAGCACTGAACCAATTGGAGGAAAGGAGGAATGTAACACTGTGGCTCCACACACAGAGAGGTTAATTGCTTGATTCTCTCTCGTCTGCAAAATAATACAGCAAGTGAGAGGTCACGAACTGCTGTGAAGAATAACCAGACACTATTATTATTTTAACACACATCACAGAGACACACACACACGCACGAACACACACGCACCTACACGTGAACACACACACACACACACACGCACACACACACACACACACACACACACACACACATACACACACACACACACACACACACACAAAAGGTGAGAGGAAGAGGGGGGGGGGGGTTAGGGGCATGAAAGATGGAACATTTCTGTGAACGTGAAAAATAAAATAAATGGAAATGTAGCGTTTTAATAAAAATTATATTTCAACATATTCTATGGGTCTATTCAATGCTGCTTGAATCCGCTGGAAAGTGTTTAGTGCCTTATTGTCCAAAGTTAACCTTTCATATCGAATACACACCCAGACGAACTGAAAGGTGGTTTTCAACTCCTGTTGATGGCGACCTGAATAGTTGAACACAACCTTGACTGTGTCCACACAGAGAACACACTTGTCGTTCGAAAATCTCTACTGTACTCACCAGGGGAGGCTGGCAGGGCTGGAATTCAGAGGACGGGCTCTTTGCAATGCATGGAACAGAACCAGGGAATGTGATTACAGGCACGGCAAAGCAGGTGAGACGCTGAGAGACACATGTTTGATACAGTGCCATTCCTCATTCCGTTCCGTGCATAACAAAGAGCCCGTCCTCCGATTTCCACCTCCACCAGCCTCGCCTGATACACACTCCCTATCCCAAAACCCCTAATGCAACAGGCATGATACCCGACAACACTTTCATTCCCACCAACAACGTGGAGAAGAAGAATTCTACCACCAGGGACATTATTCAGCACTCGGCAGCTTAAACCCGTCTTCTCCCGGTCAAGAGAGGAAGAGGCACAGTGAGAGGAGACGAGGAGACGAGGAGACGAGGAGACGAGGAGACGGGGACATGAGGAGACGCTGTGACTTTGACAGACTAACCCGTGCGGCCATCTTTGAGGAGGGACGTACGATATGCTGTGTACTGAAGTGTGTGTGTGAGTGTGTGTGTGTGTGTGTGTGTGTGTGTGTGTACTCCAGTGCCCTAACCATTACAGTGACATGTATCTTTGAGAAGGGATGTGTGTGTGTGTGTGTGTGTGTGTGTGTGTGTGTGTGTGTGTGTGTGTGTGTGTGTGTGTGTTTATGGCAGCGTGCATGTGTACGCGTGTGTGTACTCCAGTGTGTGTGTGTGTGTGTGTGTGTGTGTGTGTGTGTGTGTGTGTGTGTGTGTGTGTACGTACTGCAGTGCCATGGCCATTACAGTGACATGTCTCTCAGACTGTCTGAGTGGATCTAGACCAATCACGTCGTCAGGTGAGACAGCTACATGACAGCTTCCTGTCAGCATCACATGTCAACACTAAACTCCCGGCTGACAGAAGGTTCCTTCACTCAGGGACCCCAACACTGACCTTTCACCCCTGTCTGACCCCTGTCGTCCCTCTCAGAACAGGGGGACAGAGGAGAATCTCGTCGCGGCAGGGTCACACCTGGCTCCCCACGCTGATTAAGACTAGTCTCTCTCTCCCCCCCCCTCCTCTCTCTCTCCCCTCTCTCTCACTCTCTCTCTCTCTCTCTCTCTCTCTCCCCTCTCTCTCCTCTCTCTCCCCTCTCTCTCTCTCTCCCCCCCTCTCTCTCCCTCTTCCCCCCTCTCTCTCCCCTCTCTCTCTCTCTCTCTGTCTCTTTCTGCAGTCCCCTTGTTTCTGTCTCTGTTTTTATCTTGATTTCTGTTGCTCTCTCTCTCTTTCTCTTTTTTTTCTGTCTATTCAGTGTCTATTTACATCTCTCTGCTGCTTGAATCCGCTGGAAAGTGTTTAGTGCCTTATTGTCCAAAGTTAACCTTTCATATAGAATACACACCCAGACGAACTGAAAGGTGGTTTTCAACTCCTGTTGATGGCGACCTGAATAGTTGGGGAGGCTGGCAGGGCTGGAATTCAGAGGACGGGCTCTTAGTCCCCTTGTTTCTGCCTCTGTTTCTATCTTGATTTCTGTTGCTCTCTCTCTCCTTTCTCTTTTTTCCTTTCTCTCTCTCTCTCTCTCTCTCTCTCTCTCTCCTTTCTCTTTTTTCCTTTCTCTCTCTCTCTCTCTCTCTCTCTCTCTCTCTCCTTTCTCTTTTTTCCTTTCTCTCTCTCTCT
>NW_028153141.1:5000-10000 GCF_951799395.1 Argentina silus
TGGGGCTGGGGCTGGGGGACAGAGCTGGGGCTGGGGCTGGGGGACAGGGCTGGGGCTGGGGGACAGAGCTGGGGCTGGGGCTGGGGGACAGGGCTGGGGCTGGGGCTGGGGGACAGGGCTGGGGCTGGGGGACAGAGCTGGGGCTGGGGGACAGGGCTGGGGCTGGGGCTGGGGGACAGGGCTGGGGCTGGGGCTGGGGTTGGGGCTGGGGGACAGGGCTGGGGCTGGGGCTGGGGGACAGGGCTGGGGCTGGGGCTGGGGGACAGGGCTGGGGCTGGGGCTGGGGGACAGGGCTGGGGTTGGGGCTGGGGGACAGGGCTGGGGCTGGGGCTGGGGGACAGGGCTGGAGCTGGGGGACAGGGCTGGGGCTGGGGCTGGGGCTGGGGCTGGGGGACAGGGCTGGGGCTGGGGCTGGGGGACAGGGCTGGAGCTGGGGGACAGGGCTGGGGCTGGGGGACAGGGCTGGGGCTGGGGCTGGGGGACAGAGCTGGGGCTGGGGCTGGGGGACAGGGCTGGGGCTGGGGCTGGGGGACAGAGCTGGGGCTAGGGCTGGGGCTGGGGCTAGGGCTGGGGCTGGGGCTGGGGGACAGAGCTGGGGCTGGGGGACAGAGCTGGGGCTGGGGCTGGGGGACAGAGCTGGGGCTGGGGCTGGGGGACAGGGCTGGGGCTGGGGGACAGGGCTGGGGCTGGGGGACAGGGCTGGGGCTGGGGCTGGGGCTGGGGGACAGGGCTGGGGCTTAAAGGGTGGAGAGTGGGTTGTGGCTGTGTGTATGCAGCATGAGCTGGTAGAATGTATGAAACTGTCATCTATAGTTCACATTCTTCACCTGATTAACACACACACACGCACGCACGCACACACGCACGCACACACACACGCACACACGCACACACACACACACACACACAGAAGCACGGGAAGGGGGAACATTGTGGAAGAGCAACCAGTGAGACCCTGTCTTTTTTACCCACTCTTTCTCCAAGGAGATTTGTGATTGGCTGATAGATGGAGCCATGTGACAGAGGTGTGTCAGGTGACAGGAAGTGTGATAGGTGATTCTTACCTGTCCAGGTATGAGAGGCTCCTTGTCATCGATGTCAATCAGAACGTCATCGCGAGGTGTCTGGACTATCTCTTCTGGACACACACACACACGCACACACACACACACACACACAGAATGACATCATTTCAGACTGGGTCTTCTGAGACCTGCTTAGACAGTTGTTATAACTGTATTTCATTTATAACTCTTCTTCGGGGGTGCAGCAGTAGTCCTCCAGACATCGTATGGTACACTGCCCCACCACCCCTCCTCCTTCCCCCCTTCCCTATCCCCCTCCCTATCCCCCTCCCTCCCTCCTCCTTCCCCCCTTCCCTATCTCCCTCCCTATCCCCCTCCCTCCCTCCCTCCCCCCTTCCCTACCTCCCTCCCTCCCTCTCTCGCCCCCCTCTCACCGTGCTGGTTCTCCTCCTCATCCCCCTCTTCTTCGGGGGTGCAGCGGTAGTCCTCCAGGCAGCGGATGGTACACTGCCCCACCACCGGCTTCCTCCCGAACTGACGGTTGTCGATCACCTTGATGACGATGGGGGGCATGTAGAGCTCCTCACAGGGGAGTCTCTGGAGAGAGGGTGAGCGGGGGGGGGGGGGGGGGGGGGGGGGGGGGGGGGGAGTGTGGAGGGTAGAAGAGAAGAGCGAAGAGAGGTGAGAGGGTGGGAGAGGCGGAGAGGGGGGGGAGGCGGAGCGGGAGGTTAAAGGGGAAGAAGAAGGAGAGGAGGGGAAGAAAGGAAAATCAAAAAGTTGATGTTTACATCTGAGCCAGGAATGTTTGTGAGGGGACGGTGAGAGACAGGACAGCGTAACGAACACAGGGTTCAGCTGTGACGGCAACAATGATGATCCTTTTTTCCTGGCTTGATTGGTTATGCCTTGTAGCTATCCAAACAGAGCATCAGCCCTCCCAGCCAAGCCAGAAACACATGATGGCACGTCTGGAGCTGGAGCGGACCAAGCCTTATTCTATGATGTCATCTACCCCGTGTCAGTATTCAACAGGGGAGGCCGGTGCAGGTAGAAATCGGAGGACGGGCTCATTGTAATGCATGGGATGGAACGGGGAATGGTATCAAACATGCATGTTTACGATGAGCCCGTCCTCCGATGATGTCGACCTGCACCAGGGGTCCAAACGTCCACATCCCCTTCCCTTGCCTCATATCGACTGAGCCCTTCAGTGACGTTTCTGCGATTCTGGGTTTGACCGAGGGATAGCCCGAACAGCCGTTAGTGGTCACTGATTCATACCTGTCTGGTAAAAAAAAAAAAAAATTCCATACCCCCTTCCATACCCCCTTCCATGTCCCCTTCCATACCCCCTTCCATATCCCCTTCCATACCCCCTTCCAGTTATTATGTCGAGCCTTACCACATCTATGAAGAGGGTGTTGACGTCAAAGTTGGGCTTCTTCTTGATGCTGCGGATGACGCAGGACTGGACCATGCGGCCCCCACACTCCACCTGCAGGCTGGGGGAGGTAACGCTGGCCAGCTGGAAACTCTTGAGGTTCCGCAGCCCCCACGCCAGGACCTGGAGGGTCCACGTAGTCCGTTATTAGTACAGTAGCAGTCGTACAGTAGTAGAGCAGTATCATGTGACATGTGTCTGTAACTCTATAGTAGTGCACTGTAGGACATATTAAATATAGTAGTAGTAGTAGTAGTAGTAGTAGTAGTAGTAGTATAGTAGTAGTGGTAGTAATAGTAGTAGTGTAATAGTATACTAGTAGTACCTCTATGGTAATAGTAGTAATATAGTAGTAGTATAGTAATAATAGTAGTAGTGTAATAGTATAGTAGTAGTAGTAGTATAGTAGTAGTATAGTAGTAGTATAGTAGTAGTACAGCAGTAGTACCTCTATGGTAATAGTAGTAGTATAGTAGTAGTACAGCAGTAGTATAGTAGTAGTATAGTAGTAGTAGTAGTATAGTAGTAGTGGTAGTAATAGTAGTAGTGTAATAGTATACTAGTAGTACCTCTATGGTAATAGTAGTAATATAGTAGTAGTATAGTAATAATAGTAGTAGTGTAATAGTATAGTAGTAGTATAGTAGTAGTATAGCAGTAGTACCTCTATGGTAATAGTAGTAGTATAGTAGTAGTACAGTAGTAGTACCTCTATGGTAATAGTAGTAGTATGGTAGTAGTATAGTAGTAGTATAGCAGTAGTACCTCTATGGTAATAGTAGTAGTATAGTAGTAGTATAGTAGTAGTATAGTAGTAGTATAGTAGTAGTATAGCAGTAGTACCTCTATGGTAATAGTAGTAGTATAGTAGTAGTACAGCAGTAGTACCTCTATGGTAATAGTAGTAGTATGGTAGTAGTATGGTAGTAGTATAGTAGTAGTATAGTAGTAGTACCTCTATGGTAATAGTAGTAGTATAGTAGTAGTACAGCAGTAGTACCTCTATGGTAATAGTAGTAGTATGGTAGTAGTATAGTAGTAGTATAGTAGTAGTACCTCTATGGTAATAGTAGTAGTATGGTAGTAGTATAGTAGTAGTACCTCTATGGTAATAGTAGTAGTATGGTAGTAGTATAGTAGTAGTATAGTAGTAGTATAGTAGTAGTACAGTAGTAGTACCTCTATGGTAATAGTAGTAGTATAGTAGTAGTACAGCAGTAGTACCTCTATGGTAATAGTAGTAGTATGGTAGTAGTATAGTAGTAGTATAGTAGTAGTACCTCTATGGTAATAGTAGTAGTATGGTAGTAGTATAGTAGTAGTACCTCTATGGTAATAGTAGTAGTATGGTAGTAGTATAGTAGTAGTACCTCTATGGTAATAGTAGTAGTATGGTAGTAGTATAGTAGTAGTACCTCTATGGTAATAGTAGTAGTATGGTAGTAGTATGGTAGTAGTATAGTAGTAGTACAGTAGTAGTACCTCTATGGTAATAGTAGTAGTATGGTAGTAGTATAGCAGTAGTACCTCTATGGTAATAGTAGTAGTATAGTAGTAGTACAGCAGTAGTAGTGTAATAGTATAGTAGTAGTATAGTAGTAGTATAGCAGTAGTACCTCTATGGTAATAGCAGTAGTATGGTAGTAGTATAGTAGTAGTATAGTAGTAGTACCTCTATGGTAATAGTAGTAGTATAGTAGTAGTATGGTAGTAGTATAGTAGTAGTACAGTAGTAGTACCTCTATGGTAATAGTAGTAGTATAGTAGTAGTACCTCTATGGTAATAGTAGTAGTATAGTAGTAGTACAGTAGTAGTACCTCTATGGTAATAGTAGTAGTATAGTAGTAGTATGGTAGTAGTAGTATAGTAGTAGTACAGTAGTAGTACCTCTATGGTAATAGTAGTAGTATAGTAGTAGTACAGTAGTAGTACCTCTATGGTAATAGTAGTAGTATAGTAGTAGTACAGTAGTAGTACCTCTATGGTAATAGTAGTAGTATAGTAGTAGTATAGTAGTAGTACCTCTATGGTAATAGTAGTAGTATAGTAGTAGTACAGCAGTAGTACCTCTATGGTAATAGTAGTAGTATGGTAGTAGTATAGTAGTAGTATAGTAGTAGTACCTCTATGGTAATAGTAGTAGTATGGTAGTAGTATAGTAGTAGTACCTCTATGGTAATAGTAGTAGTATGGTAGTAGTATGGTAGTAGTATAGTAGTAGTACAGTAGTAGTACCTCTATGGTAATAGTAGTAGTATGGTAGTAGTATAGCAGTAGTACCTCTATGGTAATAGTAGTAGTATAGTAGTAGTACAGCAGTAGTAGTGTAATAGTATAGTAGTAGTATAGTAGTAGTATAGCAGTAGTACCTCTATGGTAATAGCAGTAGTATGGTAGTAGTATAGTAGTAGTATAGTAGTAGTACCTCTATGGTAATAGTAGTAGTATAGTAGTAGTATGGTAGTAGTATAGTAGTAGTACAGTAGTAGTACCTCTATGGTAATAGTAGTAGTATAGTAGTAGTACCTCTATG
>NW_028153141.1:15000-17500 GCF_951799395.1 Argentina silus
AGGGTCTCCCTTTATTAGGAACACTATACTAATACTGGGTAGGGCCTCCCTTTATTAGGAACACTATACTAATACTGGGTAGGGCCTCCCTTTATTAGGAACACTATACTAATACTGGGTAGGGTCTCCCTTTATTAGAACACTATACTAATACTGTGTAGGGCTTCCCTTTATTAGAACACTATACTAATACTGTGTAGGGCTTCCCTTTATTAGAACACTATACTAATACTGGGTAGGGCCTCCCTTTATTAGAACACTATACTAATACTGGGTAGGGTCTCCCTTTATTAGAACACTATACTAATACTGTGTAGGGTCTCCCTTTATTAGAACACTATACTAATACTGTGTAGGGCTTCCCTTTATTAGAACACTATACTAATACTGGGTAGGGCCTCCCTTTATTAGAACACTATACTAATACTGGGTAGGGCCTCCCTTTATTACAACACTATACTAATACTGGGTAGGGCCTCCCTCTATTAGGAACACTATACTAATACTGGGTAGGGCCTCCCTTTATTAGAACACTATACTAATACTGGGTAGGGCCTCCCTTTATTACAACACTATACTAATACTGGGTAGGGCCTCCCTTTATTAGAACACTATACTAATACTGGGTAGGGTCTCCCTTTATTAGAACACTATACTAATACTGGGTAGGGCCTCCCTTTATTAGAACACTATACTAATACTGGGTAGGGCCTCCCTTTATTAGAACACTATACTAATACTGGGTAATACTCCCTTTATTAGAACACTATACTAATACTGGGTAGGGCCTCCCTTTATTAGAACACTATACTAATACTGGGTAATACTCCCTTTATTAGAACACTATACTAATACTGGGTAGGGCCTCCCTTTATTAGAACACTATACTAATACTGGGTAGGGCCTCCCTTTATTAGAACACTATACTAATACTGGGTAGGGCCTCCCTTTATTAGAACACTATACTAATACTGGGTAATACTCCCTTTATTAGAACACTATACTAATACTGGGTAGGGCCTCCCTTTATTAGAACACTATACTAATACTGGGTAATACTCCCTTTATTAGAACACTATACTAATACTGGGTAGGGCCTCCCTTTATTAGAACACTATACTAATACTGGGTAGGGCCTCCCTTTATTAGAACACTATACTAATACTGGGTAGGGCCTCCCTTTATTAGAACACTATACTAATACTGGGTAGGGCCTCCCTTTATTAGAACACTATACTAATACTGGGTAGGGCCTCCCTTTATTAGAACACTATACTAATACTGGGTAGGGCCTCCCTTTATTAGAACACTATACTAATACTGGGTAGGGCCTCCCTTTATTAGGAACACTATACTAATACTGGGTAGGGCCTCCCTTTATTAGAACACTATACTAATACTGGGTAGGGCTTCCCTTTTCTCTCAAAACAGCCTCAATTCTTTATGGCATTGATTCCACAATTCCTTTGATTCCTTTGAGATTCTGGTCCATGATGACATGATTGCATCATGCAATTCCTGCAGATTTTTCAGGTGCACTTTCAAGCTGTGAATCTCCCGTTCTACCACATCCCAAAGGTGTTCTATTGGATTCAGATCCGGTGACTGAGAAGGCCACTGAAGAACACTGAACTCATTGTCATGTTCATGAAACCAGTTTGAGACTTCTTCTGCTTTGTGACATGGTGCATTATCATGCTGGAAGTAGCCATTAGAAGATGGGGTAAATTGTGGCCATGAAGGGATGCACATGGTCAGCAACAATACTCAAATAGGCTGTGGCATTCAAGCGATGATCGATTGGTATTAACGGGCCCAAAGTGTGCTAAGAAAACATTCCCCACACCATGAGAAGGTGTACAGGTGTTCCACCACCTCCACCATGAGAAGGTGTACAGGTGTTCCTAATAAAGTGTTTGGTGAGTGTAGAGCAGTATAGATCTGTGAGGGCAGCTGTCACTCACGTAGGTGTCCTGGTCGTAGAGTTCCACCACGATGTTGGGGGGGCTCCCCTCGGTGATCTGGGGGTCCCCAAACACCTCCACCTCGTAGAAAATCAGGGTCTGGTCCCAGGTGGGGTTCAGGCTGTTCCTGACTGTTACCGTCTTCTGACTCTGGTGGAGGAAGGAGACGATGGCGTAGGAGTCTGGAGGGGGGGGGAGACAGACAGGCAGAGAAACAGGCAGAGAAACAGACAGACAGACAGACAGACAGACAGACAGACAGACAGACAGACAGACAGGCAGAGAAACAGGCAGACAGACAGAGAAACAGGCAGACAGACAGACAGACAGACAGACAGAGACAAAGAGAGAGTTAGGTTTCCTGACTGTGGTGGAGGTAGAACACAATGGCATAGGAGTCTGGAGACAGACCGACAGACAGACAGACAGACAGACAGACAGACAGACAGACAGACAGACAGGCAGGCAGACAGGCAGACAGGCTCAGAGAAACCAAGTTGCTGCAATCAGTCATGACATTCTGAGTTGTTCTGCTC
>NW_028153140.1:0-91408 GCF_951799395.1 Argentina silus
AAGCCTCAGTTTTGGCTGGACAGCCATTTCTTTATTTTTGGGGCCTGTGTGTTTTTCGACCTGGAAATGGCAAAAAAGGCGCGAAAACATTGATTTGTCTCTCCTGCCGCGCACACACTTCCGATAGCTTGCGAAGGCCTAAAAAACACAAGCTGCCCTTGAGTTATTGTGGGAGAGAATGTTTTCATCAAGTTTGAAGCCATAGTTTTGGCGCGGCAGCCGTTTCTTTCATTTTGGGGCCTATGTGTTTTTCGACCTTGAAATCGTAAAAAGGCGCGAAAACATGGATTTGTCTCTCCTGCCGCGCACACACTTCCGATAGCTTGCGAAGGCCTAAAAAACACAAGCGGCCCTTGAGTTATTGTCTGAGAGACTGTTTTAATCAAGTTTGAAGCCTCAGTTTTGGCTGGACAGCCGTTTCTTTATTTTTGGGGCCTTTGTTTTCTTCGACCTGGAAATGGCAAAAAAGCCGCGAAAACATGGATTTGTCTCTCCTGCCGCGCACACACTTCTGATAGCGTGCAAAGGCCTAAAAAACACAAGCAGCCCGTGAGTTATTATGGGAGAGACTGTTTTCATCAAGTTTGAAGCCATAGTTTTGGCGCGGCAGCCGTTTCTTTCATTTTGGGGCCTATGTGTTTTTCGACCTTGAAATCGCAAAAAAGGCGCGAAAACATGGATTTGTCTCTCCTGCGCGCACACACTTCGGAGAGCTTGCAAATGCCTAATAACCACAAGCAGCCCCTACTCCAATATGGGAGACACTGTTTTCATCAAGTTTGAAGCCTCAGTTTTGGCTGGACAGCCATTTCTTTATTTTTGGGGCCTGTGTGTTTTTCGACCTGGAAATGGCAAAAAAGGCGCGAAAACATTGATTTGTCTCTCCTGCCGCGCACACACTTCGGAGAGCTTGCAAAGGCCTAAAAAACACAAGCAGCCCGTGAGTTATTATGGGAGAGACTGTTTTCATCAAGTTTGAAGCCATAGTTTTGGCGCGGCAGCCGTTTCTTTCATTTTGGGGCCTATGTGTTTTTCGACCTTGAAATCGCAAAAAAGGCGCGAAAACATGGATTTGTCTCTCCTGCCGCGCACACACTTCGGAGAGCTTGCAAATGCCTAATAACACAAGCAGCCCCTACTCCAATATGGGAGACACTGTTTTCATCAAGTTTGAAGCCTCAGTTTTGGCTGGACAGCCATTTCTTTATTTTTGGGGCCTGTGTGTTTTCGACCTGGAAATGGCAAAAAAGGCGCGAAAACATTGATTTGTCTCTCCTGCCGCGCACACACTTCGGAGAGCTTGCAAAGGCCTAATAACCACAAGCAGCCCCTACTCCACTATGGGAGACACTGTTTTCATCAAGTTTGAAGCCTCAGTGTTGGCGCGGCAGCCTTTTCTTTCTCTTTCGGGATTGTGTTTTTCTCCACCTGAAAATGCCAAAGAAGGCATAAAAACATGGATTTGTCTCTCCTGCTGCGCACACACTTCGGAGAGCTTGCAAATGCCTAATAACCACAAGCAGCCCCTACTCCAATATGGGAGACACTGTTTTCATCAAGTTTGAAGCCTCAGTGTTGGCGCGGCAGCCTTTTCTTTCTCTTTCGGGATGTGTTTTTCTCCACCTGAAAATGCCAAAGAAGGCATAAAAACATGGATTTGTCTCTCCTGCTGCGCACACACTTCGGAGAGCTTGCAAAGGCCTAATAACCACAAGCAGCCCCTACTCCACTATGGGAGACACTGTTTTCATCAAGTTTGAAGCCTCAGTGTTGGCGCGGCAGCCTTTTCTTTCTCTTTCGGGATTGTGTTTTTCTCCACCTGAAAATGCCAAAGAAGGCATAAAAACATGGATTTGTCTCTCCTGCTGCGCACACACTTCGGAGAGCTTGCAAATGCCTAATAACCACAAGCAGCCCCTACTCCAATATGGAGACACTGTTTTCATCAAGTTTGAAGCCTCAGTGTTGGCGCGGCAGCCTTTTCTTTCTCTTTCGGGATTGTGTTTTTCTCCACCTGAAAATGCCAAAGAAGGCATAAAAACATGGATTTGTCTCTCCTGCTGCGCACACACTTCGGAGAGCTTGCAAAGGCCTAATAACCACAAGCAGCCCCTACTCCACTATGGGAGACACTGTTTTCATCAAGTTTGAAGCCTCAGTGTTGGCGCGGCAGCCTTTTCTTTCTCTTTCGGGATTGTGTTTTTCTCCACCTGAAAATGCCAAAGAAGGCATAAAAACATGGATTTGTCTCTCCTGCTGCGCACACACTTCGGAGAGCTTGCAAATGCCTAATAACCACAAGCAGCCCCTACTCCATTATGGGAGACACTGTTTTCATCAAGTTTGAAGCCTCAGTGTTGGCGCGGCAGCCTTTTCTTTCTCTTTCGGATTGTGTTTTTCTCCACCTGAAAATGCCAAAGAAGGCATAAAAACATGGATTTGTCTCTCCTGCTGCGCACACACTTCGGAGAGCTTGCAAATGCCTAATAACCACAAGCAGCCCCTACTCCAATATGGGAGACACTGTTTTCATCAAGTTTGAAGCCTCAGTTTTGGCTGGACAGCCATTTCTTTATTTTTGGGGCCTGTGTGTTTTTCGACCTGGAAATGGCAAAAAAGGCGCGAAAACATTGATTTGTCTCTCCTGCCGCGCACACACTTCGGAGAGCTTGCAAAGGCCTAATAACCACAAGCAGCCCCTACTCCACTATGGGAGACACTGTTTTCATCAAGTTTGAAGCCTCAGTGTTGGCGCGGCAGCCTTTTCTTTTTCTTTCGGGATTGTGTTTTTCTCCACCTGAAAATGCCAAAGAAGGCATAAAAACATGGATTTGTCTCTCCTGCTGCGCACACACTTCGGAGAGCTTGCAAATGCCTAATAACCACAAGCAGCCCCTACTCCAATATAGGAGACACTGTTTTCATCAAGTTTGAAGCCTCAGTTTTGGCTGGACAGCCATTTCTTTATTTTTGGGGCCTGTGTGTTTTTCGACCTGGAAATGGCAAAAAAGGCGCGAAAACATTGATTTGTCTCTCCTGCCGCGCACACACTTCCGATAGCTTGCGAAGGCCTAAAAAACACAAGCTGCCCTTGAGTTATTGTGGGAGAGAATGTTTTCATCAAGTTTGAAGCCATAGTTTTGGCGCGGCAGCCGTTTCTTTCATTTTGGGGCCTATGTGTTTTTCGACCTTGAAATCGTAAAAAAGGCGCGAAAACATGGATTTGTCTCTCCTGCCGCGCACACACTTCCGATAGCTTGCGAAGGCCTAAAAAACACAAGCGGCCCTTGAGTTATTGTCTGAGAGACTGTTTTAATCAAGTTTGAAGCCTCAGTTTTCGCTGGACAGCCGTTTCTTTATTTTTGGGGCCTTTGTTTTCTTCGACCTGGAAATGGCAAAAAAGGCGCGAAAACATGGATTTGTCTCTCCTGCCGCGCACACACTTCTGATAGCGTGCAAAGGCCTAAAAAACACAAGCAGCCCGTGAGTTATTATGGGAGAGACTGTTTTCATCAAGTTTGAAGCCATAGTTTTGGCGCGGCAGCCGTTTCTTTCATTTTGGGGCCTATGTGTTTTTCGACCTTGAAATCGCAAAAAAGGCGCGAAAACATGGATTTGTCTCTCCTGCCGCGCACACACTTCGGAGAGCTTGCAAATGCCTAATAACCACAAGCAGCCCCTACTCCAATATGGGAGACACTGTTTTCATCAAGTTTGAAGCCTCAGTTTTGGCTGGACAGCCATTTCTTTATTTTTGGGGCCTGTGTGTTTTTCGACCTGGAAATGGCAAAAAAGGCGCGAAAACATTGATTTGTCTCTCCTGCCGCGCACACACTTCGGAGAGCTTGCAAAGGCCTAATAACCACAAGCAGCCCCTACTCCACTATGGGAGACACTGTTTTCATCAAGTTTGAAGCCTCAGTGTTGGCGCGGCAGCCTTTTCTTTTTCTTTCGGGATTGTGTTTTTCTCCACCTGAAAATGCCAAAGAAGGCATAAAAACATGGATTTGTCTCTCCTGCTGCGCACACACTTCGGAGAGCTTGCAAATGCCTAATAACCACAAGCAGCCCCTACTCCAATATAGGAGACACTGTTTTCATCAAGTTTGAAGCCTCAGTTTTGGCTGGACAGCCATTTCTTTATTTTTGGGGCCTGTGTGTTTTTCGACCTGGAAATGGCAAAAAAGGCGCGAAAACATTGATTTGTCTCTCCTGCCGCGCACACACTTCCGATAGCTTGCGAAGGCCTAAAAAACACAAGCTGCCCTTGAGTTATTGTGGGAGAGAATGTTTTCATCAAGTTTGAAGCCATAGTTTTGGCGCGGCAGCCGTTTCTTTCATTTTGGGGCCTATGTGTTTTTCGACCTTGAAATCGTAAAAAAGGCGCGAAAACATGGATTTGTCTCTCCTGCCGCGCACACACTTCCGATAGCTTGCGAAGGCCTAAAAAACACAAGCGGCCCTTGAGTTATTGTCTGAGAGACTGTTTTAATCAAGTTTGAAGCCTCAGTTTTCGCTGGACAGCCGTTTCTTTATTTTTGGGGCCTTTGTTTTCTTCGACCTGGAAATGGCAAAAAAGGCGCGAAAACATGGATTTGTCTCTCCTGCCGCGCACACACTTCTGATAGCGTGCAAAGGCCTAAAAAACACAAGCAGCCCGTGAGTTATTATGGGAGAGACTGTTTTCATCAAGTTTGAAGCCATAGTTTTGGCGCGGCAGCCGTTTCTTTCATTTTGGGGCCTATGTGTTTTTCGACCTTGAAATCGCAAAAAAGGCGCGAAAACATGGATTTGTCTCTCCTGCCGCGCACACACTTCGGAGAGCTTGCAAATGCCTAATAACCACAAGCAGCCCCTACTCCAATATGGGAGACACTGTTTTCATCAAGTTTGAAGCCTCAGTTTTGGCTGGACAGCCATTTCTTTATTTTTGGGGCCTGTGTGTTTTTCGACCTGGAAATGTCAAAAAAGGCGCGAAAACATTGATTTGTCTCTCCTGCCGCGCACACACTTCGGAGAGCTTGCAAAGGCCTAAAAAACACAAGCAGCCCGTGAGTTATTATGGGAGAGACTGTTTTCATCAAGTTTGAAGCCATAGTTTTGGCGCGGCAGCCGTTTCTTTCATTTTGGGGCCTATGTGTTTTTCGACCTTGAAATCGCAAAAAAGGCGCGAAAACATGGATTTGTCTCTCCTGCCGCGCACACACTTCGGAGAGCTTGCAAATGCCTAATAACCACAAGCAGCCCCTACTCCAATATGGGAGACACTGTTTTCATCAAGTTTGAAGCCTCAGTTTTGGCTGGACAGCCATTTCTTTATTTTTGGGGCCTGTGTGTTTTTCGACCTGGAAATGGCAAAAAAGGCGCGAAAACATTGATTTGTCTCTCCTGCCGCGCACACACTTCGGAGAGCTTGCAAAGGCCTAATAACCACAAGCAGCCCCTACTCCACTATGGGAGACACTGTTTTCATCAAGTTTGAAGCCTCAGTGTTGGCGCGGCAGCCTTTTCTTTCTCTTTCGGGATTGTGTTTTTCTCCACCTGAAAATGCCAAAGAAGGCATAAAAACATGGATTTGTCTCTCCTGCTGCGCACACACTTCGGAGAGCTTGCAAATGCCTAATAACCACAAGCAGCCCCTACTCCAATATGGGAGACACTGTTTTCATCAAGTTTGAAGCCTCAGTGTTGGCGCGGCAGCCTTTTCTTTCTCTTTCGGGATTGTGTTTTTCTCCACCTGAAAATGCCAAAGAAGGCATAAAAACATGGATTTGTCTCTCCTGCTGCGCACACACTTCGGAGAGCTTGCAAAGGCCTAATAACCACAAGCAGCCCCTACTCCACTATGGGAGACACTGTTTTCATCAAGTTTGAAGCCTCAGTGTTGGCGCGGCAGCCTTTTCTTTCTCTTTCGGGATTGTGTTTTTCTCCACCTGAAAATGCCAAAGAAGGCATAAAAACATGGATTTGTCTCTCCTGCTGCGCACACACTTCGGAGAGCTTGCAAATGCCTAATAACCACAAGCAGCCCCTACTCCAATATGGGAGACACTGTTTTCATCAAGTTTGAAGCCTCAGTGTTGGCGCGGCAGCCTTTTCTTTCTCTTTCGGGATTGTGTTTTTCTCCACCTGAAAATGCCAAAGAAGGCATAAAAACATGGATTTGTCTCTCCTGCTGCGCACACACTTCGGAGAGCTTGCAAAGGCCTAATAACCACAAGCAGCCCCTACTCCACTATGGGAGACACTGTTTTCATCAAGTTTGAAGCCTCAGTGTTGGCGCGGCAGCCTTTTCTTTCTCTTTCGGGATTGTGTTTTTCTCCACCTGAAAATGCCAAAGAAGGCATAAAAACATGGATTTGTCTCTCCTGCTGCGCACACACTTCGGAGAGCTTGCAAAGGCCTAATAACCACAAGCAGCCCCTACTCCACTATGGGAGACACTGTTTTCATCAAGTTTGAAGCCTCAGTGTTGGCGCGGCAGCCTTTTCTTTCTCTTTCGGGATTGTGTTTTTCTCCACCTGAAAATGCCAAAGAAGGCATAAAAACATGGATTTGTCTCTCCTGCTGCGCACACACTTCGGAGAGCTTGCAAATGCCTAATAACCACAAGCAGCCCCTACTCCATTATGGGAGACACTGTTTTCATCAAGTTTGAAGCCTCAGTGTTGGCGCGGCAGCCTTTTCTTTCTCTTTCGGGATTGTGTTTTTCTCCACCTGAAAATGCCAAAGAAGGCATAAAAACATGGATTTGTCTCTCCTGCTGCGCACACACTTCGGAGAGCTTGCAAATGCCTAATAACCACAAGCAGCCCCTACTCCAATATGGGAGACACTGTTTTCATCAAGTTTGAAGCCTCAGTTTTGGCTGGACAGCCATTTCTTTATTTTTGGGGCCTGTGTGTTTTTCGACCTGGAAATGGCAAAAAAGGCGCGAAAACATTGATTTGTCTCTCCTGCCGCGCACACACTTCGGAGAGCTTGCAAAGGCCTAATAACCACAAGCAGCCCCTACTCCACTATGGGAGACACTGTTTTCATCAAGTTTGAAGCCTCAGTGTTGGCGCGGCAGCCTTTTCTTTTTCTTTCGGGATTGTGTTTTTCTCCACCTGAAAATGCCAAAGAAGGCATAAAAACATGGATTTGTCTCTCCTGCTGCGCACACACTTCGGAGAGCTTGCAAATGCCTAATAACCACAAGCAGCCCCTACTCCAATATAGGAGACACTGTTTTCATCAAGTTTGAAGCCTCAGTTTTGGCTGGACAGCCATTTCTTTATTTTTGGGGCCTGTGTGTTTTTCGACCTGGAAATGGCAAAAAAGGCGCGAAAACATTGATTTGTCTCTCCTGCCGCGCACACACTTCCGATAGCTTGCGAAGGCCTAAAAAACACAAGCTGCCCTTGAGTTATTGTGGGAGAGAATGTTTTCATCAAGTTTGAAGCCATAGTTTTGGCGCGGCAGCCGTTTCTTTCATTTTGGGGCCTATGTGTTTTTCGACCTTGAAATCGTAAAAAAGGCGCGAAAACATGGATTTGTCTCTCCTGCCGCGCACACACTTCCGATAGCTTGCGAAGGCCTAAAAAACACAAGCGGCCCTTGAGTTATTGTCTGAGAGACTGTTTTAATCAAGTTTGAAGCCTCAGTTTTCGCTGGACAGCCGTTTCTTTATTTTTGGGGCCTTTGTTTTCTTCGACCTGGAAATGGCAAAAAAGGCGCGAAAACATGGATTTGTCTCTCCTGCCGCGCACACACTTCTGATAGCGTGCAAAGGCCTAAAAAACACAAGCAGCCCGTGAGTTATTATGGGAGAGACTGTTTTCATCAAGTTTGAAGCCATAGTTTTGGCGCGGCAGCCGTTTCTTTCATTTTGGGGCCTATGTGTTTTTCGACCTTGAAATCGCAAAAAAGGCGCGAAAACATGGATTTGTCTCTCCTGCCGCGCACACACTTCGGAGAGCTTGCAAATGCCTAATAACCACAAGCAGCCCCTACTCCAATATGGGAGACACTGTTTTCATCAAGTTTGAAGCCTCAGTTTTGGCTGGACAGCCATTTCTTTATTTTTGGGGCCTGTGTGTTTTTCGACCTGGAAATGGCAAAAAAGGCGCGAAAACATTGATTTGTCTCTCCTGCCGCGCACACACTTCGGAGAGCTTGCAAAGGCCTAATAACCACAAGCAGCCCCTACTCCACTATGGGAGACACTGTTTTCATCAAGTTTGAAGCCTCAGTGTTGGCGCGGCAGCCTTTTCTTTTTCTTTCGGGATTGTGTTTTTCTCCACCTGAAAATGCCAAAGAAGGCATAAAAACATGGATTTGTCTCTCCTGCTGCGCACACACTTCGGAGAGCTTGCAAATGCCTAATAACCACAAGCAGCCCCTACTCCAATATAGGAGACACTGTTTTCATCAAGTTTGAAGCCTCAGTTTTGGCTGGACAGCCATTTCTTTATTTTTGGGGCCTGTGTGTTTTTCGACCTGGAAATGGCAAAAAAGGCGCGAAAACATTGATTTGTCTCTCCTGCCGCACACACACTTCCGATAGCTTGCGAAGGCCTAAAAAACACAAGCTGCCCTTGAGTTATTGTGGGAGAGAATGTTTTCATCAAGTTTGAAGCCATAGTTTTGGCGCGGCAGCCGTTTCTTTCATTTTGGGGCCTATGTGTTTTTCGACCTTGAAATCGTAAAAAAGGCGCGAAAACATGGATTTGTCTCTCCTGCCGCGCACACACTTCCGATAGCTTGCGAAGGCCTAAAAAACACAAGCGGCCCTTGAGTTATTGTCTGAGAGACTGTTTTAATCAAGTTTGAAGCCTCAGTTTTCGCTGGACAGCCGTTTCTTTATTTTTGGGGCCTTTGTTTTCTTCGACCTGGAAATGGCAAAAAAGGCGCGAAAACATGGATTTGTCTCTCCTGCCGCGCACACACTTCTGATAGCGTGCAAAGGCCTAAAAAACACAAGCAGCCCGTGAGTTATTATGGGAGAGACTGTTTTCATCAAGTTTGAAGCCATAGTTTTGGCGCGGCAGCCGTTTCTTTCATTTTGGGGCCTATGTGTTTTTCGACCTTGAAATCGCAAAAAAGGCGCGAAAACATGGATTTGTCTCTCCTGCCGCGCACACACTTCGGAGAGCTTGCAAATGCCTAATAACCACAAGCAGCCCCTACTCCAATATGGGAGACACTGTTTTCATCAAGTTTGAAGCCTCAGTTTTGGCTGGACAGCCATTTCTTTATTTTTGGGGCCTGTGTGTTTTTCGACCTGGAAATGGCAAAAAAGGCGCGAAAACATTGATTTGTCTCTCCTGCCGCGCACACACTTCGGAGAGCTTGCAAAGGCCTAATAACCACAAGCAGCCCCTACTCCACTATGGGAGACACTGTTTTCATCAAGTTTGAAGCCTCAGTGTTGGCGCGGCAGCCTTTTCTTTCTCTTTCGGGATTGTGTTTTTCTCCACCTGAAAATGCCAAAGAAGGCATAAAAACATGGATTTGTCTCTCCTGCTGCGCACACACTTCGGAGAGCTTGCAAATGCCTAATAACCACAAGCAGCCCCTACTCCAATATGGGAGACACTGTTTTCATCAAGTTTGAAGCCTCAGTGTTGGCGCGGCAGCCTTTTCTTTCTCTTTCGGGATTGTGTTTTTCTCCACCTGAAAATGCCAAAGAAGGCATAAAAACATGGATTTGTCTCTCCTGCTGCGCACACACTTCGGAGAGCTTGCAAAGGCCTAATAACCACAAGCAGCCCCTACTCCACTATGGGAGACACTGTTTTCATCAAGTTTGAAGCCTCAGTGTTGGCGCGGCAGCCTTTTCTTTCTCTTTCGGGATTGTGTTTTTCTCCACCTGAAAATGCCAAAGAAGGCATAAAAACATGGATTTGTCTCTCCTGCTGCGCACACACTTCGGAGAGCTTGCAAATGCCTAATAACCACAAGCAGCCCCTACTCCAATATGGGAGACACTGTTTTCATCAAGTTTGAAGCCTCAGTGTTGGCGCGGCAGCCTTTTCTTTCTCTTTCGGGATTGTGTTTTTCTCCACCTGAAAATGCCAAAGAAGGCATAAAAACATGGATTTGTCTCTCCTGCTGCGCACACACTTCGGAGAGCTTGCAAAGGCCTAATAACCACAAGCAGCCCCTACTCCACTATGGGAGACACTGTTTTCATCAAGTTTGAAGCCTCAGTGTTGGCGCGGCAGCCTTTTCTTTCTCTTTCGGGATTGTGTTTTTCTCCACCTGAAAATGCCAAAGAAGGCATAAAAACATGGATTTGTCTCTCCTGCTGCGCACACACTTCGGAGAGCTTGCAAATGCCTAATAACCACAAGCAGCCCCTACTCCATTATGGGAGACACTGTTTTCATCAAGTTTGAAGCCTCAGTGTTGGCGCGGCAGCCTTTTCTTTCTCTTTCGGGATTGTGTTTTTCTCCACCTGAAAATGCCAAAGAAGGCATAAAAACATGGATTTGTCTCTCCTGCTGCGCACACACTTCGGAGAGCTTGCAAATGCCTAATAACCACAAGCAGCCCCTACTCCAATATGGGAGACACTGTTTTCATCAAGTTTGAAGCCTCAGTTTTGGCTGGACAGCCATTTCTTTATTTTTGGGGCCTGTGTGTTTTTCGACCTGGAAATGGCAAAAAAGGCGCGAAAACATTGATTTGTCTCTCCTGCCGCGCACACACTTCGGAGAGCTTGCAAAGGCCTAATAACCACAAGCAGCCCCTACTCCACTATGGGAGACACTGTTTTCATCAAGTTTGAAGTCTCAGTGTTGGCGCGGCAGCCTTTTCTTTTTCTTTCGGGATTGTGTTTTTCTCCACCTGAAAATGCCAAAGAAGGCATAAAAACATGGATTTGTCTCTCCTGCTGCGCACACACTTCGGAGAGCTTGCAAATGCCTAATAACCACAAGCAGCCCCTACTCCAATATAGGAGACACTGTTTTCATCAAGTTTGAAGCCTCAGTTTTGGCTGGACAGCCATTTCTTTATTTTTGGGGCCTGTGTGTTTTTCGACCTGGAAATGGCAAAAAAGGCGCGAAAACATTGATTTGTCTCTCCTGCCGCGCACACACTTCCGATAGCTTGCGAAGGCCTAAAAAACACAAGCTGCCCTTGAGTTATTGTGGGAGAGAATGTTTTCATCAAGTTTGAAGCCATAGTTTTGGCGCGGCAGCCGTTTCTTTCATTTTGGGGCCTATGTGTTTTTCGACCTTGAAATCGTAAAAAAGGCGCGAAAACATGGATTTGTCTCTCCTGCCGCGCACACACTTCCGATAGCTTGCGAAGGCCTAAAAAACACAAGCGGCCCTTGAGTTATTGTCTGAGAGACTGTTTTAATCAAGTTTGAAGCCTCAGTTTTGGCTGGACAGCCGTTTCTTTATTTTTGGGGCCTTTGTTTTCTTCGACCTGGAAATGGCAAAAAAGGCGCGAAAACATGGATTTGTCTCTCCTGCCGCGCACACACTTCTGATAGCGTGCAAAGGCCTAAAAAACACAAGCAGCCCGTGAGTTATTATGGGAGAGACTGTTTTCATCAAGTTTGAAGCCATAGTTTTGGCGCGGCAGCCGTTTCTTTCATTTTGGGGCCTATGTGTTTTTCGACCTTGAAATCGCAAAAAAGGCGCGAAAACATGGATTTGTCTCTCCTGCCGCGCACACACTTCGGAGAGCTTGCAAATGCCTAATAACCACAAGCAGCCCCTACTCCAATATGGGAGACACTGTTTTCATCAAGTTTGAAGCCTCAGTTTTGGCTGGACAGCCATTTCTTTATTTTTGGGGCCTGTGTGTTTTTCGACCTGGAAATGGCAAAAAAGGCGCGAAAACATTGATTTGTCTCTCCTGCCGCGCACACACTTCGGAGAGCTTGCAAAGGCCTAAAAAACACAAGCAGCCCGTGAGTTATTATGGGAGAGACTGTTTTCATCAAGTTTGAAGCCATAGTTTTGGCGCGGCAGCCGTTTCTTTCATTTTGGGGCCTATGTGTTTTTCGACCTTGAAATCGCAAAAAAGGCGCGAAAACATGGATTTGTCTCTCCTGCCGCGCACACACTTCGGAGAGCTTGCAAATGCCTAATAACCACAAGCAGCCCCTACTCCAATATGGGAGACACTGTTTTCATCAAGTTTGAAGCCTCAGTTTTGGCTGGACAGCCATTTCTTTATTTTTGGGGCCTGTGTGTTTTTCGACCTGGAAATGGCAAAAAAGGCGCGAAAACATTGATTTGTCTCTCCTGCCGCGCACACACTTCGGAGAGCTTGCAAAGGCCTAATAACCACAAGCAGCCCCTACTCCACTATGGGAGACACTGTTTTCATCAAGTTTGAAGCCTCAGTGTTGGCGCGGCAGCCTTTTCTTTCTCTTTCGGGATTGTGTTTTTCTCCACCTGAAAATGCCAAAGAAGGCATAAAAACATGGATTTGTCTCTCCTGCTGCGCACACACTTCGGAGAGCTTGCAAAGGCCTAATAACCACAAGCAGCCCCTACTCCACTATGGGAGACACTGTTTTCATCAAGTTTGAAGCCTCAGTGTTGGCGCGGCAGCCTTTTCTTTCTCTTTCGGGATTGTGTTTTTCTCCACCTGAAAATGCCAAAGAAGGCATAAAAACATGGATTTGTCTCTCCTGCTGCGCACACACTTCGGAGAGCTTGCAAATGCCTAATAACCACAAGCAGCCCCTACTCCAATATGGGAGACACTGTTTTCATCAAGTTTGAAGCCTCAGTGTTGGCGCGGCAGCCTTTTCTTTCTCTTTCGGGATTGTGTTTTTCTCCACCTGAAAATGCCAAAGAAGGCATAAAAACATGGATTTGTCTCTCCTGCTGCGCACACACTTCGGAGAGCTTGCAAAGGCCTAATAACCACAAGCAGCCCCTACTCCACTATGGGAGACACTGTTTTCATCAAGTTTGAAGCCTCAGTGTTGGCGCGGCAGCCTTTTCTTTCTCTTTCGGGATTGTGTTTTTCTCCACCTGAAAATGCCAAAGAAGGCATAAAAACATGGATTTGTCTCTCCTGCTGCGCACACACTTCGGAGAGCTTGCAAATGCCTAATAACCACAAGCAGCCCCTACTCCAATATGGGAGACACTGTTTTCATCAAGTTTGAAGCCTCAGTGTTGGCGCGGCAGCCTTTTCTTTCTCTTTCGGGATTGTGTTTTTCTCCACCTGAAAATGCCAAAGAAGGCATAAAAACATGGATTTGTCTCTCCTGCTGCGCACACACTTCGGAGAGCTTGCAAAGGCCTAATAACCACAAGCAGCCCCTACTCCACTATGGGAGACACTGTTTTCATCAAGTTTGAAGCCTCAGTGTTGGCGCGGCAGCCTTTTCTTTCTCTTTCGGGATTGTGTTTTTCTCCACCTGAAAATGCCAAAGAAGGCATAAAAACATGGATTTGTCTCTCCTGCTGCGCACACACTTCGGAGAGCTTGCAAATGCCTAATAACCACAAGCAGCCCCTACTCCATTATGGGAGACACTGTTTTCATCAAGTTTGAAGCCTCAGTGTTGGCGCGGCAGCCTTTTCTTTCTCTTTCGGGATTGTGTTTTTCTCCACCTGAAAATGCCAAAGAAGGCATAAAAACATGGATTTGTCTCTCCTGCTGCGCACACACTTCGGAGAGCTTGCAAATGCCTAATAACCACAAGCAGCCCCTACTCCAATATGGGAGACACTGTTTTCATCAAGTTTGAAGCCTCAGTTTTGGCTGGACAGCCATTTCTTTATTTTTGGGGCCTGTGTGTTTTTCGACCTGGAAATGGCAAAAAAGGCGCGAAAACATTGATTTGTCTCTCCTGCCGCGCACACACTTCGGAGAGCTTGCAAAGGCCTAATAACCACAAGCAGCCCCTACTCCACTATGGGAGACACTGTTTTCATCAAGTTTGAAGCCTCAGTGTTGGCGCGGCAGCCTTTTCTTTTTCTTTCGGGATTGTGTTTTTCTCCACCTGAAAATGCCAAAGAAGGCATAAAAACATGGATTTGTCTCTCCTGCTGCGCACACACTTCGGAGAGCTTGCAAATGCCTAATAACCACAAGCAGCCCCTACTCCAATATAGGAGACACTGTTTTCATCAAGTTTGAAGCCTCAGTTTTGGCTGGACAGCCATTTCTTTATTTTTGGGGCCTGTGTGTTTTTCGACCTGGAAATGGCAAAAAAGGCGCGAAAACATTGATTTGTCTCTCCTGCCGCGCACACACTTCCGATAGCTTGCGAAGGCCTAAAAAACACAAGCTGCCCTTGAGTTATTGTGGGAGAGAATGTTTTCATCAAGTTTGAAGCCATAGTTTTGGCGCGGCAGCCGTTTCTTTCATTTTGGGGCCTATGTGTTTTTCGACCTTGAAATCGTAAAAAAGGCGCGAAAACATGGATTTGTCTCTCCTGCCGCGCACACACTTCCGATAGCTTGCGAAGGCCTAAAAAACACAAGCGGCCCTTGAGTTATTGTCTGAGAGACTGTTTTAATCAAGTTTGAAGCCTCAGTTTTGGCTGGACAGCCGTTTCTTTATTTTTGGGGCCTTTGTTTTCTTCGACCTGGAAATGGCAAAAAAGGCGCGAAAACATGGATTTGTCTCTCCTGCCGCGCACACACTTCTGATAGCGTGCAAAGGCCTAAAAAACACAAGCAGCCCGTGAGTTATTATGGGAGAGACTGTTTTCATCAAGTTTGAAGCCATAGTTTTGGCGCGGCAGCCGTTTCTTTCATTTTGGGGCCTATGTGTTTTTCGACCTTGAAATCGCAAAAAAGGCGCGAAAACATGGATTTGTCTCTCCTGCCGCGCACACACTTCGGAGAGCTTGCAAATGCCTAATAACCACAAGCAGCCCCTACTCCAATATGGGAGACACTGTTTTCATCAAGTTTGAAGCCTCAGTTTTGGCTGGACAGCCATTTCTTTATTTTTGGGGCCTGTGTGTTTTTCGACCTGGAAATGGCAAAAAAGGCGCGAAAACATTGATTTGTCTCTCCTGCCGCGCACACACTTCGGAGAGCTTGCAAAGGCCTAAAAAACACAAGCAGCCCGTGAGTTATTATGGGAGAGACTGTTTTCATCAAGTTTGAAGCCATAGTTTTGGCGCGGCAGCCGTTTCTTTCATTTTGGGGCCTATGTGTTTTTCGACCTTGAAATCGCAAAAAAGGCGCGAAAACATGGATTTGTCTCTCCTGCCGCGCACACACTTCGGAGAGCTTGCAAATGCCTAATAACCACAAGCAGCCCCTACTCCAATATGGGAGACACTGTTTTCATCAAGTTTGAAGCCTCAGTTTTGGCTGGACAGCCATTTCTTTATTTTTGGGGCCTGTGTGTTTTTCGACCTGGAAATGGCAAAAAAGGCGCGAAAACATTGATTTGTCTCTCCTGCCGCGCACACACTTCGGAGAGCTTGCAAAGGCCTAATAACCACAAGCAGCCCCTACTCCACTATGGGAGACACTGTTTTCATCAAGTTTGAAGCCTCAGTGTTGGCGCGGCAGCCTTTTCTTTCTCTTTCGGGATTGTGTTTTTCTCCACCTGAAAATGCCAAAGAAGGCATAAAAACATGGATTTGTCTCTCCTGCTGCGCACACACTTCGGAGAGCTTGCAAATGCGCACACAATCCCGAAAGAGAAAGAAAAGGCTGCCGCGCCAACACTGAGGCTTCAAACTTGATGAAAACAGTGTCTCCCATATTGGAGTAGGGGCTGCTTGTGGTTATTAGGCATTTGCAAGCTCTCCGAAGTGTGTGCGCAGCAGGAGAGACAAATCCATGTTTTTATGCCTTCTTTGGCATTTTCAGGTGGAGAAAAACACAATCCCGAAAGAGAAAGAAAAGGCTGCCGCGCCAACACTGAGGCTTCAAACTTGATGAAAACAGTGTCTCCCATAGTGGAGTAGGGGCTGCTTGTGGTTATTAGGCCTTTGCAAGCTCTCCGAAGTGTGTGCGCAGCAGGAGAGACAAATCCATGTTTTTATGCCTTCTTTGGCATTTTCAGGTGGAGAAAAACACAATCCCGAAAGAGAAAGAAAAGGCTGCCGCGCCAACACTGAGGCTTCAAACTTGATGAAAACAGTGTCTCCCATATTGGAGTAGGGGCTGCTTGTGGTTATTAGGCATTTGCAAGCTCTCCGAAGTGTGTGCGCAGCAGGAGAGACAAATCCATGTTTTTATGCCTTCTTTGGCATTTTCAGGTGGAGAAAAACACAATCCCGAAAGAGAAAGAAAAGGCTGCCGCGCCAACACTGAGGCTTCAAACTTGATGAAAACAGTGTCTCCCATAGTGGAGTAGGGGCTGCTTGTGGTTATTAGGCCTTTGCAAGCTCTCCGAAGTGTGTGCGCGGCAGGAGAGACAAATCAATGTTTTCGCGCCTTTTTTGCCATTTCCAGGTCGAAAAACACACAGGCCCCAAAAATAAAGAAATGGCTGTCCAGCCAAAACTGAGGCTTCAAACTTGATGAAAACAGTGTCTCCCATATTGGAGTAGGGGCTGCTTGTGGTTATTAGGCATTTGCAAGCTCTCCGAAGTGTGTGCGCGGCAGGAGAGACAAATCCATGTTTTCGCGCCTTTTTTGCGATTTCAAGGTCGAAAAACACATAGGCCCCAAAATGAAAGAAACGGCTGCCGCGCCAAAACTATGGCTTCAAACTTGATGAAAACAGTCTCTCCCATAATAACTCACGGGCTGCTTGTGTTTTTTAGGCCTTTGCAAGCTCTCCGAAGTGTGTGCGCGGCAGGAGAGACAAATCAATGTTTTCGCGCCTTTTTTGCCATTTCCAGGTCGAAAAACACACAGGCCCCAAAAATAAAGAAATGGCTGTCCAGCCAAAACTGAGGCTTCAAACTTGATGAAAACAGTGTCTCCCATATTGGAGTAGGGGCTGCTTGTGGTTATTAGGCATTTGCAAGCTCTCCGAAGTGTGTGCGCGGCAGGAGAGACAAATCCATGTTTTCGCGCCTTTTTTGCGATTTCAAGGTCGAAAAACACATAGGCCCCAAAATGAAAGAAACGGCTGCCGCGCCAAAACTATGGCTTCAAACTTGATGAAAACAGTCTCTCCCATAATAACTCACGGGCTGCTTGTGTTTTTTAGGCCTTTGCACGCTATCAGAAGTGTGTGCGCGGCAGGAGAGACAAATCCATGTTTTCGCGCCTTTTTTGCCATTTCCAGGTCGAAGAAAACAAAGGCCCCAAAAATAAAGAAACGGCTGTCCAGCCAAAACTGAGGCTTCAAACTTGATTAAAACAGTCTCTCAGACAATAACTCAAGGGCCGCTTGTGTTTTTTAGGCCTTCGCAAGCTATCGGAAGTGTGTGCGCGGCAGGAGAGACAAATCCATGTTTTCGCGCCTTTTTTACGATTTCAAGGTCGAAAAACACATAGGCCCCAAAATGAAAGAAACGGCTGCCGCGCCAAAACTATGGCTTCAAACTTGATGAAAACATTCTCTCCCACAATAACTCAAGGGCAGCTTGTGTTTTTTAGGCCTTCGCAAGCTATCGGAAGTGTGTGCGCGGCAGGAGAGACAAATCAATGTTTTCGCGCCTTTTTTGCCATTTCCAGGTCGAAAAACACACAGGCCCCAAAAATAAAGAAATGGCTGTCCAGCCAAAACTGAGGCTTCAAACTTGATGAAAACAGTGTCTCCTATATTGGAGTAGGGGCTGCTTGTGGTTATTAGGCATTTGCAAGCTCTCCGAAGTGTGTGCGCAGCAGGAGAGACAAATCCATGTTTTTATGCCTTCTTTGGCATTTTCAGGTGGAGAAAAACACAATCCCGAAAGAAAAAGAAAAGGCTGCCGCGCCAACACTGAGGCTTCAAACTTGATGAAAACAGTGTCTCCCATAGTGGAGTAGGGGCTGCTTGTGGTTATTAGGCCTTTGCAAGCTCTCCGAAGTGTGTGCGCAGCAGGAGAGACAAATCCATGTTTTTATGCCTTCTTTGGCATTTTCAGGTGGAGAAAAACACAATCCCGAAAGAGAAAGAAAAGGCTGCCGCGCCAACACTGAGGCTTCAAACTTGATGAAAACAGTGTCTCCCATATTGGAGTAGGGGCTGCTTGTGGTTATTAGGCATTTGCAAGCTCTCCGAAGTGTGTGCGCAGCAGGAGAGACAAATCCATGTTTTTATGCCTTCTTTGGCATTTTCAGGTGGAGAAAAACACAATCCCGAAAGAGAAAGAAAAGGCTGCCGCGCCAACACTGAGGCTTCAAACTTGATGAAAACAGTGTCTCCCATAGTGGAGTAGGGGCTGCTTGTGGTTATTAGGCCTTTGCAAGCTCTCCGAAGTGTGTGCGCGGCAGGAGAGACAAATCAATGTTTTCGCGCCTTTTTTGCCATTTCCAGGTCGAAAAACACACAGGCCCCAAAAATAAAGAAATGGCTGTCCAGCCAAAACTGAGGCTTCAAACTTGATGAAAACAGTGTCTCCCATATTGGAGTAGGGGCTGCTTGTGGTTATTAGGCATTTGCAAGCTCTCCGAAGTGTGTGCGCGGCAGGAGAGACAAATCCATGTTTTCGCGCCTTTTTTGCGATTTCAAGGTCGAAAAACACATAGGCCCCAAAATGAAAGAAACGGCTGCCGCGCCAAAACTATGGCTTCAAACTTGATGAAAACAGTCTCTCCCATAATAACTCACGGGCTGCTTGTGTTTTTTAGGCCTTTGCAAGCTCTCCGAAGTGTGTGCGCGGCAGGAGAGACAAATCAATGTTTTCGCGCCTTTTTTGCCATTTCCAGGTCGAAAAACACACAGGCCCCAAAAATAAAGAAATGGCTGTCCAGCCAAAACTGAGGCTTCAAACTTGATGAAAACAGTGTCTCCCATATTGGAGTAGGGGCTGCTTGTGGTTATTAGGCATTTGCAAGCTCTCCGAAGTGTGTGCGCGGCAGGAGAGACAAATCCATGTTTTCGCGCCTTTTTTGCGATTTCAAGGTCGAAAAACACATAGGCCCCAAAATGAAAGAAACGGCTGCCGCGCCAAAACTATGGCTTCAAACTTGATGAAAACAGTCTCTCCCATAATAACTCACGGGCTGCTTGTGTTTTTTAGGCCTTTGCACGCTATCAGAAGTGTGTGCGCGGCAGGAGAGACAAATCCATGTTTTCGCGCCTTTTTTGCCATTTCCAGGTCGAAGAAAACAAAGGCCCCAAAAATAAAGAAACGGCTGTCCAGCCAAAACTGAGGCTTCAAACTTGATTAAAACAGTCTCTCAGACAATAACTCAAGGGCCGCTTGTGTTTTTTAGGCCTTCGCAAGCTATCGGAAGTGTGTGCGCGGCAGGAGAGACAAATCCATGTTTTCGCGCCTTTTTTACGATTTCAAGGTCGAAAAACACATAGGCCCCAAAATGAAAGAAACGGCTGCCGCGCCAAAACTATGGCTTCAAACTTGATGAAAACATTCTCTCCCACAATAACTCAAGGGCAGCTTGTGTTTTTTAGGCCTTCGCAAGCTATCGGAAGTGTGTGCGCGGCAGGAGAGACAAATCAATGTTTTCGCGCCTTTTTTGCCATTTCCAGGTCGAAAAACACACAGGCCCCAAAAATAAAGAAATGGCTGTCCAGCCAAAACTGAGGCTTCAAACTTGATGAAAACAGTGTCTCCTATATTGGAGTAGGGGCTGCTTGTGGTTATTAGGCATTTGCAAGCTCTCCGAAGTGTGTGCGCAGCAGGAGAGACAAATCCATGTTTTTATGCCTTCTTTGGCATTTTCAGGTGGAGAAAAACACAATCCCGAAAGAAAAAGAAAAGGCTGCCGCGCCAACACTGAGGCTTCAAACTTGATGAAAACAGTGTCTCCCATAGTGGAGTAGGGGCTGCTTGTGGTTATTAGGCCTTTGCAAGCTCTCCGAAGTGTGTGCGCGGCAGGAGAGACAAATCAATGTTTTCGCGCCTTTTTTGCCATTTCCAGGTCGAAAAACACACAGGCCCCAAAAATAAAGAAATGGCTGTCCAGCCAAAACTGAGGCTTCAAACTTGATGAAAACAGTGTCTCCCATATTGGAGTAGGGGCTGCTTGTGGTTATTAGGCATTTGCAAGCTCTCCGAAGTGTGTGCGCAGCAGGAGAGACAAATCCATGTTTTTATGCCTTCTTTGGCATTTTCAGGTGGAGAAAAACACAATCCCGAAAGAGAAAGAAAAGGCTGCCGCGCCAACACTGAGGCTTCAAACTTGATGAAAACAGTGTCTCCCATAATGGAGTAGGGGCTGCTTGTGGTTATTAGGCATTTGCAAGCTCTCCGAAGTGTGTGCGCAGCAGGAGAGACAAATCCATGTTTTTATGCCTTCTTTGGCATTTTCAGGTGGAGAAAAACACAATCCCGAAAGAGAAAGAAAAGGCTGCCGCGCCAACACTGAGGCTTCAAACTTGATGAAAACAGTGTCTCCCATAGTGGAGTAGGGGCTGCTTGTGGTTATTAGGCCTTTGCAAGCTCTCCGAAGTGTGTGCGCAGCAGGAGAGACAAATCCATGTTTTTATGCCTTCTTTGGCATTTTCAGGTGGAGAAAAACACAATCCCGAAAGAGAAAGAAAAGGCTGCCGCGCCAACACTGAGGCTTCAAACTTGATGAAAACAGTGTCTCCCATATTGGAGTAGGGGCTGCTTGTGGTTATTAGGCATTTGCAAGCTCTCCGAAGTGTGTGCGCAGCAGGAGAGACAAATCCATGTTTTTATGCCTTCTTTGGCATTTTCAGGTGGAGAAAAACACAATCCCGAAAGAGAAAGAAAAGGCTGCCGCGCCAACACTGAGGCTTCAAACTTGATGAAAACAGTGTCTCCCATAGTGGAGTAGGGGCTGCTTGTGGTTATTAGGCCTTTGCAAGCTCTCCGAAGTGTGTGCGCAGCAGGAAAGACAAATCCATGTTTTTATGCCTTCTTTGGCATTTTCAGGTGGAGAAAAACACAATCCCGAAAGAGAAAGAAAAGGCTGCCGCGCCAACACTGAGGCTTCAAACTTGATGAAAACAGTGTCTCCCATATTGGAGTAGGGGCTGCTTGTGGTTATTAGGCATTTGCAAGCTCTCCGAAGTGTGTGCGCAGCAGGAGAGACAAATCCATGTTTTTATGCCTTCTTTGGCATTTTCAGGTGGAGAAAAACACAATCCCGAAAGAGAAAGAAAAGGCTGCCGCGCCAACACTGAGGCTTCAAACTTGATGAAAACAGTGTCTCCCATAGTGGAGTAGGGGCTGCTTGTGGTTATTAGGCCTTTGCAAGCTCTCCGAAGTGTGTGCGCAGCAGGAGAGACAAATCCATGTTTTTATGCCTTCTTTGGCATTTTCAGGTGGAGAAAAACACAATCCCGAAAGAGAAAGAAAAGGCTGCCGCGCCAACACTGAGGCTTCAAACTTGATGAAAACAGTGTCTCCCATATTGGAGTAGGGGCTGCTTGTGGTTATTAGGCATTTGCAAGCTCTCCGAAGTGTGTGCGCAGCAGGAGAGACAAATCCATGTTTTTATGCCTTCTTTGGCATTTTCAGGTGGAGAAAAACACAATCCCGAAAGAGAAAGAAAAGGCTGCCGCGCCAACACTGAGGCTTCAAACTTGATGAAAACAGTGTCTCCCATAGTGGAGTAGGGGCTGCTTGTGGTTATTAGGCCTTTGCAAGCTCTCCGAAGTGTGTGCGCGGCAGGAGAGACAAATCAATGTTTTCGCGCCTTTTTTGCCATTTCCAGGTCGAAAAACACACAGGCCCCAAAAATAAAGAAATGGCTGTCCAGCCAAAACTGAGGCTTCAAACTTGATGAAAACAGTGTCTCCCATATTGGAGTAGGGGCTGCTTGTGGTTATTAGGCATTTGCAAGCTCTCCGAAGTGTGTGCGCGGCAGGAGAGACAAATCCATGTTTTCGCGCCTTTTTTGCGATTTCAAGGTCGAAAAACACATAGGCCCCAAAATGAAAGAAACGGCTGCCGCGCCAAAACTATGGCTTCAAACTTGATGAAAACAGTCTCTCCCATAATAACTCACGGGCTGCTTGTGTTTTTTAGGCCTTTGCAAGCTCTCCGAAGTGTGTGCGCGGCAGGAGAGACAAATCAATGTTTTCGCGCCTTTTTTGCCATTTCCAGGTCGAAAAACACACAGGCCCCAAAAATAAAGAAATGGCTGTCCAGCCAAAACTGAGGCTTCAAACTTGATGAAAACAGTGTCTCCCATATTGGAGTAGGGGCTGCTTGTGGTTATTAGGCATTTGCAAGCTCTCCGAAGTGTGTGCGCGGCAGGAGAGACAAATCCATGTTTTCGCGCCTTTTTTGCGATTTCAAGGTCGAAAAACACATAGGCCCCAAAATGAAAGAAACGGCTGCCGCGCCAAAACTATGGCTTCAAACTTGATGAAAACAGTCTCTCCCATAATAACTCACGGGCTGCTTGTGTTTTTTAGGCCTTTGCACGCTATCAGAAGTGTGTGCGCGGCAGGAGAGACAAATCCATGTTTTCGCGGCTTTTTTGCCATTTCCAGGTCGAAGAAAACAAAGGCCCCAAAAATAAAGAAACGGCTGTCCAGCCAAAACTGAGGCTTCAAACTTGATTAAAACAGTCTCTCAGACAATAACTCAAGGGCCGCTTGTGTTTTTTAGGCCTTCGCAAGCTATCGGAAGTGTGTGCGCGGCAGGAGAGACAAATCCATGTTTTCGCGCCTTTTTTACGATTTCAAGGTCGAAAAACACATAGGCCCCAAAATGAAAGAAACGGCTGCCGCGCCAAAACTATGGCTTCAAACTTGATGAAAACATTCTCTCCCACAATAACTCAAGGGCAGCTTGTGTTTTTTAGGCCTTCGCAAGCTATCGGAAGTGTGTGCGCGGCAGGAGAGACAAATCAATGTTTTCGCGCCTTTTTTGCCATTTCCAGGTCGAAAAACACACAGGCCCCAAAAATAAAGAAATGGCTGTCCAGCCAAAACTGAGGCTTCAAACTTGATGAAAACAGTGTCTCCTATATTGGAGTAGGGGCTGCTTGTGGTTATTAGGCATTTGCAAGCTCTCCGAAGTGTGTGCGCAGCAGGAGAGACAAATCCATGTTTTTATGCCTTCTTTGGCATTTTCAGGTGGAGAAAAACACAATCCCGAAAGAAAAAGAAAAGGCTGCCGCGCCAACACTGAGGCTTCAAACTTGATGAAAACAGTGTCTCCCATAGTGGAGTAGGGGCTGCTTGTGGTTATTAGGCCTTTGCAAGCTCTCCGAAGTGTGTGCGCGGCAGGAGAGACAAATCAATGTTTTCGCGCCTTTTTTGCCATTTCCAGGTCGAAAAACACACAGGCCCCAAAAATAAAGAAATGGCTGTCCAGCCAAAACTGAGGCTTCAAACTTGATGAAAACAGTGTCTCCCATATTGGAGTAGGGGCTGCTTGTGGTTATTAGGCATTTGCAAGCTCTCCGAAGTGTGTGCGCAGCAGGAGAGACAAATCCATGTTTTTATGCCTTCTTTGGCATTTTCAGGTGGAGAAAAACACAATCCCGAAAGAGAAAGAAAAGGCTGCCGCGCCAACACTGAGGCTTCAAACTTGATGAAAACAGTGTCTCCCATAATGGAGTAGGGGCTGCTTGTGGTTATTAGGCATTTGCAAGCTCTCCGAAGTGTGTGCGCAGCAGGAGAGACAAATCCATGTTTTTATGCCTTCTTTGGCATTTTCAGGTGGAGAAAAACACTATCCCGAAAGAGAAAGAAAAGGCTGCCGCGCCAACACTGAGGCTTCAAACTTGATGAAAACAGTGTCTCCCATAGTGGAGTAGGGGCTGCTTGTGGTTATTAGGCATTTGCAAGCTCTCCGAAGTGTGTGCGCAGCAGGAGAGACAAATCCATGTTTTTATGCCTTCTTTGGCATTTTCAGGTGGAGAAAAACACAATCCCGAAAGAGAAAGAAAAGGCTGCCGCGCCAACACTGAGGCTTCAAACTTGATGAAAACAGTGTCTCCCATAGTGGAGTAGGGGCTGCTTGTGGTTATTAGGCCTTTGCAAGCTCTCCGAAGTGTGTGCGCAGCAGGAGAGACAAATCCATGTTTTTATGCCTTCTTTGGCATTTTCAGGTGGAGAAAAACACAATCCCGAAAGAGAAAGAAAAGGCTGCCGCGCCAACACTGAGGCTTCAAACTTGATGAAAACAGTGTCTCCCATATTGGAGTAGGGGCTGCTTGTGGTTATTAGGCATTTGCAAGCTCTCCGAAGTGTGTGCGCAGCAGGAGAGACAAATCCATGTTTTTATGCCTTCTTTGGCATTTTCAGGTGGAGAAAAACACAATCCCGAAAGAGAAAGAAAAGGCTGCCGCGCCAACACTGAGGCTTCAAACTTGATGAAAACAGTGTCTCCCATAGTGGAGTAGGGGCTGCTTGTGGTTATTAGGCCTTTGCAAGCTCTCCGAAGTGTGTGCGCGGCAGGAGAGACAAATCAATGTTTTCGCGCCTTTTTTGCCATTTCCAGGTCGAAAAACACACAGGCCCCAAAAATAAAGAAATGGCTGTCCAGCCAAAACTGAGGCTTCAAACTTGATGAAAACAGTGTCTCCCATATTGGAGTAGGGGCTGCTTGTGGTTATTAGGCATTTGCAAGCTCTCCGAAGTGTGTGCGCGGCAGGAGAGACAAATCCATGTTTTCGCGCCTTTTTTGCGATTTCAAGGTCGAAAAACACATAGGCCCCAAAATGAAAGAAACGGCTGCCGCGCCAAAACTATGGCTTCAAACTTGATGAAAACAGTCTCTCCCATAATAACTCACGGGCTGCTTGTGTTTTTTAGGCCTTTGCAAGCTCTCCGAAGTGTGTGCGCGGCAGGAGAGACAAATCAATGTTTTCGCGCCTTTTTTGCCATTTCCAGGTCGAAAAACACACAGGCCCCAAAAATAAAGAAATGGCTGTCCAGCCAAAACTGAGGCTTCAAACTTGATGAAAACAGTGTCTCCCATATTGGAGTAGGGGCTGCTTGTGGTTATTAGGCATTTGCAAGCTCTCCGAAGTGTGTGCGCGGCAGGAGAGACAAATCCATGTTTTCGCGCCTTTTTTGCGATTTCAAGGTCGAAAAACACATAGGCCCCAAAATGAAAGAAACGGCTGCCGCGCCAAAACTATGGCTTCAAACTTGATGAAAACAGTCTCTCCCATAATAACTCACGGGCTGCTTGTGTTTTTTAGGCCTTTGCACGCTATCAGAAGTGTGTGCGCGGCAGGAGAGACAAATCCATGTTTTCGCGCCTTTTTTGCCATTTCCAGGTCGAAGAAAACAAAGGCCCCAAAAATAAAGAAACGGCTGTCCAGCCAAAACTGAGGCTTCAAACTTGATTAAAACAGTCTCTCAGACAATAACTCAAGGGCCGCTTGTGTTTTTTAGGCCTTCGCAAGCTATCGGAAGTGTGTGCGCGGCAGGAGAGACAAATCCATGTTTTCGCGCCTTTTTTACGATTTCAAGGTCGAAAAACACATAGGCCCCAAAATGAAAGAAACGGCTGCCGCGCCAAAACTATGGCTTCAAACTTGATGAAAACATTCTCTCCCACAATAACTCAAGGGCAGCTTGTGTTTTTTAGGCCTTCGCAAGCTATCGGAAGTGTGTGCGCGGCAGGAGAGACAAATCAATGTTTTCGCGCCTTTTTTGCCATTTCCAGGTCGAAAAACACACAGGCCCCAAAAATAAAGAAATGGCTGTCCAGCCAAAACTGAGGCTTCAAACTTGATGAAAACAGTGTCTCCTATATTGGAGTAGGGGCTGCTTGTGGTTATTAGGCATTTGCAAGCTCTCCGAAGTGTGTGCGCAGCAGGAGAGACAAATCCATGTTTTTATGCCTTCTTTGGCATTTTCAGGTGGAGAAAAACACAATCCCGAAAGAAAAAGAAAAGGCTGCCGCGCCAACACTGAGGCTTCAAACTTGATGAAAACAGTGTCTCCCATAGTGGAGTAGGGGCTGCTTGTGGTTATTAGGCCTTTGCAAGCTCTCCGAAGTGTGTGCGCGGCAGGAGAGACAAATCAATGTTTTCGCGCCTTTTTTGCCATTTCCAGGTCGAAAAACACACAGGCCCCAAAAATAAAGAAATGGCTGTCCAGCCAAAACTGAGGCTTCAAACTTGATGAAAACAGTGTCTCCCATATTGGAGTAGGGGCTGCTTGTGGTTATTAGGCATTTGCAAGCTCTCCGAAGTGTGTGCGCAGCAGGAGAGACAAATCCATGTTTTTATGCCTTCTTTGGCATTTTCAGGTGGAGAAAAACACAATCCCGAAAGAGAAAGAAAAGGCTGCCGCGCCAACACTGAGGCTTCAAACTTGATGAAAACAGTGTCTCCCATAATGGAGTAGGGGCTGCTTGTGGTTATTAGGCATTTGCAAGCTCTCCGAAGTGTGTGCGCAGCAGGAGAGACAAATCCATGTTTTTATGCCTTCTTTGGCATTTTCAGGTGGAGAAAAACACAATCCCGAAAGAGAAAGAAAAGGCTGCCGCGCCAACACTGAGGCTTCAAACTTGATGAAAACAGTGTCTCCCATAGTGGAGTAGGGGCTGCTTGTGGTTATTAGGCCTTTGCAAGCTCTCCGAAGTGTGTGCGCAGCAGGAGAGACAAATCCATGTTTTTATGCCTTCTTTGGCATTTTCAGGTGGAGAAAAACACAATCCCGAAAGAGAAAGAAAAGGCTGCCGCGCCAACACTGAGGCTTCAAACTTGATGAAAACAGTGTCTCCCATATTGGAGTAGGGGCTGCTTGTGGTTATTAGGCATTTGCAAGCTCTCCGAAGTGTGTGCGCAGCAGGAGAGACAAATCCATGTTTTTATGCCTTCTTTGGCATTTTCAGGTGGAGAAAAACACAATCCCGAAAGAGAAAGAAAAGGCTGCCGCGCCAACACTGAGGCTTCAAACTTGATGAAAACAGTGTCTCCCATAGTGGAGTAGGGGCTGCTTGTGGTTATTAGGCCTTTGCAAGCTCTCCGAAGTGTGTGCGCAGCAGGAGAGACAAATCCATGTTTTTATGCCTTCTTTGGCATTTTCAGGTGGAGAAAAACACAATCCCGAAAGAGAAAGAAAAGGCTGCCGCGCCAACACTGAGGCTTCAAACTTGATGAAAACAGTGTCTCCCATATTGGAGTAGGGGCTGCTTGTGGTTATTAGGCATTTGCAAGCTCTCCGAAGTGTGTGCGCAGCAGGAGAGACAAATCCATGTTTTTATGCCTTCTTTGGCATTTTCAGGTGGAGAAAAACACAATCCCGAAAGAGAAAGAAAAGGCTGCCGCGCCAACACTGAGGCTTCAAACTTGATGAAAACAGTGTCTCCCATAGTGGAGTAGGGGCTGCTTGTGGTTATTAGGCCTTTGCAAGCTCTCCGAAGTGTGTGCGCAGCAGGAAAGACAAATCCATGTTTTTATGCCTTCTTTGGCATTTTCAGGTGGAGAAAAACACAATCCCGAAAGAGAAAGAAAAGGCTGCCGCGCCAACACTGAGGCTTCAAACTTGATGAAAACAGTGTCTCCCATATTGGAGTAGGGGCTGCTTGTGGTTATTAGGCATTTGCAAGCTCTCCGAAGTGTGTGCGCAGCAGGAGAGACAAATCCATGTTTTTATGCCTTCTTTGGCATTTTCAGGTGGAGAAAAACACAATCCCGAAAGAGAAAGAAAAGGCTGCCGCGCCAACACTGAGGCTTCAAACTTGATGAAAACAGTGTCTCCCATAGTGGAGTAGGGGCTGCTTGTGGTTATTAGGCCTTTGCAAGCTCTCCGAAGTGTGTGCGCAGCAGGAGAGACAAATCCATGTTTTTATGCCTTCTTTGGCATTTTCAGGTGGAGAAAAACACAATCCCGAAAGAGAAAGAAAAGGCTGCCGCGCCAACACTGAGGCTTCAAACTTGATGAAAACAGTGTCTCCCATATTGGAGTAGGGGCTGCTTGTGGTTATTAGGCATTTGCAAGCTCTCCGAAGTGTGTGCGCAGCAGGAGAGACAAATCCATGTTTTTATGCCTTCTTTGGCATTTTCAGGTGGAGAAAAACACAATCCCGAAAGAGAAAGAAAAGGCTGCCGCGCCAACACTGAGGCTTCAAACTTGATGAAAACAGTGTCTCCCATAGTGGAGTAGGGGCTGCTTGTGGTTATTAGGCCTTTGCAAGCTCTCCGAAGTGTGTGCGCGGCAGGAGAGACAAATCAATGTTTTCGCGCCTTTTTTGCCATTTCCAGGTCGAAAAACACACAGGCCCCAAAAATAAAGAAATGGCTGTCCAGCCAAAACTGAGGCTTCAAACTTGATGAAAACAGTGTCTCCCATATTGGAGTAGGGGCTGCTTGTGGTTATTAGGCATTTGCAAGCTCTCCGAAGTGTGTGCGCGGCAGGAGAGACAAATCCATGTTTTCGCGCCTTTTTTGCGATTTCAAGGTCGAAAAACACATAGGCCCCAAAATGAAAGAAACGGCTGCCGCGCCAAAACTATGGCTTCAAACTTGATGAAAACAGTCTCTCCCATAATAACTCACGGGCTGCTTGTGTTTTTTAGGCCTTTGCAAGCTCTCCGAAGTGTGTGCGCGGCAGGAGAGACAAATCAATGTTTTCGCGCCTTTTTTGCCATTTCCAGGTCGAAAAACACACAGGCCCCAAAAATAAAGAAATGGCTGTCCAGCCAAAACTGAGGCTTCAAACTTGATGAAAACAGTGTCTCCCATATTGGAGTAGGGGCTGCTTGTGGTTATTAGGCATTTGCAAGCTCTCCGAAGTGTGTGCGCGGCAGGAGAGACAAATCCATGTTTTCGCGCCTTTTTTGCGATTTCAAGGTCGAAAAACACATAGGCCCCAAAATGAAAGAAACGGCTGCCGCGCCAAAACTATGGCTTCAAACTTGATGAAAACAGTCTCTCCCATAATAACTCACGGGCTGCTTGTGTTTTTTAGGCCTTTGCACGCTATCAGAAGTGTGTGCGCGGCAGGAGAGACAAATCCATGTTTTCGCGCCTTTTTTGCCATTTCCAGGTCGAAGAAAACAAAGGCCCCAAAAATAAAGAAACGGCTGTCCAGCCAAAACTGAGGCTTCAAACTTGATTAAAACAGTCTCTCAGACAATAACTCAAGGGCCGCTTGTGTTTTTTAGGCCTTCGCAAGCTATCGGAAGTGTGTGCGCGGCAGGAGAGACAAATCCATGTTTTCGCGCCTTTTTTACGATTTCAAGGTCGAAAAACACATAGGCCCCAAAATGAAAGAAACGGCTGCCGCGCCAAAACTATGGCTTCAAACTTGATGAAAACATTCTCTCCCACAATAACTCAAGGGCAGCTTGTGTTTTTTAGGCCTTCGCAAGCTATCGGAAGTGTGTGCGCGGCAGGAGAGACAAATCAATGTTTTCGCGCCTTTTTTGCCATTTCCAGGTCGAAAAACACACAGGCCCCAAAAATAAAGAAATGGCTGTCCAGCCAAAACTGAGGCTTCAAACTTGATGAAAACAGTGTCTCCTATATTGGAGTAGGGGCTGCTTGTGGTTATTAGGCATTTGCAAGCTCTCCGAAGTGTGTGCGCAGCAGGAGAGACAAATCCATGTTTTTATGCCTTCTTTGGCATTTTCAGGTGGAGAAAAACACAATCCCGAAAGAAAAAGAAAAGGCTGCCGCGCCAACACTGAGGCTTCAAACTTGATGAAAACAGTGTCTCCCATAGTGGAGTAGGGGCTGCTTGTGGTTATTAGGCCTTTGCAAGCTCTCCGAAGTGTGTGCGCGGCAGGAGAGACAAATCAATGTTTTCGCGCCTTTTTTGCCATTTCCAGGTCGAAAAACACACAGGCCCCAAAAATAAAGAAATGGCTGTCCAGCCAAAACTGAGGCTTCAAACTTGATGAAAACAGTGTCTCCCATATTGGAGTAGGGGCTGCTTGTGGTTATTAGGCATTTGCAAGCTCTCCGAAGTGTGTGCGCAGCAGGAGAGACAAATCCATGTTTTTATGCCTTCTTTGGCATTTTCAGGTGGAGAAAAACACAATCCCGAAAGAGAAAGAAAAGGCTGCCGCGCCAACACTGAGGCTTCAAACTTGATGAAAACAGTGTCTCCCATAATGGAGTAGGGGCTGCTTGTGGTTATTAGGCATTTGCAAGCTCTCCGAAGTGTGTGCGCAGCAGGAGAGACAAATCCATGTTTTTATGCCTTCTTTGGCATTTTCAGGTGGAGAAAAACACAATCCCGAAAGAGAAAGAAAAGGCTGCCGCGCCAACACTGAGGCTTCAAACTTGATGAAAACAGTGTCTCCCATAGTGGAGTAGGGGCTGCTTGTGGTTATTAGGCCTTTGCAAGCTCTCCGAAGTGTGTGCGCGGCAGGAGAGACAAATCAATGTTTTCGCGCCTTTTTTGCCATTTCCAGGTCGAAAAACACACAGGCCCCAAAAATAAAGAAATGGCTGTACAGCCAAAACTGAGGCTTCAAACTTGATGAAAACAGTGTCTCCCATATTGGAGTAGGGGCTGCTTGTGGTTATTAGGCATTTGCAAGCTCTCCGAAGTGTGTGCGCGGCAGGAGAGACAAATCCATGTTTTCGCGCCTTTTTTGCGATTTCAAGGTCGAAAAACACATAGGCCCCAAAATGAAAGAAACGGCTGCCGCGCCAAAACTATGGCTTCAAACTTGATGAAAACAGTCTCTCCCATAATAACTCACGGGCTGCTTGTGTTTTTTAGGCCTTTGCAAGCTCTCCGAAGTGTGTGCGCGGCAGGAGAGACAAATCAATGTTTTCGCGCCTTTTTTGCCATTTCCAGGTCGAAAAACACACAGGCCCCAAAAATAAAGAAATGGCTGTCCAGCCAAAACTGAGGCTTCAAACTTGATGAAAACAGTGTCTCCCATATTGGAGTAGGGGCTGCTTGTGGTTATTAGGCATTTGCAAGCTCTCCGAAGTGTGTGCGCGGCAGGAGAGACAAATCCATGTTTTCGCGCCTTTTTTGCGATTTCAAGGTCGAAAAACACATAGGCCCCAAAATGAAAGAAACGGCTGCCGCGCCAAAACTATGGCTTCAAACTTGATGAAAACAGTCTCTCCCATAATAACTCACGGGCTGCTTGTGTTTTTTAGGCCTTTGCACGCTATCAGAAGTGTGTGCGCGGCAGGAGAGACAAATCCATGTTTTCGCGCCTTTTTTGCCATTTCCAGGTCGAAGAAAACAAAGGCCCCAAAAATAAAGAAACGGCTGTCCAGCCAAAACTGAGGCTTCAAACTTGATTAAAACAGTCTCTCAGACAATAACTCAAGGGCCGCTTGTGTTTTTTAGGCCTTCGCAAGCTATCGGAAGTGTGTGCGCGGCAGGAGAGACAAATCCATGTTTTCGCGCCTTTTTTACGATTTCAAGGTCGAAAAACACATAGGCCCCAAAATGAAAGAAACGGCTGCGGCGCCAAAACTATGGCTTCAAACTTGATGAAAACATTCTCTCCCACAATAACTCAAGGGCAGCTTGTGTTTTTTAGGCCTTCGCAAGCTATCGGAAGTGTGTGCGCGGCAGGAGAGACAAATCAATGTTTTCGCGCCTTTTTTGCCATTTCCAGGTCGAAAAACACACAGGCCCCAAAAATAAAGAAATGGCTGTCCAGCCAAAACTGAGGCTTCAAACTTGATGAAAACAGTGTCTCCTATATTGGAGTAGGGGCTGCTTGTGGTTATTAGGCATTTGCAAGCTCTCCGAAGTGTGTGCGCAGCAGGAGAGACAAATCCATGTTTTTATGCCTTCTTTGGCATTTTCAGGTGGAGAAAAACACAATCCCGAAAGAAAAAGAAAAGGCTGCCGCGCCAACACTGAGGCTTCAAACTTGATGAAAACAGTGTCTCCCATAGTGGAGTAGGGGCTGCTTGTGGTTATTAGGCCTTTGCAAGCTCTCCGAAGTGTGTGCGCGGCAGGAGAGACAAATCAATGTTTTCGCGCCTTTTTTGCCATTTCCAGGTCGAAAAACACACAGGCCCCAAAAATAAAGAAATGGCTGTCCAGCCAAAACTGAGGCTTCAAACTTGATGAAAACAGTGTCTCCCATATTGGAGTAGGGGCTGCTTGTGGTTATTAGGCATTTGCAAGCTCTCCGAAGTGTGTGCGCAGCAGGAGAGACAAATCCATGTTTTTATGCCTTCTTTGGCATTTTCAGGTGGAGAAAAACACAATCCCGAAAGAGAAAGAAAAGGCTGCCGCGCCAACACTGAGGCTTCAAACTTGATGAAAACAGTGTCTCCCATAGTGGAGTAGGGGCTGCTTGTGGTTATTAGGCCTTTGCAAGCTCTCCGAAGTGTGTGCGCAGCAGGAGAGACAAATCCATGTTTTTATGCCTTCTTTGGCATTTTCAGGTGGAGAAAAACACAATCCCGAAAGAGAAAGAAAAGGCTGCCGCGCCAACACTGAGGCTTCAAACTTGATGAAAACAGTGTCTCCCATATTGGAGTAGGGGCTGCTTGTGGTTATTAGGCATTTGCAAGCTCTCCGAAGTGTGTGCGCAGCAGGAGAGACAAATCCATGTTTTTATGCCTTCTTTGGCATTTTCAGGTGGAGAAAAACACAATCCCGAAAGAGAAAGAAAAGGCTGCCGCGCCAACACTGAGGCTTCAAACTTGATGAAAACAGTGTCTCCCATAGTGGAGTAGGGGCTGCTTGTGGTTATTAGGCCTTTGCAAGCTCTCCGAAGTGTGTGCGCAGCAGGAGAGACAAATCCATGTTTTTATGCCTTCTTTGGCATTTTCAGGTGGAGAAAAACACAATCCCGAAATCGCAAAAAAGGCGCGAAAACATGGATTTGTCTCTCCTGCCGCGCACACACTTCCGATAGCGTGCAAAGGCCTAAAAAACACAAGCAGCCCGTGAGTTATTATGGGAGAGACTGTTTTCATCAAGTTTGAAGCCTCAGTGTTGGCGCGGCAGCCTTTTCTTTCTCTTTCGGGATTGTGTTTTTCTCCACCTGAAAATGCCAAAGAAGGCATAAAAACATGGATTTGTCTCTCCTGCTGCGCACACACTTCGGAGAGCTTGCAAATGCCTAATAACCACAAGCAGCCCCTACTCCAATATGGGAGACACTGTTTTCATCAAGTTTGAAGCCTCAGTGTTGGCGCGGCAGCCTTTTCTTTCTCTTTCGGGATTGTGTTTTTCTCCACCTGAAAATGCCAAAGAAGGCATAAAAACATGGATTTGTCTCTCCTGCTGCGCACACACTTCGGAGAGCTTGCAAAGGCCTAATAACCACAAGCAGCCCCTACTCCACTATGGGAGACACTGTTTTCATCAAGTTTGAAGCCTCAGTGTTGGCGCGGCAGCCTTTTCTTTCTCTTTCGGGATTGTGTTTTTCTCCACCTGAAAATGCCAAAGAAGGCATAAAAACATGGATTTGTCTCTCCTGCTGCGCACACACTTCGGAGAGCTTGCAAATGCCTAATAACCACAAGCAGCCCCTACTCCAATATGGGAGACACTGTTTTCATCAAGTTTGAAGCCTCAGTGTTGGCGCGGCAGCCTTTTCTTTCTCTTTCGGGATTGTGTTTTTCTCCACCTGAAAATGCCAAAGAAGGCATAAAAACATGGATTTGTCTCTCCTGCTGCGCACACACTTCGGAGAGCTTGCAAAGGCCTAATAACCACAAGCAGCCCCTACTCCACTATGGGAGACACTGTTTTCATCAAGTTTGAAGCCTCAGTGTTGGCGCGGCAGCCTTTTCTTTCTCTTTCGGGATTGTGTTTTTCTCCACCTGAAAATGCCAAAGAAGGCATAAAAACATGGATTTGTCTCTCCTGCTGCGCACACACTTCGGAGAGCTTGCAAATGCCTAATAACCACAAGCAGCCCCTACTCCAATATGGGAGACACTGTTTTCATCAAGTTTGAAGCCTCAGTGTTGGCGCGGCAGCCTTTTCTTTCTCTTTCGGGATTGTGTTTTTCTCCACCTGAAAATGCCAAAGAAGGCATAAAAACATGGATTTGTCTCTCCTGCTGCGCACACACTTCGGAGAGCTTGCAAAGGCCTAATAACCACAAGCAGCCCCTACTCCACTATGGGAGACACTGTTTTCATCAAGTTTGAAGCCTCAGTGTTGGCGCGGCAGCCTTTTCTTTCTCTTTCGGGATTGTGTTTTTCTCCACCTGAAAATGCCAAAGAAGGCATAAAAACATGGATTTGTCTCTCCTGCTGCGCACACACTTCGGAGAGCTTGCAAATGCCTAATAACCACAAGCAGCCCCTACTCCATTATGGGAGACACTGTTTTCATCAAGTTTGAAGCCTCAGTGTTGGCGCGGCAGCCTTTTCTTTCTCTTTCGGGATTGTGTTTTTCTCCACCTGAAAATGCCAAAGAAGGCATAAAAACATGGATTTGTCTCTCCTGCTGCGCACACACTTCGGAGAGCTTGCAAATGCCTAATAACCACAAGCAGCCCCTACTCCAATATGGGAGACACTGTTTTCATCAAGTTTGAAGCCTCAGTTTTGGCTGGACAGCCATTTCTTTATTTTTGGGGCCTGTGTGTTTTTCGACCTGGAAATGGCAAAAAAGGCGCGAAAACATTGATTTGTCTCTCCTGCCGCGCACACACTTCGGAGAGCTTGCAAAGGCCTAATAACCACAAGCAGCCCCTACTCCACTATGGGAGACACTGTTTTCATCAAGTTTGAAGCCTCAGTGTTGGCGCGGCAGCCTTTTCTTTTTCTTTCGGGATTGTGTTTTTCTCCACCTGAAAATGCCAAAGAAGGCATAAAAACATGGATTTGTCTCTCCTGCTGCGCACACACTTCGGAGAGCTTGCAAATGCCTAATAACCACAAGCAGCCCCTACTCCAATATAGGAGACACTGTTTTCATCAAGTTTGAAGCCTCAGTTTTGGCTGGACAGCCATTTCTTTATTTTTGGGGCCTGTGTGTTTTTCGACCTGGAAATGGCAAAAAAGGCGCGAAAACATTGATTTGTCTCTCCTGCCGCGCACACACTTCCGATAGCTTGCGAAGGCCTAAAAAACACAAGCTGCCCTTGAGTTATTGTGGGAGAGAATGTTTTCATCAAGTTTGAAGCCATAGTTTTGGCGCGGCAGCCGTTTCTTTCATTTTGGGGCCTATGTGTTTTTCGACCTTGAAATCGTAAAAAAGGCGCGAAAACATGGATTTGTCTCTCCTGCCGCGCACACACTTCCGATAGCTTGCGAAGGCCTAAAAAACACAAGCGGCCCTTGAGTTATTGTCTGAGAGACTGTTTTAATCAAGTTTGAAGCCTCAGTTTTGGCTGGACAGCCGTTTCTTTATTTTTGGGGCCTTTGTTTTCTTCGACCTGGAAATGGCAAAAAAGGCGCGAAAACATGGATTTGTCTCTCCTGCCGCGCACACACTTCTGATAGCGTGCAAAGGCCTAAAAAACACAAGCAGCCCGTGAGTTATTATGGGAGAGACTGTTTTCATCAAGTTTGAAGCCATAGTTTTGGCGCGGCAGCCGTTTCTTTCATTTTGGGGCCTATGTGTTTTTCGACCTTGAAATCGCAAAAAAGGCGCGAAAACATGGATTTGTCTCTCCTGCCGCGCACACACTTCGGAGAGCTTGCAAATGCCTAATAACCACAAGCAGCCCCTACTCCAATATGGGAGACACTGTTTTCATCAAGTTTGAAGCCTCAGTTTTGGCTGGACAGCCATTTCTTTATTTTTGGGGCCTGTGTGTTTTTCGACCTGGAAATGGCAAAAAAGGCGCGAAAACATTGATTTGTCTCTCCTGCCGCGCACACACTTCGGAGAGCTTGCAAAGGCCTAAAAAACACAAGCAGCCCGTGAGTTATTATGGGAGAGACTGTTTTCATCAAGTTTGAAGCCATAGTTTTGGCGCGGCAGCCGTTTCTTTCATTTTGGGGCCTATGTGTTTTTCGACCTTGAAATCGCAAAAAAGGCGCGAAAACATGGATTTGTCTCTCCTGCCGCGCACACACTTCGGAGAGCTTGCAAATGCCTAATAACCACAAGCAGCCCCTACTCCAATATGGGAGACACTGTTTTCATCAAGTTTGAAGCCTCAGTTTTGGCTGGACAGCCATTTCTTTATTTTTGGGGCCTGTGTGTTTTTCGACCTGGAAATGGCAAAAAAGGCGCGAAAACATTGATTTGTCTCTCCTGCCGCGCACACACTTCGGAGAGCTTGCAAAGGCCTAATAACCACAAGCAGCCCCTACTCCACTATGGGAGACACTGTTTTCATCAAGTTTGAAGCCTCAGTGTTGGCGCGGCAGCCTTTTCTTTCTCTTTCGGGATTGTGTTTTTCTCCACCTGAAAATGCCAAAGAAGGCATAAAAACATGGATTTGTCTCTCCTGCTGCGCACACACTTCGGAGAGCTTGCAAATGCCTAATAACCACAAGCAGCCCCTACTCCAATATGGGAGACACTGTTTTCATCAAGTTTGAAGCCTCAGTGTTGGCGCGGCAGCCTTTTCTTTCTCTTTCGGGATTGTGTTTTTCTCCACCTGAAAATGCCAAAGAAGGCATAAAAACATGGATTTGTCTCTCCTGCTGCGCACACACTTCGGAGAGCTTGCAAAGGCCTAATAACCACAAGCAGCCCCTACTCCACTATGGGAGACACTGTTTTCATCAAGTTTGAAGCCTCAGTGTTGGCGCGGCAGCCTTTTCTTTCTCTTTCGGGATTGTGTTTTTCTCCACCTGAAAATGCCAAAGAAGGCATAAAAACATGGATTTGTCTCTCCTGCTGCGCACACACTTCGGAGAGCTTGCAAATGCCTAATAACCACAAGCAGCCCCTACTCCAATATGGGAGACACTGTTTTCATCAAGTTTGAAGCCTCAGTGTTGGCGCGGCAGCCTTTTCTTTCTCTTTCGGGATTGTGTTTTTCTCCACCTGAAAATGCCAAAGAAGGCATAAAAACATGGATTTGTCTTTCCTGCTGCGCACACACTTCGGAGAGCTTGCAAAGGCCTAATAACCACAAGCAGCCCCTACTCCACTATGGGAGACACTGTTTTCATCAAGTTTGAAGCCTCAGTGTTGGCGCGGCAGCCTTTTCTTTCTCTTTCGGGATTGTGTTTTTCTCCACCTGAAAATGCCAAAGAAGGCATAAAAACATGGATTTGTCTCTCCTGCTGCGCACACACTTCGGAGAGCTTGCAAATGCCTAATAACCACAAGCAGCCCCTACTCCAATATGGGAGACACTGTTTTCATCAAGTTTGAAGCCTCAGTGTTGGCGCGGCAGCCTTTTCTTTCTCTTTCGGGATTGTGTTTTTCTCCACCTGAAAATGCCAAAGAAGGCATAAAAACATGGATTTGTCTCTCCTGCTGCGCACACACTTCGGAGAGCTTGCAAAGGCCTAATAACCACAAGCAGCCCCTACTCCACTATGGGAGACACTGTTTTCATCAAGTTTGAAGCCTCAGTGTTGGCGCGGCAGCCTTTTCTTTCTCTTTCGGGATTGTGTTTTTCTCCACCTGAAAATGCCAAAGAAGGCATAAAAACATGGATTTGTCTCTCCTGCTGCGCACACACTTCGGAGAGCTTGCAAATGCCTAATAACCACAAGCAGCCCCTACTCCAATATGGGAGACACTGTTTTCATCAAGTTTGAAGCCTCAGTGTTGGCGCGGCAGCCTTTTCTTTCTCTTTCGGGATTGTGTTTTTCTCCACCTGAAAATGCCAAAGAAGGCATAAAAACATGGATTTGTCTCTCCTGCTGCGCACACACTTCGGAGAGCTTGCAAAGGCCTAATAACCACAAGCAGCCCCTACTCCACTATGGGAGACACTGTTTTCATCAAGTTTGAAGCCTCAGTGTTGGCGCGGCAGCCTTTTCTTTCTCTTTCGGGATTGTGTTTTTCTCCACCTGAAAATGCCAAAGAAGGCATAAAAACATGGATTTGTCTCTCCTGCTGCGCACACACTTCGGAGAGCTTGCAAATGCCTAATAACCACAAGCAGCCCCTACTCCATTATGGGAGACACTGTTTTCATCAAGTTTGAAGCCTCAGTGTTGGCGCGGCAGCCTTTTCTTTCTCTTTCGGGATTGTGTTTTTCTCCACCTGAAAATGCCAAAGAAGGCATAAAAACATGGATTTGTCTCTCCTGCTGCGCACACACTTCGGAGAGCTTGCAAATGCCTAATAACCACAAGCAGCCCCTACTCCAATATGGGAGACACTGTTTTCATCAAGTTTGAAGCCTCAGTTTTGGCTGGACAGCCATTTCTTTATTTTTGGGGCCTGTGTGTTTTTCGACCTGGAAATGGCAAAAAAGGCGCGAAAACATTGATTTGTCTCTCCTGCCGCGCACACACTTCGGAGAGCTTGCAAAGGCCTAATAACCACAAGCAGCCCCTACTCCACTATGGGAGACACTGTTTTCATCAAGTTTGAAGCCTCAGTGTTGGCGCGGCAGCCTTTTCTTTTTCTTTCGGGATTGTGTTTTTCTCCACCTGAAAATGCCAAAGAAGGCATAAAAACATGGATTTGTCTCTCCTGCTGCGCACACACTTCCGATAGCTTGCGAAGGCCTAAAAAACACAAGCTGCCCTTGAGTTATTGTGGGAGAGAATGTTTTCATCAAGTTTGAAGCCATAGTTTTGGCGCGGCAGCCGTTTCTTTCATTTTGGGGCCTATGTGTTTTTCGACCTTGAAATCGTAAAAAAGGCGCGAAAACATGGATTTGTCTCTCCTGCCGCGCACACACTTCCGATAGCTTGCGAAGGCCTAAAAAACACAAGCGGCCCTTGAGTTATTGTCTGAGAGACTGTTTTAATCAAGTTTGAAGCCTCAGTTTTGGCTGGACAGCCGTTTCTTTATTTTTGGGGCCTTTGTTTTCTTCGACCTGGAAATGGCAAAAAAGGCGCGAAAACATGGATTTGTCTCTCCTGCCGCGCACACACTTCTGATAGCGTGCAAAGGCCTAAAAAACACAAGCAGCCCGTGAGTTATTATGGGAGAGACTGTTTTCATCAAGTTTGAAGCCATAGTTTTGGCGCGGCAGCCGTTTCTTTCATTTTGGGGCCTATGTGTTTTTCGACCTTGAAATCGCAAAAAAGGCGCGAAAACATGGATTTGTCTCTCCTGCCGCGCACACACTTCGGAGAGCTTGCAAATGCCTAATAACCACAAGCAGCCCCTACTCCAATATGGGAGACACTGTTTTCATCAAGTTTGAAGCCTCAGTTTTGGCTGGACAGCCATTTCTTTATTTTTGGGGCCTGTGTGTTTTTCGACCTGGAAATGGCAAAAAAGGCGCGAAAACATTGATTTGTCTCTCCTGCCGCGCACACACTTCGGAGAGCTTGCAAAGGCCTAAAAAACACAAGCAGCCCGTGAGTTATTATGGGAGAGACTGTTTTCATCAAGTTTGAAGCCATAGTTTTGGCGCGGCAGCCGTTTCTTTCATTTTGGGGCCTATGTGTTTTTCGACCTTGAAATCGCAAAAAAGGCGCGAAAACATGGATTTGTCTCTCCTGCCGCGCACACACTTCGGAGAGCTTGCAAATGCCTAATAACCACAAGCAGCCCCTACTCCAATATGGGAGACACTGTTTTCATCAAGTTTGAAGCCTCAGTTTTGGCTGGACAGCCATTTCTTTATTTTTGGGGCCTGTGTGTTTTTCGACCTGGAAATGGCAAAAAAGGCGCGAAAACATTGATTTGTCTCTCCTGCCGCGCACACACTTCGGAGAGCTTGCAAAGGCCTAAAAAACACAAGCAGCCCGTGAGTTATTATGGGAGAGACTGTTTTCATCAAGTTTGAAGCCATAGTTTTGGCGCGGCAGCCGTTTCTTTCATTTTGGGGCCTATGTGTTTTTCGACCTTGAAATCGCAAAAAAGGCGCGAAAACATGGATTTGTCTCTCCTGCCGCGCACACACTTCGGAGAGCTTGCAAATGCCTAATAACCACAAGCAGCCCCTACTCCAATATGGGAGACACTGTTTTCATCAAGTTTGAAGCCTCAGTTTTGGCTGGACAGCCATTTCTTTATTTTTGGGGCCTGTGTGTTTTTCGACCTGGAAATGGCAAAAAAGGCGCGAAAACATTGATTTGTCTCTCCTGCCGCGCACACACTTCGGAGAGCTTGCAAAGGCCTAATAACCACAAGCAGCCCCTACTCCACTATGGGAGACACTGTTTTCATCAAGTTTGAAGCCTCAGTGTTGGCGCGGCAGCCTTTTCTTTCTCTTTCGGGATTGTGTTTTTCTCCACCTGAAAATGCCAAAGAAGGCATAAAAACATGGATTTGTCTCTCCTGCTGCGCACACACTTCGGAGAGCTTGCAAATGCCTAATAACCACAAGCAGCCCCTACTCCAATATGGGAGACACTGTTTTCATCAAGTTTGAAGCCTCAGTGTTGGCGCGGCAGCCTTTTCTTTCTCTTTCGGGATTGTGTTTTTCTCCACCTGAAAATGCCAAAGAAGGCATAAAAACATGGATTTGTCTCTCCTGCTGCGCACACACTTCGGAGAGCTTGCAAAGGCCTAATAACCACAAGCAGCCCCTACTCCACTATGGGAGACACTGTTTTCATCAAGTTTGAAGCCTCAGTGTTGGCGCGGCAGCCTTTTCTTTCTCTTTCGGGATTGTGTTTTTCTCCACCTGAAAATGCCAAAGAAGGCATAAAAACATGGATTTGTCTCTCCTGCTGCGCACACACTTCGGAGAGCTTGCAAATGCCTAATAACCACAAGCAGCCCCTACTCCAATATGGGAGACACTGTTTTCATCAAGTTTGAAGCCTCAGTGTTGGCGCGGCAGCCTTTTCTTTCTCTTTCGGGATTGTGTTTTTCTCCACCTGAAAATGCCAAAGAAGGCATAAAAACATGGATTTGTCTTTCCTGCTGCGCACACACTTCGGAGAGCTTGCAAAGGCCTAATAACCACAAGCAGCCCCTACTCCACTATGGGAGACACTGTTTTCATCAAGTTTGAAGCCTCAGTGTTGGCGCGGCAGCCTTTTCTTTCTCTTTCGGGATTGTGTTTTTCTCCACCTGAAAATGCCAAAGAAGGCATAAAAACATGGATTTGTCTCTCCTGCTGCGCACACACTTCGGAGAGCTTGCAAATGCCTAATAACCACAAGCAGCCCCTACTCCAATATGGGAGACACTGTTTTCATCAAGTTTGAAGCCTCAGTGTTGGCGCGGCAGCCTTTTCTTTCTCTTTCGGGATTGTGTTTTTCTCCACCTGAAAATGCCAAAGAAGGCATAAAAACATGGATTTGTCTCTCCTGCTGCGCACACACTTCGGAGAGCTTGCAAATGCCTAATAACCACAAGCAGCCCCTACTCCAATATGGGAGACACTGTTTTCATCAAGTTTGAAGCCTCAGTGTTGGCGCGGCAGCCTTTTCTTTCTCTTTCGGGATTGTGTTTTTCTCCACCTGAAAATGCCAAAGAAGGCATAAAAACATGGATTTGTCTCTCCTGCTGCGCACACACTTCGGAGAGCTTGCAAATGCCTAATAACCACAAGCAGCCCCTACTCCATTATGGGAGACACTGTTTTCATCAAGTTTGAAGCCTCAGTGTTGGCGCGGCAGCCTTTTCTTTCTCTTTCGGGATTGTGTTTTTCTCCACCTGAAAATGCCAAAGAAGGCATAAAAACATGGATTTGTCTCTCCTGCTGCGCACACACTTCGGAGAGCTTGCAAATGCCTAATAACCACAAGCAGCCCCTACTCCAATATGGGAGACACTGTTTTCATCAAGTTTGAAGCCTCAGTTTTGGCTGGACAGCCATTTCTTTATTTTTGGGGCCTGTGTGTTTTTCGACCTGGAAATGGCAAAAAAGGCGCGAAAACATTGATTTGTCTCTCCTGCCGCGCACACACTTCGGAGAGCTTGCAAAGGCCTAATAACCACAAGCAGCCCCTACTCCACTATGGGAGACACTGTTTTCATCAAGTTTGAAGCCTCAGTGTTGGCGCGGCAGCCTTTTCTTTTTCTTTCGGGATTGTGTTTTTCTCCACCTGAAAATGCCAAAGAAGGCATAAAAACATGGATTTGTCTCTCCTGCTGCGCACACACTTCGGAGAGCTTGCAAATGCCTAATAACCACAAGCAGCCCCTACTCCAATATAGGAGACACTGTTTTCATCAAGTTTGAAGCCTCAGTTTTGGCTGGACAGCCATTTCTTTATTTTTGGGGCCTGTGTGTTTTTCGACCTGGAAATGGCAAAAAAGGCGCGAAAACATTGATTTGTCTCTCCTGCCGCGCACACACTTCCAATAGCTTGCGAAGGCCTAAAAAACACAAGCTGCCCTTGAGTTATTGTGGGAGAGAATGTTTTCATCAAGATTGAAGCCATAGTTTTGGCGCGGCAGCCGTTTCTTTCATTTTGGGGCCTATGTGTTTTTCGACCTTGAAATCGTAAAAAAGGCGCGAAAACATGGATTTGTCTCTCCTGCCGCGCACACACTTCCGATAGCTTGCGAAGGCCTAAAAAACACAAGCGGCCCTTGAGTTATTGTCTGAGAGACTGTTTTAATCAAGTTTGAAGCCTCAGTTTTGGCTGGACAGCCGTTTCTTTATTTTTGGGGCCTTTGTTTTCTTCGACCTGGAAATGGCAAAAAAGGCGCGAAAACATGGATTTGTCTCTCCTGCCGCGCACACACTTCTGATAGCGTGCAAAGGCCTAAAAAACACAAGCAGCCCGTGAGTTATTATGGGAGAGACTGTTTTCATCAAGTTTGAAGCCATAGTTTTGGCGCGGCAGCCGTTTCTTTCATTTTGGGGCCTATGTGTTTTTCGACCTTGAAATCGCAAAAAAGGCGCGAAAACATGGATTTGTCTCTCCTGCCGCGCACACACTTCGGAGAGCTTGCAAATGCCTAATAACCACAAGCAGCCCCTACTCCAATATGGGAGACACTGTTTTCATCAAGTTTGAAGCCTCAGTTTTGGCTGGACAGCCATTTCTTTATTTTTGGGGCCTGTGTGTTTTTCGACCTGGAAATGGCAAAAAAGGCGCGAAAACATTGATTTGTCTCTCCTGCCGCGCACACACTTCGGAGAGCTTGCAAAGGCCTAAAAAACACAAGCAGCCCGTGAGTTATTATGGGAGAGACTGTTTTCATCAAGTTTGAAGCCATAGTTTTGGCGCGGCAGCCGTTTCTTTCATTTTGGGGCCTATGTGTTTTTCGACCTTGAAATCGCAAAAAAGGCGCGAAAACATGGATTTGTCTCTCCTGCCGCGCACACACTTCGGAGAGCTTGCAAATGCCTAATAACCACAAGCAGCCCCTACTCCAATATGGGAGACACTGTTTTCATCAAGTTTGAAGCCTCAGTTTTGGCTGGACAGCCATTTCTTTATTTTTGGGGCCTGTGTGTTTTTCGACCTGGAAATGGCAAAAAAGGCGCGAAAACATTGATTTGTCTCTCCTGCCGCGCACACACTTCGGAGAGCTTGCAAAGGCCTAATAACCACAAGCAGCCCCTACTCCACTATGGGAGACACTGTTTTCATCAAGTTTGAAGCCTCAGTGTTGGCGCGGCAGCCTTTTCTTTCTCTTTCGGGATTGTGTTTTTCTCCACCTGAAAATGCCAAAGAAGGCATAAAAACATGGATTTGTCTCTCCTGCTGCGCACACACTTCGGAGAGCTTGCAAATGCCTAATAACCACAAGCAGCCCCTACTCCAATATGGGAGACACTGTTTTCATCAAGTTTGAAGCCTCAGTGTTGGCGCGGCAGCCTTTTCTTTCTCTTTCGGGATTGTGTTTTTCTCCACCTGAAAATGCCAAAGAAGGCATAAAAACATGGATTTGTCTCTCCTGCTGCGCACACACTTCGGAGAGCTTGCAAAGGCCTAATAACCACAAGCAGCCCCTACTCCACTATGGGAGACACTGTTTTCATCAAGTTTGAAGCCTCAGTGTTGGCGCGGCAGCCTTTTCTTTCTCTTTCGGGATTGTGTTTTTCTCCACCTGAAAATGCCAAAGAAGGCATAAAAACATGGATTTGTCTCTCCTGCTGCGCACACACTTCGGAGAGCTTGCAAATGCCTAATAACCACAAGCAGCCCCTACTCCAATATGGGAGACACTGTTTTCATCAAGTTTGAAGCCTCAGTGTTGGCGCGGCAGCCTTTTCTTTCTCTTTCGGGATTGTGTTTTTCTCCACCTGAAAATGCCAAAGAAGGCATAAAAACATGGATTTGTCTCTCCTGCTGCGCACACACTTCGGAGAGCTTGCAAAGTCTAATAACCACAAGCAGCCCCTACTCCACTATGGGAGACACTGTTTTCATCAAGTTTGAAGCCTCAGTGTTGGCGCGGCAGCCTTTTCTTTCTCTTTCGGGATTGTGTTTTTCTCCACCTGAAAATGCCAAAGAAGGCATAAAAACATGGATTTGTCTCTCCTGCTGCGCACACACTTCGGAGAGCTTGCAAATGCCTAATAACCACAAGCAGCCCCTACTCCATTATGGGAGACACTGTTTTCATCAAGTTTGAAGCCTCAGTGTTGGCGCGGCAGCCTTTTCTTTCTCTTTCGGGATTGTGTTTTTCTCCACCTGAAAATGCCAAAGAAGGCATAAAAACATGGATTTGTCTCTCCTGCTGCGCACACACTTCGGAGAGCTTGCAAATGCCTAATAACCACAAGCAGCCCCTACTCCAATATGGGAGACACTGTTTTCATCAAGTTTGAAGCCTCAGTTTTGGCTGGACAGCCATTTCTTTATTTTTGGGGCCTGTGTGTTTTTCGACCTGGAAATGGCAAAAAAGGCGCGAAAACATTGATTTGTCTCTCCTGCCGCGCACACACTTCGGAGAGCTTGCAAAGGCCTAATAACCACAAGCAGCCCCTACTCCACTATGGGAGACACTGTTTTCATCAAGTTTGAAGCCTCAGTGTTGGCGCGGCAGCCTTTTCTTTTTCTTTCGGGATTGTGTTTTTCTCCACCTGAAAATGCCAAAGAAGGCATAAAAACATGGATTTGTCTCTCCTGCCGCGCACACACTTCCGATAGCTTGCGAAGGCCTAAAAAACACAAGCTGCCCTTGAGTTATTGTGGGAGAGAATGTTTTCATCAAGTTTGAAGCCATAGTTTTGGCGCGGCAGCCGTTTCTTTCATTTTGGGGCCTATGTGTTTTTCGACCTTGAAATCGTAAAAAAGGCGCGAAAACATGGATTTGTCTCTCCTGCCGCGCACACACTTCCGATAGCTTGCGAAGGCCTAAAAAACACAAGCGGCCCTTGAGTTATTGTCTGAGAGACTGTTTTAATCAAGTTTGAAGCCTCAGTTTTGGCTGGACAGCCGTTTCTTTATTTTTGGGGCCTTTGTTTTCTTCGACCTGGAAATGGCAAAAAAGGCGCGAAAACATGGATTTGTCTCTCCTGCCGCGCACACACTTCTGATAGCGTGCAAAGGCCTAAAAAACACAAGCAGCCCGTGAGTTATTATGGGAGAGACTGTTTTCATCAAGTTTGAAGCCATAGTTTTGGCGCGGCAGCCGTTTCTTTCATTTTGGGGCCTATGTGTTTTTCGACCTTGAAATCGCAAAAAAGGCGCGAAAACATGGATTTGTCTCTCCTGCCGCGCACACACTTCGGAGAGCTTGCAAATGCCTAATAACCACAAGCAGCCCCTACTCCAATATGGGAGACACTGTTTTCATCAAGTTTGAAGCCTCAGTTTTGGCTGGACAGCCATTTCTTTATTTTTGGGGCCTGTGTGTTTTTCGACCTGGAAATGGCAAAAAAGGCGCGAAAACATTGATTTGTCTCTCCTGCCGCGCACACACTTCGGAGAGCTTGCAAAGGCCTAATAACCACAAGCAGCCCCTACTCCACTATGGGAGACACTGTTTTCATCAAGTTTGAAGCCTCAGTGTTGGCGCGGCAGCCTTTTCTTTTTCTTTCGGGATTGTGTTTTTCTCCACCTGAAAATGCCAAAGAAGGCATAAAAACATGGATTTGTCTCTCCTGCTGCGCACACACTTCGGAGAGCTTGCAAATGCCTAATAACCACAAGCAGCCCCTACTCCAATATAGGAGACACTGTTTTCATCAAGTTTGAAGCCTCAGTTTTGGCTGGACAGCCATTTCTTTATTTTTGGGGCCTGTGTGTTTTTCGACCTGGAAATGGCAAAAAAGGCGCGAAAACATTGATTTGTCTCTCCTGCCGCGCACACACTTCCGATAGCTTGCGAAGGCCTAAAAAACACAAGCTGCCCTTGAGTTATTGTGGGAGAGAATGTTTTCATCAAGTTTGAAGCCATAGTTTTGGCGCGGCAGCCGTTTCTTTCATTTTGGGGCCTATGTGTTTTTCGACCTTGAAATCGTAAAAAAGGCGCGAAAACATGGATTTGTCTCTCCTGCCGCGCACACACTTCCGATAGCTTGCGAAGGCCTAAAAAACACAAGCGGCCCTTGAGTTATTGTCTGAGAGACTGTTTTAATCAAGTTTGAAGCCTCAGTTTTCGCTGGACAGCCGTTTCTTTATTTTTGGGGCCTTTGTTTTCTTCGACCTGGAAATGGCAAAAAAGGCGCGAAAACATGGATTTGTCTCTCCTGCCGCGCACACACTTCTGATAGCGTGCAAAGGCCTAAAAAACACAAGCAGCCCGTGAGTTATTATGGGAGAGACTGTTTTCATCAAGTTTGAAGCCATAGTTTTGGCGCGGCAGCCGTTTCTTTCATTTTGGGGCCTATGTGTTTTTCGACCTTGAAATCGCAAAAAAGGCGCGAAAACATGGATTTGTCTCTCCTGCCGCGCACACACTTCGGAGAGCTTGCAAATGCCTAATAACCACAAGCAGCCCCTACTCCAATATGGGAGACACTGTTTTCATCAAGTTTGAAGCCTCAGTTTTGGCTGGACAGCCATTTCTTTATTTTTGGGGCCTGTGTGTTTTTCGACCTGGAAATGTCAAAAAAGGCGCGAAAACATTGATTTGTCTCTCCTGCCGCGCACACACTTCGGAGAGCTTGCAAAGGCCTAAAAAACACAAGCAGCCCGTGAGTTATTATGGGAGAGACTGTTTTCATCAAGTTTGAAGCCATAGTTTTGGCGCGGCAGCCGTTTCTTTCATTTTGGGGCCTATGTGTTTTTCGACCTTGAAATCGCAAAAAAGGCGCGAAAACATGGATTTGTCTCTCCTGCCGCGCACACACTTCGGAGAGCTTGCAAATGCCTAATAACCACAAGCAGCCCCTACTCCAATATGGGAGACACTGTTTTCATCAAGTTTGAAGCCTCAGTTTTGGCTGGACAGCCATTTCTTTATTTTTGGGGCCTGTGTGTTTTTCGACCTGGAAATGGCAAAAAAGGCGCGAAAACATTGATTTGTCTCTCCTGCCGCGCACACACTTCGGAGAGCTTGCAAAGGCCTAATAACCACAAGCAGCCCCTACTCCACTATGGGAGACACTGTTTTCATCAAGTTTGAAGCCTCAGTGTTGGCGCGGCAGCCTTTTCTTTCTCTTTCGGGATTGTGTTTTTCTCCACCTGAAAATGCCAAAGAAGGCATAAAAACATGGATTTGTCTCTCCTGCTGCGCACACACTTCGGAGAGCTTGCAAATGCCTAATAACCACAAGCAGCCCCTACTCCAATATGGGAGACACTGTTTTCATCAAGTTTGAAGCCTCAGTGTTGGCGCGGCAGCCTTTTCTTTCTCTTTCGGGATTGTGTTTTTCTCCACCTGAAAATGCCAAAGAAGGCATAAAAACATGGATTTGTCTCTCCTGCTGCGCACACACTTCGGAGAGCTTGCAAAGGCCTAATAACCACAAGCAGCCCCTACTCCACTATGGGAGACACTGTTTTCATCAAGTTTGAAGCCTCAGTGTTGGCGCGGCAGCCTTTTCTTTCTCTTTCGGGATTGTGTTTTTCTCCACCTGAAAATGCCAAAGAAGGCATAAAAACATGGATTTGTCTCTCCTGCTGCGCACACACTTCGGAGAGCTTGCAAATGCCTAATAACCACAAGCAGCCCCTACTCCAATATGGGAGACACTGTTTTCATCAAGTTTGAAGCCTCAGTGTTGGCGCGGCAGCCTTTTCTTTCTCTTTCGGGATTGTGTTTTTCTCCACCTGAAAATGCCAAAGAAGGCATAAAAACATGGATTTGTCTCTCCTGCTGCGCACACACTTCGGAGAGCTTGCAAAGGCCTAATAACCACAAGCAGCCCCTACTCCACTATGGGAGACACTGTTTTCATCAAGTTTGAAGCCTCAGTGTTGGCGCGGCAGCCTTTTCTTTCTCTTTCGGGATTGTGTTTTTCTCCACCTGAAAATGCCAAAGAAGGCATAAAAACATGGATTTGTCTCTCCTGCTGCGCACACACTTCGGAGAGCTTGCAAATGCCTAATAACCACAAGCAGCCCCTACTCCATTATGGGAGACACTGTTTTCATCAAGTTTGAAGCCTCAGTGTTGGCGCGGCAGCCTTTTCTTTCTCTTTCGGGATTGTGTTTTTCTCCACCTGAAAATGCCAAAGAAGGCATAAAAACATGGATTTGTCTCTCCTGCTGCGCACACACTTCGGAGAGCTTGCAAATGCCTAATAACCACAAGCAGCCCCTACTCCAATATGGGAGACACTGTTTTCATCAAGTTTGAAGCCTCAGTTTTGGCTGGACAGCCATTTCTTTATTTTTGGGGCCTGTGTGTTTTTCGACCTGGAAATGGCAAAAAAGGCGCGAAAACATTGATTTGTCTCTCCTGCCGCGCACACACTTCGGAGAGCTTGCAAAGGCCTAATAACCACAAGCAGCCCCTACTCCACTATGGGAGACACTGTTTTCATCAAGTTTGAAGTCTCAGTGTTGGCGCGGCAGCCTTTTCTTTTTCTTTCGGGATTGTGTTTTTCTCCACCTGAAAATGCCAAAGAAGGCATAAAAACATGGATTTGTCTCTCCTGCTGCGCACACACTTCGGAGAGCTTGCAAATGCCTAATAACCACAAGCAGCCCCTACTCCAATATAGGAGACACTGTTTTCATCAAGTTTGAAGCCTCAGTTTTGGCTGGACAGCCATTTCTTTATTTTTGGGGCCTGTGTGTTTTTCGACCTGGAAATGGCAAAAAAGGCGCGAAAACATTGATTTGTCTCTCCTGCCGCGCACACACTTCCGATAGCTTGCGAAGGCCTAAAAAACACAAGCTGCCCTTGAGTTATTGTGGGAGAGAATGTTTTCATCAAGTTTGAAGCCATAGTTTTGGCGCGGCAGCCGTTTCTTTCATTTTGGGGCCTATGTGTTTTTCGACCTTGAAATCGTAAAAAAGGCGCGAAAACATGGATTTGTCTCTCCTGCCGCGCACACACTTCCGATAGCTTGCGAAGGCCTAAAAAACACAAGCGGCCCTTGAGTTATTGTCTGAGAGACTGTTTTAATCAAGTTTGAAGCCTCAGTTTTGGCTGGACAGCCGTTTCTTTATTTTTGGGGCCTTTGTTTTCTTCGACCTGGAAATGGCAAAAAAGGCGCGAAAACATGGATTTGTCTCTCCTGCCGCGCACACACTTCTGATAGCGTGCAAAGGCCTAAAAAACACAAGCAGCCCGTGAGTTATTATGGGAGAGACTGTTTTCATCAAGTTTGAAGCCATAGTTTTGGCGCGGCAGCCGTTTCTTTCATTTTGGGGCCTATGTGTTTTTCGACCTTGAAATCGCAAAAAAGGCGCGAAAACATGGATTTGTCTCTCCTGCCGCGCACACACTTCGGAGAGCTTGCAAATGCCTAATAACCACAAGCAGCCCCTACTCCAATATGGGAGACACTGTTTTCATCAAGTTTGAAGCCTCAGTTTTGGCTGGACAGCCATTTCTTTATTTTTGGGGCCTGTGTGTTTTTCGACCTGGAAATGGCAAAAAAGGCGCGAAAACATTGATTTGTCTCTCCTGCCGCGCACACACTTCGGAGAGCTTGCAAAGGCCTAAAAAACACAAGCAGCCCGTGAGTTATTATGGGAGAGACTGTTTTCATCAAGTTTGAAGCCATAGTTTTGGCGCGGCAGCCGTTTCTTTCATTTTGGGGCCTATGTGTTTTTCGACCTTGAAATCGCAAAAAAGGCGCGAAAACATGGATTTGTCTCTCCTGCCGCGCACACACTTCGGAGAGCTTGCAAATGCCTAATAACCACAAGCAGCCCCTACTCCAATATGGGAGACACTGTTTTCATCAAGTTTGAAGCCTCAGTTTTGGCTGGACAGCCATTTCTTTATTTTTGGGGCCTGTGTGTTTTTCGACCTGGAAATGGCAAAAAAGGCGCGAAAACATTGATTTGTCTCTCCTGCCGCGCACACACTTCGGAGAGCTTGCAAAGGCCTAATAACCACAAGCAGCCCCTACTCCACTATGGGAGACACTGTTTTCATCAAGTTTGAAGCCTCAGTGTTGGCGCGGCAGCCTTTTCTTTCTCTTTCGGGATTGTGTTTTTCTCCACCTGAAAATGCCAAAGAAGGCATAAAAACATGGATTTGTCTCTCCTGCTGCGCACACACTTCGGAGAGCTTGCAAAGGCCTAATAACCACAAGCAGCCCCTACTCCACTATGGGAGACACTGTTTTCATCAAGTTTGAAGCCTCAGTGTTGGCGCGGCAGCCTTTTCTTTCTCTTTCGGGATTGTGTTTTTCTCCACCTGAAAATGCCAAAGAAGGCATAAAAACATGGATTTGTCTCTCCTGCTGCGCACACACTTCGGAGAGCTTGCAAATGCCTAATAACCACAAGCAGCCCCTACTCCAATATGGGAGACACTGTTTTCATCAAGTTTGAAGCCTCAGTGTTGGCGCGGCAGCCTTTTCTTTCTCTTTCGGGATTGTGTTTTTCTCCACCTGAAAATGCCAAAGAAGGCATAAAAACATGGATTTGTCTCTCCTGCTGCGCACACACTTCGGAGAGCTTGCAAAGGCCTAATAACCACAAGCAGCCCCTACTCCACTATGGGAGACACTGTTTTCATCAAGTTTGAAGCCTCAGTGTTGGCGCGGCAGCCTTTTCTTTCTCTTTCGGGATTGTGTTTTTCTCCACCTGAAAATGCCAAAGAAGGCATAAAAACATGGATTTGTCTCTCCTGCTGCGCACACACTTCGGAGAGCTTGCAAAGGCCTAATAACCACAAGCAGCCCCTACTCCACTATGGGAGACACTGTTTTCATCAAGTTTGAAGCCTCAGTGTTGGCGCGGCAGCCTTTTCTTTCTCTTTCGGGATTGTGTTTTTCTCCACCTGAAAATGCCAAAGAAGGCATAAAAACATGGATTTGTCTCTCCTGCTGCGCACACACTTCGGAGAGCTTGCAAATGCCTAATAACCACAAGCAGCCCCTACTCCATTATGGGAGACACTGTTTTCATCAAGTTTGAAGCCTCAGTGTTGGCGCGGCAGCCTTTTCTTTCTCTTTCGGGATTGTGTTTTTCTCCACCTGAAAATGCCAAAGAAGGCATAAAAACATGGATTTGTCTCTCCTGCTGCGCACACACTTCGGAGAGCTTGCAAATGCCTAATAACCACAAGCAGCCCCTACTCCAATATGGGAGACACTGTTTTCATCAAGTTTGAAGCCTCAGTTTTGGCTGGACAGCCATTTCTTTATTTTTGGGGCCTGTGTGTTTTTCGACCTGGAAATGGCAAAAAAGGCGCGAAAACATTGATTTGTCTCTCCTGCCGCGCACACACTTCGGAGAGCTTGCAAAGGCCTAATAACCACAAGCAGCCCCTACTCCACTATGGGAGACACTGTTTTCATCAAGTTTGAAGCCTCAGTGTTGGCGCGGCAGCCTTTTCTTTTTCTTTCGGGATTGTGTTTTTCTCCACCTGAAAATGCCAAAGAAGGCATAAAAACATGGATTTGTCTCTCCTGCTGCGCACACACTTCGGAGAGCTTGCAAATGCCTAATAACCACAAGCAGCCCCTACTCCAATATAGGAGACACTGTTTTCATCAAGTTTGAAGCCTCAGTTTTGGCTGGACAGCCATTTCTTTATTTTTGGGGCCTGTGTGTTTTTCGACCTGGAAATGGCAAAAAAGGCGCGAAAACATTGATTTGTCTCTCCTGCCGCGCACACACTTCCGATAGCTTGCGAAGGCCTAAAAAACACAAGCTGCCCTTGAGTTATTGTGGGAGAGAATGTTTTCATCAAGTTTGAAGCCATAGTTTTGGCGCGGCAGCCGTTTCTTTCATTTTGGGGCCTATGTGTTTTTCGACCTTGAAATCGTAAAAAAGGCGCGAAAACATGGATTTGTCTCTCCTGCCGCGCACACACTTCCGATAGCTTGCGAAGGCCTAAAAAACACAAGCGGCCCTTGAGTTATTGTCTGAGAGACTGTTTTAATCAAGTTTGAAGCCTCAGTTTTGGCTGGACAGCCGTTTCTTTATTTTTGGGGCCTTTGTTTTCTTCGACCTGGAAATGGCAAAAAAGGCGCGAAAACATGGATTTGTCTCTCCTGCCGCGCACACACTTCTGATAGCGTGCAAAGGCCTAAAAAACACAAGCAGCCCGTGAGTTATTATGGGAGAGACTGTTTTCATCAAGTTTGAAGCCATAGTTTTGGCGCGGCAGCCGTTTCTTTCATTTTGGGGCCTATGTGTTTTTCGACCTTGAAATCGCAAAAAAGGCGCGAAAACATGGATTTGTCTCTCCTGCCGCGCACACACTTCGGAGAGCTTGCAAATGCCTAATAACCACAAGCAGCCCCTACTCCAATATGGGAGACACTGTTTTCATCAAGTTTGAAGCCTCAGTTTTGGCTGGACAGCCATTTCTTTATTTTTGGGGCCTGTGTGTTTTTCGACCTGGAAATGGCAAAAAAGGCGCGAAAACATTGATTTGTCTCTCCTGCCGCGCACACACTTCGGAGAGCTTGCAAAGGCCTAAAAAACACAAGCAGCCCGTGAGTTATTATGGGAGAGACTGTTTTCATCAAGTTTGAAGCCATAGTTTTGGCGCGGCAGCCGTTTCTTTCATTTTGGGGCCTATGTGTTTTTCGACCTTGAAATCGCAAAAAAGGCGCGAAAACATGGATTTGTCTCTCCTGCCGCGCACACACTTCGGAGAGCTTGCAAATGCCTAATAACCACAAGCAGCCCCTACTCCAATATGGGAGACACTGTTTTCATCAAGTTTGAAGCCTCAGTTTTGGCTGGACAGCCATTTCTTTATTTTTGGGGCCTGTGTGTTTTTCGACCTGGAAATGGCAAAAAAGGCGCGAAAACATTGATTTGTCTCTCCTGCCGCGCACACACTTCGGAGAGCTTGCAAAGGCCTAATAACCACAAGCAGCCCCTACTCCACTATGGGAGACACTGTTTTCATCAAGTTTGAAGCCTCAGTGTTGGCGCGGCAGCCTTTTCTTTCTCTTTCGGGATTGTGTTTTTCTCCACCTGAAAATGCCAAAGAAGGCATAAAAACATGGATTTGTCTCTCCTGCTGCGCACACACTTCGGAGAGCTTGCAAATGCCTAATAACCACAAGCAGCCCCTACTCCAATATGGGAGACACTGTTTTCATCAAGTTTGAAGCCTCAGTGTTGGCGCGGCAGCCTTTTCTTTCTCTTTCGGGATTGTGTTTTTCTCCACCTGAAAATGCCAAAGAAGGCATAAAAACATGGATTTGTCTCTCCTGCTGCGCACACACTTCGGAGAGCTTGCAAATGCCTAATAACCACAAGCAGCCCCTACTCCAATATGGGAGACACTGTTTTCATCAAGTTTGAAGCCTCAGTTTTGGCTGGACAGCCATTTCTTTATTTTTGGGGCCTGTGTGTTTTTCGACCTGGAAATGGCAAAAAAGGCGCGAAAACATTGATTTGTCTCTCCTGCCGCGCACACACTTCGGAGAGCTTGCAAAGGCCTAATAACCACAAGCAGCCCCTACTCCACTATGGGAGACACTGTTTTCATCAAGTTTGAAGCCTCAGTGTTGGCGCGGCAGCCTTTTCTTTTTCTTTCGGGATTGTGTTTTTCTCCACCTGAAAATGCCAAAGAAGGCATAAAAACATGGATTTGTCTCTCCTGCTGCGCACACACTTCGGAGAGCTTGCAAATGCCTAATAACCACAAGCAGCCCCTACTCCAATATAGGAGACACTGTTTTCATCAAGTTTGAAGCCTCAGTTTTGGCTGGACAGCCATTTCTTTATTTTTGGGGCCTGTGTGTTTTTCGACCTGGAAATGGCAAAAAAGGCGCGAAAACATTGATTTGTCTCTCCTGCCGCGCACACACTTCCGATAGCTTGCGAAGGCCTAAAAAACACAAGCTGCCCTTGAGTTATTGTGGGAGAGAATGTTTTCATCAAGTTTGAAGCCATAGTTTTGGCGCGGCAGCCGTTTCTTTCATTTTGGGGCCTTTGTGTTTTTCGACCTTGAAATCGTAAAAAAGGCGCGAAAACATGGATTTGTCTCTCCTGCCGCGCACACACTTCCGATAGCTTGCGAAGGCCTAAAAAACACAAGCGGCCCTTGAGTTATTGTCTGAGAGACTGTTTTAATCAAGTTTGAAGCCTCAGTTTTGGCTGGACAGCCGTTTCTTTATTTTTGGGGCCTTTGTTTTCTTCGACCTGGAAATGGCAAAAAAGGCGCGAAAACATGGATTTGTCTCTCCTGCCGCGCACACACTTCTGATAGCGTGCAAAGGCCTAAAAAACACAAGCAGCCCGTGAGTTATTATGGGAGAGACTGTTTTCATCAAGTTTGAAGCCATAGTTTTGGCGCGGCAGCCGTTTCTTTCATTTTGGGGCCTATGTGTTTTTCGACCTTGAAATCGCAAAAAAGGCGCGAAAACATGGATTTGTCTCTCCTGCCGCGCACACACTTCGGAGAGCTTGCAAATGCCTAATAACCACAAGCAGCCCCTACTCCAATATGGGAGACACTGTTTTCATCAAGTTTGAAGCCTCAGTTTTGGCTGGACAGCCATTTCTTTATTTTTGGGGCCTGTGTGTTTTTCGACCTGGAAATGGCAAAAAAGGCGCGAAAACATTGATTTGTCTCTCCTGCCGCGCACACACTTCGGAGAGCTTGCAAAGGCCTAAAAAACACAAGCAGCCCGTGAGTTATTATGGGAGAGACTGTTTTCATCAAGTTTGAAGCCATAGTTTTGGCGCGGCAGCCGTTTCTTTCATTTTGGGGCCTATGTGTTTTTCGACCTTGAAATCGCAAAAAAGGCGCGAAAACATGGATTTGTCTCTCCTGCCGCGCACACACTTCGGAGAGCTTGCAAATGCCTAATAACCACAAGCAGCCCCTACTCCAATATGGGAGACACTGTTTTCATCAAGTTTGAAGCCTCAGTTTTGGCTGGACAGCCATTTCTTTATTTTTGGGGCCTGTGTGTTTTTCGACCTGGAAATGGCAAAAAAGGCGCGAAAACATTGATTTGTCTCTCCTGCCGCGCACACACTTCGGAGAGCTTGCAAAGGCCTAATAACCACAAGCAGCCCCTACTCCACTATGGGAGACACTGTTTTCATCAAGTTTGAAGCCTCAGTGTTGGCGCGGCAGCCTTTTCTTTCTCTTTCGGGATTGTGTTTTTCTCCACCTGAAAATGCCAAAGAAGGCATAAAAACATGGATTTGTCTCTCCTGCTGCGCACACACTTCGGAGAGCTTGCAAATGCCTAATAACCACAAGCAGCCCCTACTCCAATATGGGAGACACTGTTTTCATCAAGTTTGAAGCCTCAGTGTTGGCGCGGCAGCCTTTTCTTTCTCTTTCGGGATTGTGTTTTTCTCCACCTGAAAATGCCAAAGAAGGCATAAAAACATGGATTTGTCTCTCCTGCTGCGCACACACTTCGGAGAGCTTGCAAATGCCTAATAACCACAAGCAGCCCCTACTCCAATATGGGAGACACTGTTTTCATCAAGTTTGAAGCCTCAGTGTTGGCGCGGCAGCCTTTTCTTTCTCTTTCGGGATTGTGTTTTTCTCCACCTGAAAATGCCAAAGAAGGCATAAAAACATGGATTTGTCTCTCCTGCTGCGCACACACTTCGGAGAGCTTGCAAAGGCCTAATAACCACAAGCAGCCCCTACTCCACTATGGGAGACACTGTTTTCATCAAGTTTGAAGCCTCAGTGTTGGCGCGGCAGCCTTTTCTTTCTCTTTCGGGATTGTGTTTTTCTCCACCTGAAAATGCCAAAGAAGGCATAAAAACATGGATTTGTCTCTCCTGCTGCGCACACACTTCGGAGAGCTTGCAAATGCCTAATAACCACAAGCAGCCCCTACTCCATTATGGGAGACACTGTTTTCATCAAGTTTGAAGCCTCAGTGTTGGCGCGGCAGCCTTTTCTTTCTCTTTCGGGATTGTGTTTTTCTCCACCTGAAAATGCCAAAGAAGGCATAAAAACATGGATTTGTCTCTCCTGCTGCGCACACACTTCGGAGAGCTTGCAAATGCCTAATAACCACAAGCAGCCCCTACTCCAATATGGGAGACACTGTTTTCATCAAGTTTGAAGCCTCAGTTTTGGCTGGACAGCCATTTCTTTATTTTTGGGGCCTGTGTGTTTTTCGACCTGGAAATGGCAAAAAAGGCGCGAAAACATTGATTTGTCTCTCCTGCCGCGCACACACTTCGGAGAGCTTGCAAAGGCCTAATAACCACAAGCAGCCCCTACTCCACTATGGGAGACACTGTTTTCATCAAGTTTGAAGCCTCAGTGTTGGCGCGGCAGCCTTTTCTTTTTCTTTCGGGATTGTGTTTTTCTCCACCTGAAAATGCCAAAGAAGGCATAAAAACATGGATTTGTCTCTCCTGCTGCGCACACACTTCGGAGAGCTTGCAAATGCCTAATAACCACAAGCAGCCCCTACTCCAATATAGGAGACACTGTTTTCATCAAGTTTGAAGCCTCAGTTTTGGCTGGACAGCCATTTCTTTATTTTTGGGGCCTGTGTGTTTTTCGACCTGGAAATGGCAAAAAAGGCGCGAAAACATTGATTTGTCTCTCCTGCCGCGCACACACTTCCGATAGCTTGCGAAGGCCTAAAAAACACAAGCTGCCCTTGAGTTATTGTGGGAGAGAATGTTTTCATCAAGTTTGAAGCCATAGTTTTGGCGCGGCAGCCGTTTCTTTCATTTTGGGGCCTATGTGTTTTTCGACCTTGAAATCGTAAAAAAGGCGCGAAAACATGGATTTGTCTCTCCTGCCGCGCACACACTTCCGATAGCTTGCGAAGGCCTAAAAAACACAAGCGGCCCTTGAGTTATTGTCTGAGAGACTGTTTTAATCAAGTTTGAAGCCTCAGTTTTGGCTGGACAGCCGTTTCTTTATTTTTGGGGCCTTTGTTTTCTTCGACCTGGAAATGGCAAAAAAGGCGCGAAAACATGGATTTGTCTCTCCTGCCGCGCACACACTTCTGATAGCGTGCAAAGGCCTAAAAAACACAAGCAGCCCGTGAGTTATTATGGGAGAGACTGTTTTCATCAAGTTTGAAGCCATAGTTTTGGCGCGGCAGCCGTTTCTTTCATTTTGGGGCCTATGTGTTTTTCGACCTTGAAATCGCAAAAAAGGCGCGAAAACATGGATTTGTCTCTCCTGCCGCGCACACACTTCGGAGAGCTTGCAAATGCCTAATAACCACAAGCAGCCCCTACTCCAATATGGGAGACACTGTTTTCATCAAGTTTGAAGCCTCAGTTTTGGCTGGACAGCCATTTCTTTATTTTTGGGGCCTGTGTGTTTTTCGACCTGGAAATGGCAAAAAAGGCGCGAAAACATTGATTTGTCTCTCCTGCCGCGCACACACTTCGGAGAGCTTGCAAAGGCCTAAAAAACACAAGCAGCCCGTGAGTTATTATGGGAGAGACTGTTTTCATCAAGTTTGAAGCCATAGTTTTGGCGCGGCAGCCGTTTCTTTCATTTTGGGGCCTATGTGTTTTTCGACCTTGAAATCGCAAAAAAGGCGCGAAAACATGGATTTGTCTCTCCTGCCGCGCACACACTTCGGAGAGCTTGCAAATGCCTAATAACCACAAGCAGCCCCTACTCCAATATGGGAGACACTGTTTTCATCAAGTTTGAAGCCTCAGTTTTGGCTGGACAGCCATTTCTTTATTTTTGGGGCCTGTGTGTTTTTCGACCTGGAAATGGCAAAAAAGGCGCGAAAACATTGATTTGTCTCTCCTGCCGCGCACACACTTCGGAGAGCTTGCAAAGGCCTAATAACCACAAGCAGCCCCTACTCCACTATGGGAGACACTGTTTTCATCAAGTTTGAAGCCTCAGTGTTGGCGCGGCAGCCTTTTCTTTCTCTTTCGGGATTGTGTTTTTCTCCACCTGAAAATGCCAAAGAAGGCATAAAAACATGGATTTGTCTCTCCTGCTGCGCACACACTTCGGAGAGCTTGCAAAGGCCTAATAACCACAAGCAGCCCCTACTCCACTATGGGAGACACTGTTTTCATCAAGTTTGAAGCCTCAGTGTTGGCGCGGCAGCCTTTTCTTTCTCTTTCGGGATTGTGTTTTTCTCCACCTGAAAATGCCAAAGAAGGCATAAAAACATGGATTTGTCTCTCCTGCTGCGCACACACTTCGGAGAGCTTGCAAATGCCTAATAACCACAAGCAGCCCCTACTCCAATATGGGAGACACTGTTTTCATCAAGTTTGAAGCCTCAGTGTTGGCGCGGCAGCCTTTTCTTTCTCTTTCGGGATTGTGTTTTTCTCCACCTGAAAATGCCAAAGAAGGCATAAAAACATGGATTTGTCTCTCCTGCTGCGCACACACTTCGGAGAGCTTGCAAAGGCCTAATAACCACAAGCAGCCCCTACTCCACTATGGGAGACACTGTTTTCATCAAGTTTGAAGCCTCAGTGTTGGCGCGGCAGCCTTTTCTTTCTCTTTCGGGATTGTGTTTTTCTCCACCTGAAAATGCCAAAGAAGGCATAAAAACATGGATTTGTCTCTCCTGCTGCGCACACACTTCGGAGAGCTTGCAAATGCCTAATAACCACAAGCAGCCCCTACTCCATTATGGGAGACACTGTTTTCATCAAGTTTGAAGCCTCAGTGTTGGCGCGGCAGCCTTTTCTTTCTCTTTCGGGATTGTGTTTTTCTCCACCTGAAAATGCCAAAGAAGGCATAAAAACATGGATTTGTCTCTCCTGCTGCGCACACACTTCGGAGAGCTTGCAAATGCCTAATAACCACAAGCAGCCCCTACTCCAATATGGGAGACACTGTTTTCATCAAGTTTGAAGCCTCAGTTTTGGCTGGACAGCCATTTCTTTATTTTTGGGGCCTGTGTGTTTTTCGACCTGGAAATGGCAAAAAAGGCGCGAAAACATTGATTTGTCTCTCCTGCCGCGCACACACTTCGGAGAGCTTGCAAAGGCCTAATAACCACAAGCAGCCCCTACTCCACTATGGGAGACACTGTTTTCATCAAGTTTGAAGCCTCAGTGTTGGCGCGGCAGCCTTTTCTTTTTCTTTCGGGATTGTGTTTTTCTCCACCTGAAAATGCCAAAGAAGGCATAAAAACATGGATTTGTCTCTCCTGCTGCGCACACACTTCGGAGAGCTTGCAAATGCCTAATAACCACAAGCAGCCCCTACTCCAATATAGGAGACACTGTTTTCATCAAGTTTGAAGCCTCAGTTTTGGCTGGACAGCCATTTCTTTATTTTTGGGGCCTGTGTGTTTTTCGACCTGGAAATGGCAAAAAAGGCGCGAAAACATTGATTTGTCTCTCCTGCCGCGCACACACTTCCGATAGCTTGCGAAGGCCTAAAAAACACAAGCTGCCCTTGAGTTATTGTGGGAGAGAATGTTTTCATCAAGTTTGAAGCCATAGTTTTGGCGCGGCAGCCGTTTCTTTCATTTTGGGGCCTATGTGTTTTTCGACCTTGAAATCGTAAAAAAGGCGCGAAAACATGGATTTGTCTCTCCTGCCGCGCACACACTTCCGATAGCTTGCGAAGGCCTAAAAAACACAAGCGGCCCTTGAGTTATTGTCTGAGAGACTGTTTTAATCAAGTTTGAAGCCTCAGTTTTGGCTGGACAGCCGTTTCTTTATTTTTGGGGCCTTTGTTTTCTTCGACCTGGAAATGGCAAAAAAGGCGCGAAAACATGGATTTGTCTCTCCTGCCGCGCACACACTTCTGATAGCGTGCAAAGGCCTAAAAAACACAAGCAGCCCGTGAGTTATTATGGGAGAGACTGTTTTCATCAAGTTTGAAGCCATAGTTTTGGCGCGGCAGCCGTTTCTTTCATTTTGGGGCCTATGTGTTTTTCGACCTTGAAATCGCAAAAAAGGCGCGAAAACATGGATTTGTCTCTCCTGCCGCGCACACACTTCGGAGAGCTTGCAAATGCCTAATAACCACAAGCAGCCCCTACTCCAATATGGGAGACACTGTTTTCATCAAGTTTGAAGCCTCAGTTTTGGCTGGACAGCCATTTCTTTATTTTTGGGGCCTGTGTGTTTTTCGACCTGGAAATGGCAAAAAAGGCGCGAAAACATTGATTTGTCTCTCCTGCCGCGCACACACTTCGGAGAGCTTGCAAAGGCCTAAAAAACACAAGCAGCCCGTGAGTTATTATGGGAGAGACTGTTTTCATCAAGTTTGAAGCCATAGTTTTGGCGCGGCAGCCGTTTCTTTCATTTTGGGGCCTATGTGTTTTTCGACCTTGAAATCGCAAAAAAGGCGCGAAAACATGGATTTGTCTCTCCTGCCGCGCACACACTTCGGAGAGCTTGCAAATGCCTAATAACCACAAGCAGCCCCTACTCCAATATGGGAGACACTGTTTTCATCAAGTTTGAAGCCTCAGTTTTGGCTGGACAGCCATTTCTTTATTTTTGGGGCCTGTGTGTTTTTCGACCTGGAAATGGCAAAAAAGGCGCGAAAACATTGATTTGTCTCTCCTGCCGCGCACACACTTCGGAGAGCTTGCAAAGGCCTAATAACCACAAGCAGCCCCTACTCCACTATGGGAGACACTGTTTTCATCAAGTTTGAAGCCTCAGTGTTGGCGCGGCAGCCTTTTCTTTCTCTTTCGGGATTGTGTTTTTCTCCACCTGAAAATGCCAAAGAAGGCATAAAAACATGGATTTGTCTCTCCTGCTGCGCACACACTTCGGAGAGCTTGCAAATGCCTAATAACCACAAGCAGCCCCTACTCCAATATGGGAGACACTGTTTTCATCAAGTTTGAAGCCTCAGTGTTGGCGCGGCAGCCTTTTCTTTCTCTTTCGGGATTGTGTTTTTCTCCACCTGAAAATGCCAAAGAAGGCTTCAAACTTGATGAAAACAGTGTCTCCCATAGTGGAGTAGGGGCTGCTTGTGGTTATTAGGCCTTTGCAAGCTCTCCGAAGTGTGTGCGCGGCAGGAGAGACAAATCAATGTTTTCGCGCCTTTTTTGCCATTTCCAGGTCGAAAAACACACAGGCCCCAAAAATAAAGAAATGGCTGTCCAGCCAAAACTGAGGCTTCAAACTTGATGAAAACAGTGTCTCCCATATTGGAGTAGGGGCTGCTTGTGGTTATTAGGCATTTGCAAGCTCTCCGAAGTGTGTGCGCAGCAGGAGAGACAAATCCATGTTTTTATGCCTTCTTTGGCATTTTCAGGTGGAGAAAAACACAATCCCGAAAGAGAAAGAAAAGGCTGCCGCGCCAACACTGAGGCTTCAAACTTGATGAAAACAGTGTCTCCCATAATGGAGTAGGGGCTGCTTGTGGTTATTAGGCATTTGCAAGCTCTCCGAAGTGTGTGCGCAGCAGGAGAGACAAATCCATGTTTTTATGCCTTCTTTGGCATTTTCAGGTGGAGAAAAACACAATCCCGAAAGAGAAAGAAAAGGCTGCCGCGCCAACACTGAGGCTTCAAACTTGATGAAAACAGTGTCTCCCATAGTGGAGTAGGGGCTGCTTGTGGTTATTAGGCCTTTGCAAGCTCTCCGAAGTGTGTGCGCAGCAGGAGAGACAAATCCATGTTTTTATGCCTTCTTTGGCATTTTCAGGTGGAGAAAAACACAATCCCGAAAGAGAAAGAAAAGGCTGCCGCGCCAACACTGAGGCTTCAAACTTGATGAAAACAGTGTCTCCCATATTGGAGTAGGGGCTGCTTGTGGTTATTAGGCATTTGCAAGCTCTCCGAAGTGTGTGCGCAGCAGGAGAGACAAATCCATGTTTTTATGCCTTCTTTGGCATTTTCAGGTGGAGAAAAACACAATCCCGAAAGAGAAAGAAAAGGCTGCCGCGCCAACACTGAGGCTTCAAACTTGATGAAAACAGTGTCTCCCATAGTGGAGTAGGGGCTGCTTGTGGTTATTAGGCCTTTGCAAGCTCTCCGAAGTGTGTGCGCAGCAGGAGAGACAAATCCATGTTTTTATGCCTTCTTTGGCATTTTCAGGTGGAGAAAAACACAATCCCGAAAGAGAAAGAAAAGGCTGCCGCGCCAACACTGAGGCTTCAAACTTGATGAAAACAGTGTCTCCCATAGTGGAGTAGGGGCTGCTTGTGGTTATTAGGCCTTTGCAAGCTCTCCGAAGTGTGTGCGCGGCAGGAGAGACAAATCAATGTTTTCGCGCCTTTTTTGCCATTTCCAGGTCGAAAAACACACAGGCCCCAAAAATAAAGAAATGGCTGTCCAGCCAAAACTGAGGCTTCAAACTTGATGAAAACAGTGTCTCCCATATTGGAGTAGGGGCTGCTTGTGGTTATTAGGCATTTGCAAGCTCTCCGAAGTGTGTGCGCGGCAGGAGAGACAAATCCATGTTTTCGCGCCTTTTTTGCGATTTCAAGGTCGAAAAACACATAGGCCCCAAAATGAAAGAAACGGCTGCCGCGCCAAAACTATGGCTTCAAACTTGATGAAAACAGTCTCTCCCATAATAACTCACGGGCTGCTTGTGTTTTTTAGGCCTTTGCAAGCTCTCCGAAGTGTGTGCGCGGCAGGAGAGACAAATCAATGTTTTCGCGCCTTTTTTGCCATTTCCAGGTCGAAAAACACACAGGCCCCAAAAATAAAGAAATGGCTGTCCAGCCAAAACTGAGGCTTCAAACTTGATGAAAACAGTGTCTCCCATATTGGAGTAGGGGCTGCTTGTGGTTATTAGGCATTTGCAAGCTCTCCGAAGTGTGTGCGCGGCAGGAGAGACAAATCCATGTTTTCGCGCCTTTTTTGCGATTTCAAGGTCGAAAAACACATAGGCCCCAAAATGAAAGAAACGGCTGCCGCGCCAAAACTATGGCTTCAAACTTGATGAAAACAGTCTCTCCCATAATAACTCACGGGCTGCTTGTGTTTTTTAGGCCTTTGCACGCTATCAGAAGTGTGTGCGCGGCAGGAGAGACAAATCCATGTTTTCGCGCCTTTTTTGCCATTTCCAGGTCGAAGAAAACAAAGGCCCCAAAAATAAAGAAACGGCTGTCCAGCCAAAACTGAGGCTTCAAACTTGATTAAAACAGTCTCTCAGACAATAACTCAAGGGCCGCTTGTGTTTTTTAGGCCTTCGCAAGCTATCGGAAGTGTGTGCGCGGCAGGAGAGACAAATCCATGTTTTCGCGCCTTTTTTACGATTTCAAGGTCGAAAAACACATAGGCCCCAAAATGAAAGAAACGGCTGCCGCGCCAAAACTATGGCTTCAAACTTGATGAAAACATTCTCTCCCACAATAACTCAAGGGCAGCTTGTGTTTTTTAGGCCTTCGCAAGCTATCGGAAGTGTGTGCGCGGCAGGAGAGACAAATCAATGTTTTCGCGCCTTTTTTGCCATTTCCAGGTCGAAAAACACACAGGCCCCAAAAATAAAGAAATGGCTGTCCAGCCAAAACTGAGGCTTCAAACTTGATGAAAACAGTGTCTCCTATATTGGAGTAGGGGCTGCTTGTGGTTATTAGGCATTTGCAAGCTCTCCGAAGTGTGTGCGCAGCAGGAGAGACAAATCCATGTTTTTATGCCTTCTTTGGCATTTTCAGGTGGAGAAAAACACAATCCCGAAAGAAAAAGAAAAGGCTGCCGCGCCAACACTGAGGCTTCAAACTTGATGAAAACAGTGTCTCCCATAGTGGAGTAGGGGCTGCTTGTGGTTATTAGGCCTTTGCAAGCTCTCCGAAGTGTGTGCGCGGCAGGAGAGACAAATCAATGTTTTCGCGCCTTTTTTGCCATTTCCAGGTCGAAAAACACACAGGCCCCAAAAATAAAGAAATGGCTGTCCAGCCAAAACTGAGGCTTCAAACTTGATGAAAACAGTGTCTCCCATATTGGAGTAGGGGCTGCTTGTGGTTATTAGGCATTTGCAAGCTCTCCGAAGTGTGTGCGCAGCAGGAGAGACAAATCCATGTTTTTATGCCTTCTTTGGCATTTTCAGGTGGAGAAAAACACAATCCCGAAAGAGAAAGAAAAGGCTGCCGCGCCAACACTGAGGCTTCAAACTTGATGAAAACAGTGTCTCCCATAATGGAGTAGGGGCTGCTTGTGGTTATTAGGCATTTGCAAGCTCTCCGAAGTGTGTGCGCAGCAGGAGAGACAAATCCATGTTTTTATGCCTTCTTTGGCATTTTCAGGTGGAGAAAAACACAATCCCGAAAGAGAAAGAAAAGGCTGCCGCGCCAACACTGAGGCTTCAAACTTGATGAAAACAGTGTCTCCCATAGTGGAGTAGGGGCTGCTTGTGGTTATTAGGCCTTTGCAAGCTCTCCGAAGTGTGTGCGCAGCAGGAGAGACAAATCCATGTTTTTATGCCTTCTTTGGCATTTTCAGGTGGAGAAAAACACAATCCCGAAAGAGAAAGAAAAGGCTGCCGCGCCAACACTGAGGCTTCAAACTTGATGAAAACAGTGTCTCCCATATTGGAGTAGGGGCTGCTTGTGGTTATTAGGCATTTGCAAGCTCTCCGAAGTGTGTGCGCAGCAGGAGAGACAAATCCATGTTTTTATGCCTTCTTTGGCATTTTCAGGTGGAGAAAAACACAATCCCGAAAGAGAAAGAAAAGGCTGCCGCGCCAACACTGAGGCTTCAAACTTGATGAAAACAGTGTCTCCCATAGTGGAGTAGGGGCTGCTTGTGGTTATTAGGCCTTTGCAAGCTCTCCGAAGTGTGTGCGCGGCAGGAGAGACAAATCAATGTTTTCGCGCCTTTTTTGCCATTTCCAGGTCGAAAAACACACAGGCCCCAAAAATAAAGAAATGGCTGTCCAGCCAAAACTGAGGCTTCAAACTTGATGAAAACAGTGTCTCCCATATTGGAGTAGGGGCTGCTTGTGGTTATTAGGCATTTGCAAGCTCTCCGAAGTGTGTGCGCGGCAGGAGAGACAAATCCATGTTTTCGCGCCTTTTTTGCGATTTCAAGGTCGAAAAACACATAGGCCCCAAAATGAAAGAAACGGCTGCCGCGCCAAAACTATGGCTTCAAACTTGATGAAAACAGTCTCTCCCATAATAACTCACGGGCTGCTTGTGTTTTTTAGGCCTTTGCAAGCTCTCCGAAGTGTGTGCGCGGCAGGAGAGACAAATCAATGTTTTCGCGCCTTTTTTGCCATTTCCAGGTCGAAAAACACACAGGCCCCAAAAATAAAGAAATGGCTGTCCAGCCAAAACTGAGGCTTCAAACTTGATGAAAACAGTGTCTCCCATATTGGAGTAGGGGCTGCTTGTGGTTATTAGGCATTTGCAAGCTCTCCGAAGTGTGTGCGCGGCAGGAGAGACAAATCCATGTTTTCGCGCCTTTTTTGCGATTTCAAGGTCGAAAAACACATAGGCCCCAAAATGAAAGAAACGGCTGCCGCGCCAAAACTATGGCTTCAAACTTGATGAAAACAGTCTCTCCCATAATAACTCACGGGCTGCTTGTGTTTTTTAGGCCTTTGCACGCTATCAGAAGTGTGTGCGCGGCAGGAGAGACAAATCCATGTTTTCGCGCCTTTTTTGCCATTTCCAGGTCGAAGAAAACAAAGGCCCCAAAAATAAAGAAACGGCTGTCCAGCCAAAACTGAGGCTTCAAACTTGATTAAAACAGTCTCTCAGACAATAACTCAAGGGCCGCTTGTGTTTTTTAGGCCTTCGCAAGCTATCGGAAGTGTGTGCGCGGCAGGAGAGACAAATCCATGTTTTCGCGCCTTTTTTACGATTTCAAGGTCGAAAAACACAAAGGCCCCAAAATGAAAGAAACGGCTGCCGCGCCAAAACTATGGCTTCAAACTTGATGAAAACATTCTCTCCCACAATAACTCAAGGGCAGCTTGTGTTTTTTAGGCCTTCGCAAGCTATCGGAAGTGTGTGCGCGGCAGGAGAGACAAATCAATGTTTTCGCGCCTTTTTTGCCATTTCCAGGTCGAAAAACACACAGGCCCCAAAAATAAAGAAATGGCTGTCCAGCCAAAACTGAGGCTTCAAACTTGATGAAAACAGTGTCTCCTATATTGGAGTAGGGGCTGCTTGTGGTTATTAGGCATTTGCAAGCTCTCCGAAGTGTGTGCGCAGCAGGAGAGACAAATCCATGTTTTTATGCCTTCTTTGGCATTTTCAGGTGGAGAAAAACACAATCCCGAAAGAAAAAGAAAAGGCTGCCGCGCCAACACTGAGGCTTCAAACTTGATGAAAACAGTGTCTCCTATATTGGAGTAGGGGCTGCTTGTGGTTATTAGGCATTTGCAAGCTCTCCGAAGTGTGTGCGCAGCAGGAGAGACAAATCCATGTTTTTATGCCTTCTTTGGCATTTTCAGGTGGAGAAAAACACAATCCCGAAAGAAAAAGAAAAGGCTGCCGCGCCAACACTGAGGCTTCAAACTTGATGAAAACAGTGTCTCCCATAGTGGAGTAGGGGCTGCTTGTGGTTATTAGGCCTTTGCAAGCTCTCCGAAGTGTGTGCGCAGCAGGAGAGACAAATCCATGTTTTTATGCCTTCTTTGGCATTTTCAGGTGGAGAAAAACACAATCCCGAAAGAGAAAGAAAAGGCTGCCGCGCCAACACTGAGGCTTCAAACTTGATGAAAACAGTGTCTCCCATATTGGAGTAGGGGCTGCTTGTGGTTATTAGGCATTTGCAAGCTCTCCGAAGTGTGTGCGCAGCAGGAGAGACAAATCCATGTTTTTATGCCTTCTTTGGCATTTTCAGGTGGAGAAAAACACAATCCCGAAAGAGAAAGAAAAGGCTGCCGCGCCAACACTGAGGCTTCAAACTTGATGAAAACAGTGTCTCCCATAGTGGAGTAGGGGCTGCTTGTGGTTATTAGGCCTTTGCAAGCTCTCCGAAGTGTGTGCGCGGCAGGAGAGACAAATCAATGTTTTCGCGCCTTTTTTGCCATTTCCAGGTCGAAAAACACACAGGCCCCAAAAATAAAGAAATGGCTGTCCAGCCAAAACTGAGGCTTCAAACTTGATGAAAACAGTGTCTCCCATATTGGAGTAGGGGCTGCTTGTGGTTATTAGGCATTTGCAAGCTCTCCGAAGTGTGTGCGCGGCAGGAGAGACAAATCCATGTTTTCGCGCCTTTTTTGCGATTTCAAGGTCGAAAAACACATAGGCCCCAAAATGAAAGAAACGGCTGCCGCGCCAAAACTATGGCTTCAAACTTGATGAAAACAGTCTCTCCCATAATAACTCACGGGCTGCTTGTGTTTTTTAGGCCTTTGCAAGCTCTCCGAAGTGTGTGCGCGGCAGGAGAGACAAATCAATGTTTTCGCGCCTTTTTTGCCATTTCCAGGTCGAAAAACACACAGGCCCCAAAAATAAAGAAATGGCTGTCCAGCCAAAACTGAGGCTTCAAACTTGATGAAAACAGTGTCTCCCATATTGGAGTAGGGGCTGCTTGTGGTTATTAGGCATTTGCAAGCTCTCCGAAGTGTGTGCGCGGCAGGAGAGACAAATCCATGTTTTCGCGCCTTTTTTGCGATTTCAAGGTCGAAAAACACATAGGCCCCAAAATGAAAGAAACGGCTGCCGCGCCAAAACTATGGCTTCAAACTTGATGAAAACAGTCTCTCCCATAATAACTCACGGGCTGCTTGTGTTTTTTAGGCCTTTGCACGCTATCAGAAGTGTGTGCGCGGCAGGAGAGACAAATCCATGTTTTCGCGCCTTTTTTGCCATTTCCAGGTCGAAGAAAACAAAGGCCCCAAAAATAAAGAAACGGCTGTCCAGCCAAAACTGAGGCTTCAAACTTGATTAAAACAGTCTCTCAGACAATAACTCAAGGGCCGCTTGTGTTTTTTAGGCCTTCGCAAGCTATCGGAAGTGTGTGCGCGGCAGGAGAGACAAATCCATGTTTTCGCGCCTTTTTTACGATTTCAAGGTCGAAAAACACATAGGCCCCAAAATGAAAGAAACGGCTGCCGCGCCAAAACTATGGCTTCAAACTTGATGAAAACATTCTCTCCCACAATAACTCAAGGGCAGCTTGTGTTTTTTAGGCCTTCGCAAGCTATCGGAAGTGTGTGCGCGGCAGGAGAGACAAATCAATGTTTTCGCGCCTTTTTTGCCATTTCCAGGTCGAAAAACACACAGGCCCCAAAAATAAAGAAATGGCTGTCCAGCCAAAACTGAGGCTTCAAACTTGATGAAAACAGTGTCTCCTATATTGGAGTAGGGGCTGCTTGTGGTTATTAGGCATTTGCAAGCTCTCCGAAGTGTGTGCGCAGCAGGAGAGACAAATCCATGTTTTTATGCCTTCTTTGGCATTTTCAGGTGGAGAAAAACACATCCCGAAAGAAAAAGAAAAGGCTGCCGCGCCAACACTGAGGCTTCAAACTTGATGAAAACAGTGTCTCCCATAGTGGAGTAGGGGCTGCTTGTGGTTATTAGGCCTTTGCAAGCTCTCCGAAGTGTGTGCGCGGCAGGAGAGACAAATCAATGTTTTCGCGCCTTTTTTGCCATTTCCAGGTCGAAAAACACACAGGCCCCAAAAATAAAGAAATGGCTGTCCAGCCAAAACTGAGGCTTCAAACTTGATGAAAACAGTGTCTCCCATATTGGAGTAGGGGCTGCTTGTGGTTATTAGGCATTTGCAAGCTCTCCGAAGTGTGTGCGCAGCAGGAGAGACAAATCCATGTTTTTATGCCTTCTTTGGCATTTTCAGGTGGAGAAAAACACAATCCCGAAAGAGAAAGAAAAGGCTGCCGCGCCAACACTGAGGCTTCAAACTTGATGAAAACAGTGTCTCCCATAATGGAGTAGGGGCTGCTTGTGGTTATTAGGCATTTGCAAGCTCTCCGAAGTGTGTGCGCAGCAGGAGAGACAAATCCATGTTTTTATGCCTTCTTTGGCATTTTCAGGTGGAGAAAAACACAATCCCGAAAGAGAAAGAAAAGGCTGCCGCGCCAACACTGAGGCTTCAAACTTGATGAAAACAGTGTCTCCCATAGTGGAGTAGGGGCTGCTTGTGGTTATTAGGCCTTTGCAAGCTCTCCGAAGTGTGTGCGCAGCAGGAGAGACAAATCCATGTTTTTATGCCTTCTTTGGCATTTTCAGGTGGAGAAAAACACAATCCCGAAAGAGAAAGAAAAGGCTGCCGCGCCAACACTGAGGCTTCAAACTTGATGAAAACAGTGTCTCCCATATTGGAGTAGGGGCTGCTTGTGGTTATTAGGCATTTGCAAGCTCTCCGAAGTGTGTGCGCAGCAGGAGAGACAAATCCATGTTTTTATGCCTTCTTTGGCATTTTCAGGTGGAGAAAAACACAATCCCGAAAGAGAAAGAAAAGGCTGCCGCGCCAACACTGAGGCTTCAAACTTGATGAAAACAGTGTCTCCCATAGTGGAGTAGGGGCTGCTTGTGGTTATTAGGCCTTTGCAAGCTCTCCGAAGTGTGTGCGCAGCAGGAAAGACAAATCCATGTTTTTATGCCTTCTTTGGCATTTTCAGGTGGAGAAAAACACAATCCCGAAAGAGAAAGAAAAGGCTGCCGCGCCAACACTGAGGCTTCAAACTTGATGAAAACAGTGTCTCCCATATTGGAGTAGGGGCTGCTTGTGGTTATTAGGCATTTGCAAGCTCTCCGAAGTGTGTGCGCAGCAGGAGAGACAAATCCATGTTTTTATGCCTTCTTTGGCATTTTCAGGTGGAGAAAAACACAATCCCGAAAGAGAAAGAAAAGGCTGCCGCGCCAACACTGAGGCTTCAAACTTGATGAAAACAGTGTCTCCCATAGTGGAGTAGGGGCTGCTTGTGGTTATTAGGCCTTTGCAAGCTCTCCGAAGTGTGTGCGCAGCAGGAGAGACAAATCCATGTTTTTATGCCTTCTTTGGCATTTTCAGGTGGAGAAAAACACAATCCCGAAAGAGAAAGAAAAGGCTGCCGCGCCAACACTGAGGCTTCAAACTTGATGAAAACAGTGTCTCCCATATTGGAGTAGGGGCTGCTTGTGGTTATTAGGCATTTGCAAGCTCTCCGAAGTGTGTGCGCAGCAGGAGAGACAAATCCATGTTTTTATGCCTTCTTTGGCATTTTCAGGTGGAGAAAAACACAATCCCGAAAGAGAAAGAAAAGGCTGCCGCGCCAACACTGAGGCTTCAAACTTGATGAAAACAGTGTCTCCCATAGTGGAGTAGGGGCTGCTTGTGGTTATTAGGCCTTTGCAAGCTCTCCGAAGTGTGTGCGCGGCAGGAGAGACAAATCAATGTTTTCGCGCCTTTTTTGCCATTTCCAGGTCGAAAAACACACAGGCCCCAAAAATAAAGAAATGGCTGTCCAGCCAAAACTGAGGCTTCAAACTTGATGAAAACAGTGTCTCCCATATTGGAGTAGGGGCTGCTTGTGGTTATTAGGCATTTGCAAGCTCTCCGAAGTGTGTGCGCGGCAGGAGAGACAAATCCATGTTTTCGCGCCTTTTTTGCGATTTCAAGGTCGAAAAACACATAGGCCCCAAAATGAAAGAAACGGCTGCCGCGCCAAAACTATGGCTTCAAACTTGATGAAAACAGTCTCTCCCATAATAACTCACGGGCTGCTTGTGTTTTTTAGGCCTTTGCAAGCTCTCCGAAGTGTGTGCGCGGCAGGAGAGACAAATCAATGTTTTCGCGCCTTTTTTGCCATTTCCAGGTCGAAAAACACACAGGCCCCAAAAATAAAGAAATGGCTGTCCAGCCAAAACTGAGGCTTCAAACTTGATGAAAACAGTGTCTCCCATATTGGAGTAGGGGCTGCTTGTGGTTATTAGGCATTTGCAAGCTCTCCGAAGTGTGTGCGCGGCAGGAGAGACAAATCCATGTTTTCGCGCCTTTTTTGCGATTTCAAGGTCGAAAAACACATAGGCCCCAAAATGAAAGAAACGGCTGCCGCGCCAAAACTATGGCTTCAAACTTGATGAAAACAGTCTCTCCCATAATAACTCACGGGCTGCTTGTGTTTTTTAGGCCTTTGCACGCTATCAGAAGTGTGTGCGCGGCAGGAGAGACAAATCCATGTTTTCGCGCCTTTTTTGCCATTTCCAGGTCGAAGAAAACAAAGGCCCCAAAAATAAAGAAACGGCTGTCCAGCCAAAACTGAGGCTTCAAACTTGATTAAAACAGTCTCTCAGACAATAACTCAAGGGCCGCTTGTGTTTTTTAGGCCTTCGCAAGCTATCGGAAGTGTGTGCGCGGCAGGAGAGACAAATCCATGTTTTCGCGCCTTTTTTACGATTTCAAGGTCGAAAAACACATAGGCCCCAAAATGAAAGAAACGGCTGCCGCGCCAAAACTATGGCTTCAAACTTGATGAAAACATTCTCTCCCACAATAACTCAAGGGCAGCTTGTGTTTTTTAGGCCTTCGCAAGCTATCGGAAGTGTGTGCGCGGCAGGAGAGACAAATCAATGTTTTCGCGCCTTTTTTGCCATTTCCAGGTCGAAAAACACACAGGCCCCAAAAATAAAGAAATGGCTGTCCAGCCAAAACTGAGGCTTCAAACTTGATGAAAACAGTGTCTCCTATATTGGAGTAGGGGCTGCTTGTGGTTATTAGGCATTTGCAAGCTCTCCGAAGTGTGTGCGCAGCAGGAGAGACAAATCCATGTTTTTATGCCTTCTTTGGCATTTTCAGGTGGAGAAAAACACAATCCCGAAAGAAAAAGAAAAGGCTGCCGCGCCAACACTGAGGCTTCAAACTTGATGAAAACAGTGTCTCCCATAGTGGAGTAGGGGCTGCTTGTGGTTATTAGGCCTTTGCAAGCTCTCCGAAGTGTGTGCGCGGCAGGAGAGACAAATCAATGTTTTCGCGCCTTTTTTGCCATTTCCAGGTCGAAAAACACACAGGCCCCAAAAATAAAGAAATGGCTGTCCAGCCAAAACTGAGGCTTCAAACTTGATGAAAACAGTGTCTCCCATATTGGAGTAGGGGCTGCTTGTGGTTATTAGGCATTTGCAAGCTCTCCGAAGTGTGTGCGCAGCAGGAGAGACAAATCCATGTTTTTATGCCTTCTTTGGCATTTTCAGGTGGAGAAAAACACAATCCCGAAAGAGAAAGAAAAGGCTGCCGCGCCAACACTGAGGCTTCAAACTTGATGAAAACAGTGTCTCCCATAATGGAGTAGGGGCTGCTTGTGGTTATTAGGCATTTGCAAGCTCTCCGAAGTGTGTGCGCAGCAGGAGAGACAAATCCATGTTTTTATGCCTTCTTTGGCATTTTCAGGTGGAGAAAAACACAATCCCGAAAGAGAAAGAAAAGGCTGCCGCGCCAACACTGAGGCTTCAAACTTGATGAAAACAGTGTCTCCCACAGTGGAGTAGGGGCTGCTTGTGGTTATTAGGCATTTGCAAGCTCTCCGAAGTGTGTGCGCAGCAGGTGAGACAAATCCATGTTTTTATGCCTTCTTTGGCATTTTCAGGTGGAGAAAAACACAATCCCGAAAGAGAAAGAAAAGGCTGCCGCGCCAACACTGAGGCTTCAAACTTGATGAAAACAGTGTCTCCCATAGTGGAGTAGGGGCTGCTTGTGGTTATTAGGCCTTTGCAAGCTCTCCGAAGTGTGTGCGCAGCAGGAGAGACAAATCCATGTTTTTATGCCTTCTTTGGCATTTTCAGGTGGAGAAAAACACAATCCCGAAAGAGAAAGAAAAGGCTGCCGCGCCAACACTGAGGCTTCAAACTTGATGAAAACAGTGTCTCCCATATTGGAGTAGGGGCTGCTTGTGGTTATTAGGCATTTGCAAGCTCTCCGAAGTGTGTGCGCAGCAGGAGAGACAAATCCATGTTTTTATGCCTTCTTTGGCATTTTCAGGTGGAGAAAAACACAATCCCGAAAGAGAAAGAAAAGGCTGCCGCGCCAACACTGAGGCTTCAAACTTGATGAAAACAGTGTCTCCCATAGTGGAGTAGGGGCTGCTTGTGGTTATTAGGCCTTTGCAAGCTCTCCGAAGTGTGTGCGCGGCAGGAGAGACAAATCAATGTTTTCGCGCCTTTTTTGCCATTTCCAGGTCGAAAAACACACAGGCCCCAAAAATAAAGAAATGGCTGTCCAGCCAAAACTGAGGCTTCAAACTTGATGAAAACAGTGTCTCCCATATTGGAGTAGGGGCTGCTTGTGGTTATTAGGCATTTGCAAGCTCTCCGAAGTGTGTGCGCGGCAGGAGAGACAAATCCATGTTTTCGCGCCTTTTTTGCGATTTCAAGGTCGAAAAACACATAGGCCCCAAAATGAAAGAAACGGCTGCCGCGCCAAAACTATGGCTTCAAACTTGATGAAAACAGTCTCTCCCATAATAACTCACGGGCTGCTTGTGTTTTTTAGGCCTTTGCAAGCTCTCCGAAGTGTGTGCGCGGCAGGAGAGACAAATCAATGTTTTCGCGCCTTTTTTGCCATTTCCAGGTCGAAAAACACACAGGCCCCAAAAATAAAGAAATGGCTGTCCAGCCAAAACTGAGGCTTCAAACTTGATGAAAACAGTGTCTCCCATATTGGAGTAGGGGCTGCTTGTGGTTATTAGGCATTTGCAAGCTCTCCGAAGTGTGTGCGCGGCAGGAGAGACAAATCCATGTTTTCGCGCCTTTTTTGCGATTTCAAGGTCGAAAAACACATAGGCCCCAAAATGAAAGAAACGGCTGCCGCGCCAAAACTATGGCTTCAAACTTGATGAAAACAGTCTCTCCCATAATAACTCACGGGCTGCTTGTGTTTTTTAGGCCTTTGCACGCTATCAGAAGTGTGTGCGCGGCAGGAGAGACAAATCCATGTTTTCGCGCCTTTTTTGCCATTTCCAGGTCGAAGAAAACAAAGGCCCCAAAAATAAAGAAACGGCTGTCCAGCCAAAACTGAGGCTTCAAACTTGATTAAAACAGTCTCTCAGACAATAACTCAAGGGCCGCTTGTGTTTTTTAGGCCTTCGCAAGCTATCGGAAGTGTGTGCGCGGCAGGAGAGACAAATCCATGTTTTCGCGCCTTTTTTACGATTTCAAGGTCGAAAAACACATAGGCCCCAAAATGAAAGAAACGGCTGCCGCGCCAAAACTATGGCTTCAAACTTGATGAAAACATTCTCTCCCACAATAACTCAAGGGCAGCTTGTGTTTTTTAGGCCTTCGCAAGCTATCGGAAGTGTGTGCGCGGCAGGAGAGACAAATCAATGTTTTCGCGCCTTTTTTGCCATTTCCAGGTCGAAAAACACACAGGCCCCAAAAATAAAGAAATGGCTGTCCAGCCAAAACTGAGGCTTCAAACTTGATGAAAACAGTGTCTCCTATATTGGAGTAGGGGCTGCTTGTGGTTATTAGGCATTTGCAAGCTCTCCGAAGTGTGTGCGCAGCAGGAGAGACAAATCCATGTTTTTATGCCTTCTTTGGCATTTTCAGGTGGAGAAAAACACAATCCCGAAAGAAAAAGAAAAGGCTGCCGCGCCAACACTGAGGCTTCAAACTTGATGAAAACAGTGTCTCCCATAGTGGAGTAGGGGCTGCTTGTGGTTATTAGGCCTTTGCAAGCTCTCCGAAGTGTGTGCGCGGCAGGAGAGACAAATCAATGTTTTCGCGCCTTTTTTGCCATTTCCAGGTCGAAAAACACACAGGCCCCAAAAATAAAGAAATGGCTGTCCAGCCAAAACTGAGGCTTCAAACTTGATGAAAACAGTGTCTCCCATATTGGAGTAGGGGCTGCTTGTGGTTATTAGGCATTTGCAAGCTCTCCGAAGTGTGTGCGCAGCAGGAGAGACAAATCCATGTTTTTATGCCTTCTTTGGCATTTTCAGGTGGAGAAAAACACAATCCCGAAAGAGAAAGAAAAGGCTGCCGCGCCAACACTGAGGCTTCAAACTTGATGAAAACAGTGTCTCCCATAATGGAGTAGGGGCTGCTTGTGGTTATTAGGCATTTGCAAGCTCTCCGAAGTGTGTGCGCAGCAGGAGAGACAAATCCATGTTTTTATGCCTTCTTTGGCATTTTCAGGTGGAGAAAAACACAATCCCGAAAGAGAAAGAAAAGGCTGCCGCGCCAACACTGAGGCTTCAAACTTGATGAAAACAGTGTCTCCCATAGTGGAGTAGGGGCTGCTTGTGGTTATTAGGCCTTTGCAAGCTCTCCGAAGTGTGTGCGCAGCAGGAGAGACAAATCCATGTTTTTATGCCTTCTTTGGCATTTTCAGGTGGAGAAAAACACAATCCCGAAAGAGAAAGAAAAGGCTGCCGCGCCAACACTGAGGCTTCAAACTTGATGAAAACAGTGTCTCCCATATTGGAGTAGGGGCTGCTTGTGGTTATTAGGCATTTGCAAGCTCTCCGAAGTGTGTGCGCAGCAGGAGAGACAAATCCATGTTTTTATGCCTTCTTTGGCATTTTCAGGTGGAGAAAAACACAATCCCGAAAGAGAAAGAAAAGGCTGCCGCGCCAACACTGAGGCTTCAAACTTGATGAAAACAGTGTCTCCCATAGTGGAGTAGGGGCTGCTTGTGGTTATTAGGCCTTTGCAAGCTCTCCGAAGTGTGTGCGCAGCAGGAGAGACAAATCCATGTTTTTATGCCTTCTTTGGCATTTTCAGGTGGAGAAAAACACAATCCCGAAAGAGAAAGAAAAGGCTGCCGCGCCAACACTGAGGCTTCAAACTTGATGAAAACAGTGTCTCCCATATTGGAGTAGGGGCTGCTTGTGGTTATTAGGCATTTGCAAGCTCTCCGAAGTGTGTGCGCAGCAGGAGAGACAAATCCATGTTTTTATGCCTTCTTTGGCATTTTCAGGTGGAGAAAAACACAATCCCGAAAGAGAAAGAAAAGGCTGCCGCGCCAACACTGAGGCTTCAAACTTGATGAAAACAGTGTCTCCCATAGTGGAGTAGGGGCTGCTTGTGGTTATTAGGCCTTTGCAAGCTCTCCGAAGTGTGTGCGCAGCAGGAAAGACAAATCCATGTTTTTATGCCTTCTTTGGCATTTTCAGGTGGAGAAAAACACAATCCCGAAAGAGAAAGAAAAGGCTGCCGCGCCAACACTGAGGCTTCAAACTTGATGAAAACAGTGTCTCCCATATTGGAGTAGGGGCTGCTTGTGGTTATTAGGCATTTGCAAGCTCTCCGAAGTGTGTGCGCAGCAGGAGAGACAAATCCATGTTTTTATGCCTTCTTTGGCATTTTCAGGTGGAGAAAAACACAATCCCGAAAGAGAAAGAAAAGGCTGCCGCGCCAACACTGAGGCTTCAAACTTGATGAAAACAGTGTCTCCCATAGTGGAGTAGGGGCTGCTTGTGGTTATTAGGCCTTTGCAAGCTCTCCGAAGTGTGTGCGCAGCAGGAGAGACAAATCCATGTTTTTATGCCTTCTTTGGCATTTTCAGGTGGAGAAAAACACAATCCCGAAAGAGAAAGAAAAGGCTGCCGCGCCAACACTGAGGCTTCAAACTTGATGAAAACAGTGTCTCCCATATTGGAGTAGGGGCTGCTTGTGGTTATTAGGCATTTGCAAGCTCTCCGAAGTGTGTGCGCAGCAGGAGAGACAAATCCATGTTTTTATGCCTTCTTTGGCATTTTCAGGTGGAGAAAAACACAATCCCGAAAGAGAAAGAAAAGGCTGCCGCGCCAACACTGAGGCTTCAAACTTGATGAAAACAGTGTCTCCCATAGTGGAGTAGGGGCTGCTTGTGGTTATTAGGCCTTTGCAAGCTCTCCGAAGTGTGTGCGCGGCAGGAGAGACAAATCAATGTTTTCGCGCCTTTTTTGCCATTTCCAGGTCGAAAAACACACAGGCCCCAAAAATAAAGAAATGGCTGTCCAGCCAAAACTGAGGCTTCAAACTTGATGAAAACAGTGTCTCCCATATTGGAGTAGGGGCTGCTTGTGGTTATTAGGCATTTGCAAGCTCTCCGAAGTGTGTGCGCGGCAGGAGAGACAAATCCATGTTTTCGCGCCTTTTTTGCGATTTCAAGGTCGAAAAACACATAGGCCCCAAAATGAAAGAAACGGCTGCCGCGCCAAAACTATGGCTTCAAACTTGATGAAAACAGTCTCTCCCATAATAACTCACGGGCTGCTTGTGTTTTTTAGGCCTTTGCAAGCTCTCCGAAGTGTGTGCGCGGCAGGAGAGACAAATCAATGTTTTCGCGCCTTTTTTGCCATTTCCAGGTCGAAAAACACACAGGCCCCAAAAATAAAGAAATGGCTGTCCAGCCAAAACTGAGGCTTCAAACTTGATGAAAACAGTGTCTCCCATATTGGAGTAGGGGCTGCTTGTGGTTATTAGGCATTTGCAAGCTCTCCGAAGTGTGTGCGCGGCAGGAGAGACAAATCCATGTTTTCGCGCCTTTTTTGCGATTTCAAGGTCGAAAAACACATAGGCCCCAAAATGAAAGAAACGGCTGCCGCGCCAAAACTATGGCTTCAAACTTGATGAAAACAGTCTCTCCCATAATAACTCACGGGCTGCTTGTGTTTTTTAGGCCTTTGCACGCTATCAGAAGTGTGTGCGCGGCAGGAGAGACAAATCCATGTTTTCGCGCCTTTTTTGCCATTTCCAGGTCGAAGAAAACAAAGGCCCCAAAAATAAAGAAACGGCTGTCCAGCCAAAACTGAGGCTTCAAACTTGATTAAAACAGTCTCTCAGACAATAACTCAAGGGCCGCTTGTGTTTTTTAGGCCTTCGCAAGCTATCGGAAGTGTGTGCGCGGCAGGAGAGACAAATCCATGTTTTCGCGCCTTTTTTACGATTTCAAGGTCGAAAAACACATAGGCCCCAAAATGAAAGAAACGGCTGCCGCGCCAAAACTATGGCTTCAAACTTGATGAAAACATTCTCTCCCACAATAACTCAAGGGCAGCTTGTGTTTTTTAGGCCTTCGCAAGCTATCGGAAGTGTGTGCGCGGCAGGAGAGACAAATCAATGTTTTCGCGCCTTTTTTGCCATTTCCAGGTCGAAAAACACACAGGCCCCAAAAATAAAGAAATGGCTGTCCAGCCAAAACTGAGGCTTCAAACTTGATGAAAACAGTGTCTCCTATATTGGAGTAGGGGCTGCTTGTGGTTATTAGGCATTTGCAAGCTCTCCGAAGTGTGTGCGCAGCAGGAGAGACAAATCCATGTTTTTATGCCTTCTTTGGCATTTTCAGGTGGAGAAAAACACAATCCCGAAAGAAAAAGAAAAGGCTGCCGCGCCAACACTGAGGCTTCAAACTTGATGAAAACAGTGTCTCCCATAGTGGAGTAGGGGCTGCTTGTGGTTATTAGGCCTTTGCAAGCTCTCCGAAGTGTGTGCGCGGCAGGAGAGACAAATCAATGTTTTCGCGCCTTTTTTGCCATTTCCAGGTCGAAAAACACACAGGCCCCAAAAATAAAGAAATGGCTGTCCAGCCAAAACTGAGGCTTCAAACTTGATGAAAACAGTGTCTCCCATATTGGAGTAGGGGCTGCTTGTGGTTATTAGGCATTTGCAAGCTCTCCGAAGTGTGTGCGCAGCAGGAGAGACAAATCCATGTTTTTATGCCTTCTTTGGCATTTTCAGGTGGAGAAAAACACAATCCCGAAAGAGAAAGAAAAGGCTGCCGCGCCAACACTGAGGCTTCAAACTTGATGAAAACAGTGTCTCCCATAATGGAGTAGGGGCTGCTTGTGGTTATTAGGCATTTGCAAGCTCTCCGAAGTGTGTGCGCAGCAGGAGAGACAAATCCATGTTTTTATGCCTTCTTTGGCATTTTCAGGTGGAGAAAAACACAATCCCGAAAGAGAAAGAAAAGGCTGCCGCGCCAACACTGAGGCTTCAAACTTGATGAAAACAGTGTCTCCCATAGTGGAGTAGGGGCTGCTTGTGGTTATTAGGCCTTTGCAAGCTCTCCGAAGTGTGTGCGCGGCAGGAGAGACAAATCAATGTTTTCGCGCCTTTTTTGCCATTTCCAGGTCGAAAAACACACAGGCCCCAAAAATAAAGAAATGGCTGTCCAGCCAAAACTGAGGCTTCAAACTTGATGAAAACAGTGTCTCCCATATTGGAGTAGGGGCTGCTTGTGGTTATTAGGCATTTGCAAGCTCTCCGAAGTGTGTGCGCGGCAGGAGAGACAAATCCATGTTTTCGCGCCTTTTTTGCGATTTCAAGGTCGAAAAACACATAGGCCCCAAAATGAAAGAAACGGCTGCCGCGCCAAAACTATGGCTTCAAACTTGATGAAAACAGTCTCTCCCATAATAACTCACGGGCTGCTTGTGTTTTTTAGGCCTTTGCAAGCTCTCCGAAGTGTGTGCGCGGCAGGAGAGACAAATCAATGTTTTCGCGCCTTTTTTGCCATTTCCAGGTCGAAAAACACACAGGCCCCAAAAATAAAGAAATGGCTGTCCAGCCAAAACTGAGGCTTCAAACTTGATGAAAACAGTGTCTCCCATATTGGAGTAGGGGCTGCTTGTGGTTATTAGGCATTTGCAAGCTCTCCGAAGTGTGTGCGCGGCAGGAGAGACAAATCCATGTTTTCGCGCCTTTTTTGCGATTTCAAGGTCGAAAAACACATAGGCCCCAAAATGAAAGAAACGGCTGCCGCGCCAAAACTATGGCTTCAAACTTGATGAAAACAGTCTCTCCCATAATAACTCACGGGCTGCTTGTGTTTTTTAGGCCTTTGCACGCTATCAGAAGTGTGTGCGCGGCAGGAGAGACAAATCCATGTTTTTATGCCTTCTTTGGCATTTTCAGGTGGAGAAAAACACAATCCCGAAATCGCAAAAAAGGCGCGAAAACATGGATTTGTCTCTCCTGCCGCGCACACACTTCCGATAGCGTGCAAAGGCCTAAAAAACACAAGCAGCCCGTGAGTTATTATGGGAGAGACTGTTTTCATCAAGTTTGAAGCCTCAGTGTTGGCGCGGCAGCCTTTTCTTTCTCTTTCGGGATTGTGTTTTTCTCCACCTGAAAATGCCAAAGAAGGCATAAAAACATGGATTTGTCTCTCCTGCTGCGCACACACTTCGGAGAGCTTGCAAATGCCTAATAACCACAAGCAGCCCCTACTCCAATATGGGAGACACTGTTTTCATCAAGTTTGAAGCCTCAGTGTTGGCGCGGCAGCCTTTTCTTTCTCTTTCGGGATTGTGTTTTTCTCCACCTGAAAATGCCAAAGAAGGCATAAAAACATGGATTTGTCTCTCCTGCTGCGCACACACTTCGGAGAGCTTGCAAAGGCCTAATAACCACAAGCAGCCCCTACTCCACTATGGGAGACACTGTTTTCATCAAGTTTGAAGCCTCAGTGTTGGCGCGGCAGCCTTTTCTTTCTCTTTCGGGATTGTGTTTTTCTCCACCTGAAAATGCCAAAGAAGGCATAAAAACATGGATTTGTCTCTCCTGCTGCGCACACACTTCGGAGAGCTTGCAAATGCCTAATAACCACAAGCAGCCCCTACTCCAATATGGGAGACACTGTTTTCATCAAGTTTGAAGCCTCAGTGTTGGCGCGGCAGCCTTTTCTTTCTCTTTCGGGATTGTGTTTTTCTCCACCTGAAAATGCCAAAGAAGGCATAAAAACATGGATTTGTCTCTCCTGCTGCGCACACACTTCGGAGAGCTTGCAAAGGCCTAATAACCACAAGCAGCCCCTACTCCACTATGGGAGACACTGTTTTCATCAAGTTTGAAGCCTCAGTGTTGGCGCGGCAGCCTTTTCTTTCTCTTTCGGGATTGTGTTTTTCTCCACCTGAAAATGCCAAAGAAGGCATAAAAACATGGATTTGTCTCTCCTGCTGCGCACACACTTCGGAGAGCTTGCAAATGCCTAATAACCACAAGCAGCCCCTACTCCATTATGGGAGACACTGTTTTCATCAAGTTTGAAGCCTCAGTGTTGGCGCGGCAGCCTTTTCTTTCTCTTTCGGGATTGTGTTTTTCTCCACCTGAAAATGCCAAAGAAGGCATAAAAACATGGATTTGTCTCTCCTGCTGCGCACACACTTCGGAGAGCTTGCAAATGCCTAATAACCACAAGCAGCCCCTACTCCAATATGGGAGACACTGTTTTCATCAAGTTTGAAGCCTCAGTTTTGGCTGGACAGCCATTTCTTTATTTTTGGGGCCTGTGTGTTTTTCGACCTGGAAATGGCAAAAAAGGCGCGAAAACATTGATTTGTCTCTCCTGCCGCGCACACACTTCGGAGAGCTTGCAAAGGCCTAATAACCACAAGCAGCCCCTACTCCACTATGGGAGACACTGTTTTCATCAAGTTTGAAGCCTCAGTGTTGGCGCGGCAGCCTTTTCTTTTTCTTTCGGGATTGTGTTTTTCTCCACCTGAAAATGCCAAAGAAGGCATAAAAACATGGATTTGTCTCTCCTGCTGCGCACACACTTCGGAGAGCTTGCAAATGCCTAATAACCACAAGCAGCCCCTACTCCAATATAGGAGACACTGTTTTCATCAAGTTTGAAGCCTCAGTTTTGGCTGGACAGCCATTTCTTTATTTTTGGGGCCTGTGTGTTTTTCGACCTGGAAATGGCAAAAAAGGCGCGAAAACATTGATTTGTCTCTCCTGCCGCGCACACACTTCCGATAGCTTGCGAAGGCCTAAAAAACACAAGCTGCCCTTGAGTTATTGTGGGAGAGAATGTTTTCATCAAGTTTGAAGCCATAGTTTTGGCGCGGCAGCCGTTTCTTTCATTTTGGGGCCTATGTGTTTTTCGACCTTGAAATCGTAAAAAAGGCGCGAAAACATGGATTTGTCTCTCCTGCCGCGCACACACTTCGGAGAGCTTGCAAATGCCTAATAACCACAAGCAGCCCCTACTCCAATATGGGAGACACTGTTTTCATCAAGTTTGAAGCCTCAGTTTTGGCTGGACAGCCATTTCTTTATTTTTGGGGCCTGTGTGTTTTTCGACCTGGAAATGGCAAAAAAGGCGCGAAAACATTGATTTGTCTCTCCTGCCGCGCACACACTTCGGAGAGCTTGCAAAGGCCTAAAAAACACAAGCAGCCCGTGAGTTATTATGGGAGAGACTGTTTTCATCAAGTTTGAAGCCATAGTTTTGGCGCGGCAGCCGTTTCTTTCATTTTGGGGCCTATGTGTTTTTCGACCTTGAAATCGCAAAAAAGGCGCGAAAACATGGATTTGTCTCTCCTGCCGCGCACACACTTCGGAGAGCTTGCAAATGCCTAATAACCACAAGCAGCCCCTACTCCAATATGGGAGACACTGTTTTCATCAAGTTTGAAGCCTCAGTTTTGGCTGGACAGCCATTTCTTTATTTTTGGGGCCTGTGTGTTTTTCGACCTGGAAATGGCAAAAAAGGCGCGAAAACATTGATTTGTCTCTCCTGCCGCGCACACACTTCGGAGAGCTTGCAAAGGCCTAATAACCACAAGCAGCCCCTACTCCACTATGGGAGACACTGTTTTCATCAAGTTTGAAGCCTCAGTGTTGGCGCGGCAGCCTTTTCTTTCTCTTTCGGGATTGTGTTTTTCTCCACCTGAAAATGCCAAAGAAGGCATAAAAACATGGATTTGTCTCTCCTGCTGCGCACACACTTCGGAGAGCTTGCAAATGCCTAATAACCACAAGCAGCCCCTACTCCAATATGGGAGACACTGTTTTCATCAAGTTTGAAGCCTCAGTGTTGGCGCGGCAGCCTTTTCTTTCTCTTTCGGGATTGTGTTTTTCTCCACCTGAAAATGCCAAAGAAGGCATAAAAACATGGATTTGTCTCTCCTGCTGCGCACACACTTCGGAGAGCTTGCAAAGGCCTAATAACCACAAGCAGCCCCTACTCCACTATGGGAGACACTGTTTTCATCAAGTTTGAAGCCTCAGTGTTGGCGCGGCAGCCTTTTCTTTCTCTTTCGGGATTGTGTTTTTCTCCACCTGAAAATGCCAAAGAAGGCATAAAAACATGGATTTGTCTCTCCTGCTGCGCACACACTTCGGAGAGCTTGCAAATGCCTAATAACCACAAGCAGCCCCTACTCCAATATGGGAGACACTGTTTTCATCAAGTTTGAAGCCTCAGTGTTGGCGCGGCAGCCTTTTCTTTCTCTTTCGGGATTGTGTTTTTCTCCACCTGAAAATGCCAAAGAAGGCATAAAAACATGGATTTGTCTCTCCTGCTGCGCACACACTTCGGAGAGCTTGCAAAGGCCTAATAACCACAAGCAGCCCCTACTCCACTATGGGAGACACTGTTTTCATCAAGTTTGAAGCCTCAGTGTTGGCGCGGCAGCCTTTTCTTTCTCTTTCGGGATTGTGTTTTTCTCCACCTGAAAATGCCAAAGAAGGCATAAAAACATGGATTTGTCTCTCCTGCTGCGCACACACTTCGGAGAGCTTGCAAATGCCTAATAACCACAAGCAGCCCCTACTCCAATATGGGAGACACTGTTTTCATCAAGTTTGAAGCCTCAGTGTTGGCGCGGCAGCCTTTTCTTTCTCTTTCGGGATTGTGTTTTTCTCCACCTGAAAATGCCAAAGAAGGCATAAAAACATGGATTTGTCTCTCCTGCTGCGCACACACTTCGGAGAGCTTGCAAAGGCCTAATAACCACAAGCAGCCCCTACTCCACTATGGGAGACACTGTTTTCATCAAGTTTGAAGCCTCAGTGTTGGCGCGGCAGCCTTTTCTTTCTCTTTCGGGATTGTGTTTTTCTCCACCTGAAAATGCCAAAGAAGGCATAAAAACATGGATTTGTCTCTCCTGCTGCGCACACACTTCGGAGAGCTTGCAAATGCCTAATAACCACAAGCAGCCCCTACTCCATTATGGGAGACACTGTTTTCATCAAGTTTGAAGCCTCAGTGTTGGCGCGGCAGCCTTTTCTTTCTCTTTCGGGATTGTGTTTTTCTCCACCTGAAAATGCCAAAGAAGGCATAAAAACATGGATTTGTCTCTCCTGCTGCGCACACACTTCGGAGAGCTTGCAAATGCCTAATAACCACAAGCAGCCCCTACTCCAATATGGGAGACACTGTTTTCATCAAGTTTGAAGCCTCAGTTTTGGCTGGACAGCCATTTCTTTATTTTTGGGGCCTGTGTGTTTTTCGACCTGGAAATGGCAAAAAAGGCGCGAAAACATTGATTTGTCTCTCCTGCCGCGCACACACTTCGGAGAGCTTGCAAAGGCCTAATAACCACAAGCAGCCCCTACTCCACTATGGGAGACACTGTTTTCATCAAGTTTGAAGCCTCAGTGTTGGCGCGGCAGCCTTTTCTTTTTCTTTCGGGATTGTGTTTTTCTCCACCTGAAAATGCCAAAGAAGGCATAAAAACATGGATTTGTCTCTCCTGCTGCGCACACACTTCGGAGAGCTTGCAAATGCCTAATAACCACAAGCAGCCCCTACTCCAATATAGGAGACACTGTTTTCATCAAGTTTGAAGCCTCAGTTTTGGCTGGACAGCCATTTCTTTATTTTTGGGGCCTGTGTGTTTTTCGACCTGGAAATGGCAAAAAAGGCGCGAAAACATTGATTTGTCTCTCCTGCCGCGCACACACTTCCGATAGCTTGCGAAGGCCTAAAAAACACAAGCTGCCCTTGAGTTATTGTGGGAGAGAATGTTTTCATCAAGTTTGAAGCCATAGTTTTGGCGCGGCAGCCGTTTCTTTCATTTTGGGGCCTATGTGTTTTTCGACCTTGAAATCGTAAAAAAGGCGCGAAAACATGGATTTGTCTCTCCTGCCGCGCACACACTTCCGATAGCTTGCGAAGGCCTAAAAAACACAAGCGGCCCCTGAGTTATTGTCTGAGAGACTGTTTTAATCAAGTTTGAAGCCTCAGTTTTGGCTGGACAGCCGTTTCTTTATTTTTGGGGCCTTTGTTTTCTTCGACCTGGAAATGGCAAAAAAGGCGCGAAAACATGGATTTGTCTCTCCTGCCGCGCACACACTTCTGATAGCGTGCAAAGGCCTAAAAAACACAAGCAGCCCGTGAGTTATTATGGGAGAGACTGTTTTCATCAAGTTTGAAGCCATAGTTTTGGCGCGGCAGCCGTTTCTTTCATTTTGGGGCCTATGTGTTTTTCGACCTTGAAATCGCAAAAAAGGCGCGAAAACATGGATTTGTCTCTCCTGCCGCGCACACACTTCGGAGAGCTTGCAAATGCCTAATAACCACAAGCAGCCCCTACTCCAATATGGGAGACACTGTTTTCATCAAGTTTGAAGCCTCAGTTTTGGCTGGACAGCCATTTCTTTATTTTTGGGGCCTGTGTGTTTTTCGACCTGGAAATGGCAAAAAAGGCGCGAAAACATTGATTTGTCTCTCCTGCCGCGCACACACTTCGGAGAGCTTGCAAAGGCCTAAAAAACACAAGCAGCCCGTGAGTTATTATGGGAGAGACTGTTTTCATCAAGTTTGAAGCCATAGTTTTGGCGCGGCAGCCGTTTCTTTCATTTTGGGGCCTATGTGTTTTTCGACCTTGAAATCGCAAAAAAGGCGCGAAAACATGGATTTGTCTCTCCTGCCGCGCACACACTTCGGAGAGCTTGCAAATGCCTAATAACCACAAGCAGCCCCTACTCCAATATGGGAGACACTGTTTTCATCAAGTTTGAAGCCTCAGTTTTGGCTGGACAGCCATTTCTTTATTTTTGGGGCCTGTGTGTTTTTCGACCTGGAAATGGCAAAAAAGGCGCGAAAACATTGATTTGTCTCTCCTGCCGCGCACACACTTCGGAGAGCTTGCAAAGGCCTAATAACCACAAGCAGCCCCTACTCCACTATGGGAGACACTGTTTTCATCAAGTTTGAAGCCTCAGTGTTGGCGCGGCAGCCTTTTCTTTCTCTTTCGGGATTGTGTTTTTCTCCACCTGAAAATGCCAAAGAAGGCATAAAAACATGGATTTGTCTCTCCTGCTGCGCACACACTTCGGAGAGCTTGCAAATGCCTAATAACCACAAGCAGCCCCTACTCCAATATGGGAGACACTGTTTTCATCAAGTTTGAAGCCTCAGTGTTGGCGCGGCAGCCTTTTCTTTCTCTTTCGGGATTGTGTTTTTCTCCACCTGAAAATGCCAAAGAAGGCATAAAAACATGGATTTGTCTCTCCTGCTGCGCACACACTTCGGAGAGCTTGCAAAGGCCTAATAACCACAAGCAGCCCCTACTCCACTATGGGAGACACTGTTTTCATCAAGTTTGAAGCCTCAGTGTTGGCGCGGCAGCCTTTTCTTTCTCTTTCGGGATTGTGTTTTTCTCCACCTGAAAATGCCAAAGAAGGCATAAAAACATGGATTTGTCTCTCCTGCTGCGCACACACTTCGGAGAGCTTGCAAATGCCTAATAACCACAAGCAGCCCCTACTCCAATATGGGAGACACTGTTTTCATCAAGTTTGAAGCCTCAGTGTTGGCGCGGCAGCCTTTTCTTTCTCTTTCGGGATTGTGTTTTTCTCCACCTGAAAATGCCAAAGAAGGCATAAAAACATGGATTTGTCTTTCCTGCTGCGCACACACTTCGGAGAGCTTGCAAAGGCCTAATAACCACAAGCAGCCCCTACTCCACTATGGGAGACACTGTTTTCATCAAGTTTGAAGCCTCAGTGTTGGCGCGGCAGCCTTTTCTTTCTCTTTCGGGATTGTGTTTTTCTCCACCTGAAAATGCCAAAGAAGGCATAAAAACATGGATTTGTCTCTCCTGCTGCGCACACACTTCGGAGAGCTTGCAAATGCCTAATAACCACAAGCAGCCCCTACTCCAATATGGGAGACACTGTTTTCATCAAGTTTGAAGCCTCAGTGTTGGCGCGGCAGCCTTTTCTTTCTCTTTCGGGATTGTGTTTTTCTCCACCTGAAAATGCCAAAGAAGGCATAAAAACATGGATTTGTCTCTCCTGCTGCGCACACACTTCGGAGAGCTTGCAAAGGCCTAATAACCACAAGCAGCCCCTACTCCACTATGGGAGACACTGTTTTCATCAAGTTTGAAGCCTCAGTGTTGGCGCGGCAGCCTTTTCTTTCTCTTTCGGGATTGTGTTTTTCTCCACCTGAAAATGCCAAAGAAGGCATAAAAACATGGATTTGTCTCTCCTGCTGCGCACACACTTCGGAGAGCTTGCAAATGCCTAATAACCACAAGCAGCCCCTACTCCATTATGGGAGACACTGTTTTCATCAAGTTTGAAGCCTCAGTGTTGGCGCGGCAGCCTTTTCTTTCTCTTTCGGGATTGTGTTTTTCTCCACCTGAAAATGCCAAAGAAGGCATAAAAACATGGATTTGTCTCTCCTGCTGCGCACACACTTCGGAGAGCTTGCAAATGCCTAATAACCACAAGCAGCCCCTACTCCAATATGGGAGACACTGTTTTCATCAAGTTTGAAGCCTCAGTTTTGGCTGGACAGCCATTTCTTTATTTTTGGGGCCTGTGTGTTTTTCGACCTGGAAATGGCAAAAAAGGCGCGAAAACATTGATTTGTCTCTCCTGCCGCGCACACACTTCGGAGAGCTTGCAAAGGCCTAATAACCACAAGCAGCCCCTACTCCACTATGGGAGACACTGTTTTCATCAAGTTTGAAGCCTCAGTGTTGGCGCGGCAGCCTTTTCTTTTTCTTTCGGGATTGTGTTTTTCTCCACCTGAAAATGCCAAAGAAGGCATAAAAACATGGATTTGTCTCTCCTGCTGCGCACACACTTCGGAGAGCTTGCAAATGCCTAATAACCACAAGCAGCCCCTACTCCAATATAGGAGACACTGTTTTCATCAAGTTTGAAGCCTCAGTTTTGGCTGGACAGCCATTTCTTTATTTTTGGGGCCTGTGTGTTTTTCGACCTGGAAATGGCAAAAAAGGCGCGAAAACATTGATTTGTCTCTCCTGCCGCGCACACACTTCCAATAGCTTGCGAAGGCCTAAAAAACACAAGCTGCCCTTGAGTTATTGTGGGAGAGAATGTTTTCATCAAGTTTGAAGCCATAGTTTTGGCGCGGCAGCCGTTTCTTTCATTTTGGGGCCTATGTGTTTTTCGACCTTGAAATCGTAAAAAAGGCGCGAAAACATGGATTTGTCTCTCCTGCCGCGCACACACTTCCGATAGCTTGCGAAGGCCTAAAAAACACAAGCGGCCCTTGAGTTATTGTCTGAGAGACTGTTTTAATCAAGTTTGAAGCCTCAGTTTTGGCTGGACAGCCGTTTCTTTATTTTTGGGGCCTTTGTTTTCTTCGACCTGGAAATGGCAAAAAAGGCGCGAAAACATGGATTTGTCTCTCCTGCCGCGCACACACTTCTGATAGCGTGCAAAGGCCTAAAAAACACAAGCAGCCCGTGAGTTATTATGGGAGAGACTGTTTTCATCAAGTTTGAAGCCATAGTTTTGGCGCGGCAGCCGTTTCTTTCATTTTGGGGCCTATGTGTTTTTCGACCTTGAAATCGCAAAAAAGGCGCGAAAACATGGATTTGTCTCTCCTGCCGCGCACACACTTCGGAGAGCTTGCAAATGCCTAATAACCACAAGCAGCCCCTACTCCAATATGGGAGACACTGTTTTCATCAAGTTTGAAGCCTCAGTTTTGGCTGGACAGCCATTTCTTTATTTTTGGGGCCTGTGTGTTTTTCGACCTGGAAATGGCAAAAAAGGCGCGAAAACATTGATTTGTCTCTCCTGCCGCGCACACACTTCGGAGAGCTTGCAAAGGCCTAAAAAACACAAGCAGCCCGTGAGTTATTATGGGAGAGACTGTTTTCATCAAGTTTGAAGCCATAGTTTTGGCGCGGCAGCCGTTTCTTTCATTTTGGGGCCTATGTGTTTTTCGACCTTGAAATCGCAAAAAAGGCGCGAAAACATGGATTTGTCTCTCCTGCCGCGCACACACTTCGGAGAGCTTGCAAATGCCTAATAACCACAAGCAGCCCCTACTCCAATATGGGAGACACTGTTTTCATCAAGTTTGAAGCCTCAGTTTTGGCTGGACAGCCATTTCTTTATTTTTGGGGCCTGTGTGTTTTTCGACCTGGAAATGGCAAAAAAGGCGCGAAAACATTGATTTGTCTCTCCTGCCGCGCACACACTTCGGAGAGCTTGCAAAGGCCTAATAACCACAAGCAGCCCCTACTCCACTATGGGAGACACTGTTTTCATCAAGTTTGAAGCCTCAGTGTTGGCGCGGCAGCCTTTTCTTTCTCTTTCGGGATTGTGTTTTTCTCCACCTGAAAATGCCAAAGAAGGCATAAAAACATGGATTTGTCTCTCCTGCTGCGCACACACTTCGGAGAGCTTGCAAATGCCTAATAACCACAAGCAGCCCCTACTCCAATATGGGAGACACTGTTTTCATCAAGTTTGAAGCCTCAGTGTTGGCGCGGCAGCCTTTTCTTTCTCTTTCGGGATTGTGTTTTTCTCCACCTGAAAATGCCAAAGAAGGCATAAAAACATGGATTTGTCTCTCCTGCTGCGCACACACTTCGGAGAGCTTGCAAAGGCCTAATAACCACAAGCAGCCCCTACTCCACTATGGGAGACACTGTTTTCATCAAGTTTGAAGCCTCAGTGTTGGCGCGGCAGCCTTTTCTTTCTCTTTCGGGATTGTGTTTTTCTCCACCTGAAAATGCCAAAGAAGGCATAAAAACATGGATTTGTCTCTCCTGCTGCGCACACACTTCGGAGAGCTTGCAAATGCCTAATAACCACAAGCAGCCCCTACTCCAATATGGGAGACACTGTTTTCATCAAGTTTGAAGCCTCAGTGTTGGCGCGGCAGCCTTTTCTTTCTCTTTCGGGATTGTGTTTTTCTCCACCTGAAAATGCCAAAGAAGGCATAAAAACATGGATTTGTCTTTCCTGCTGCGCACACACTTCGGAGAGCTTGCAAAGGCCTAATAACCACAAGCAGCCCCTACTCCACTATGGGAGACACTGTTTTCATCAAGTTTGAAGCCTCAGTGTTGGCGCGGCAGCCTTTTCTTTCTCTTTCGGGATTGTGTTTTTCTCCACCTGAAAATGCCAAAGAAGGCATAAAAACATGGATTTGTCTCTCCTGCTGCGCACACACTTCGGAGAGCTTGCAAATGCCTAATAACCACAAGCAGCCCCTACTCCAATATGGGAGACACTGTTTTCATCAAGTTTGAAGCCTCAGTGTTGGCGCGGCAGCCTTTTCTTTCTCTTTCGGGATTGTGTTTTTCTCCACCTGAAAATGCCAAAGAAGGCATAAAAACATGGATTTGTCTCTCCTGCTGCGCACACACTTCGGAGAGCTTGCAAAGGCCTAATAACCACAAGCAGCCCCTACTCCACTATGGGAGACACTGTTTTCATCAAGTTTGAAGCCTCAGTGTTGGCGCGGCAGCCTTTTCTTTCTCTTTCGGGATTGTGTTTTTCTCCACCTGAAAATGCCAAAGAAGGCATAAAAACATGGATTTGTCTCTCCTGCTGCGCACACACTTCGGAGAGCTTGCAAATGCCTAATAACCACAAGCAGCCCCTACTCCATTATGGGAGACACTGTTTTCATCAAGTTTGAAGCCTCAGTGTTGGCGCGGCAGCCTTTTCTTTCTCTTTCGGGATTGTGTTTTTCTCCACCTGAAAATGCCAAAGAAGGCATAAAAACATGGATTTGTCTCTCCTGCTGCGCACACACTTCGGAGAGCTTGCAAATGCCTAATAACCACAAGCAGCCCCTACTCCAATATGGGAGACACTGTTTTCATCAAGTTTGAAGCCTCAGTTTTGGCTGGACAGCCATTTCTTTATTTTTGGGGCCTGTGTGTTTTTCGACCTGGAAATGGCAAAAAAGGCGCGAAAACATTGATTTGTCTCTCCTGCCGCGCACACACTTCGGAGAGCTTGCAAAGGCCTAATAACCACAAGCAGCCCCTACTCCACTATGGGAGACACTGTTTTCATCAAGTTTGAAGCCTCAGTGTTGGCGCGGCAGCCTTTTCTTTTTCTTTCGGGATTGTGTTTTTCTCCACCTGAAAATGCCAAAGAAGGCATAAAAACATGGATTTGTCTCTCCTGCTGCGCACACACTTCGGAGAGCTTGCAAATGCCTAATAACCACAAGCAGCCCCTACTCCAATATAGGAGACACTGTTTTCATCAAGTTTGAAGCCTCAGTTTTGGCTGGACAGCCATTTCTTTATTTTTGGGGCCTGTGTGTTTTTCGACCTGGAAATGGCAAAAAAGGCGCGAAAACATTGATTTGTCTCTCCTGCCGCGCACACACTTCCAATAGCTTGCGAAGGCCTAAAAAACACAAGCTGCCCTTGAGTTATTGTGGGAGAGAATGTTTTCATCAAGTTTGAAGCCATAGTTTTGG